>NW_023605083.1:73515379-73733664 GCF_014898055.3 Talpa occidentalis
TCTGAAAGACACAGTCACTCCAGAATATTCTCCAGGCAGAAGTCATTTCTTTGGCTCTTGTAAGTGAAAAAGGTTCAAGATGCCTCCTTGAGGAATCCTGAAAATAAACCCATGAGATTCTCAGCAAGCAAAGTCCTTGGCATGGAGGGATACCCAGAGGACTCACTAGGACTTCAGATACTCATAAGGGATCTGAGGCTGTCCCTTTCAGCAATAAACTTCAGCTGTTTACAGCTCTTTTTAAATTTGAATTCAAACTACCTTTCTGGGAAACAGGAAAAATAGGCATAAAAGACCTATCTTGAGTTTGTTTTCTGGTCCAAGAATATAAAAAAAGTAGTTTGTCAAACCTGGAAAACGCTGAAGAATGTAAAATCCCATGCCAATCAAAAAGCACAAATATAAAACTCTCCCCCAACTCCTACCCAAGAGTAAGTGAAGGAATTTGCCTCACAACTTTCAAAATTCAAAGTGAGAAAATGCTGACAAGAACCTAACAATAAAGTGAGAAAATGCTTACAAGAATGAATAGGAAAGAGATAGCTACAAAAGTCCCACCAGTCACAGGCTCAAGTGATCCTTGTTTACCCATGGCTGCAACTAAACACCCACAGCTCTGGTTAACATTCAGACAAACAGATATGCAGATATGTAGAGGCCTGACATACGGACATTTTATTGGCTCTCTCTTTATTTGGAACAATTTCTCCAGATCACAGTTCCTTGCATGTGCACCAAGTTTCCCTGGCTTCTCTGAAATAAGCTCAGCACCTACTAGGTGAATCATACATGGACAGGACACAGCATTATGTAATTTCTCCTGTCAGACAACTTTCCTCCTTGTCTACCTTGCAAATTCCTTCTCAGCTTTTAAGAGTTGCTGAAGTTTCCCCTCTTCTGTAACATTACCATCTCCTGCCACAAGCATTGCAGTTTTTCTGTTTAAGGCATATTACCACATTTTGGGCATGAAGGTACATTGGTACAAAGGAGAGCATTTTAGAAATGATAATGCACATATCCTCAGACATAACCATCTTACTGCCAGTACTTTCTCTAGTTAACTGAGGTAAGCTACACGGATGTTCTAACACTATTTATTCTAACAAAAGAGTGGAAACAATTCAGATGCACATTAATTTGAGTCTGGTTAAAGACAATGGAATATAATGCAATTGTTCAGAAGGACCAAGGTTCTCTCTATGCTGGTATCTGTAATTCCCACCCACCCCCACTCCTTTAATTTGTCTAATAGAGAATCCTTTCTCCCTACCTCATTGAGGGATGATTGATAAATTCATAGAGAATCTTGACAGAGCACAGCAACCCATTGAAATTGCTTTTCTCTTTCCTCTTCCTGGGTATGAGGTACGAGGGGAAGGGATGATGATATAATACCCAAACATTCCACCCTGGCATCAGAGTTATTCTGAGCTAAAGGAAATTAAGAAAAAACAGACATAGGAAGAACTCCTCTACCCTCTCCATATGTACCGAAAGGTAGGACATAAATTCCCCTTGTTAAGATGATTCTTGCTCCCATACATGAAAGAGGGGAACAACCTTTGTCGCCAAAGATGGCATCTAGATGAGTCTGCATAAACACACTGAATAAAATAACCCTTATATTCCACTTGCTTCTCCATATACTTACCCACATAATTTATGATCCCTAAAACTCTTCTTTTGTTGTCCAGTAACTTTTCCCTTCATTAAAATGGTATTAAACTTCCAACTCTAATCACTTCTTCAAGTTTTCACTTCTTTCTTTGTATAGGCCTTCTGCATAAAAATATTAAAAACATCACTTATATCTGTATTTTGCACAGCAGACCTCTCCTATCTTGCCTGCTGCTATCCACCTTTTCTGTTCTCAAAAATAAATACATAAATAAATCTGTAGCCTTTTTTCTCCTGTTAATCTGTCAGTTTCACTTACAGAACTCAGAAACAGAACCTAAGAAGATAGAATAAAAGCTTAGTCCTCCCTACACAGGTATGTCAGAAAAGCTCACCGCATTAGCAATTCTGAAGTCAAGCTATGCAAATGTTGAAAACACAAGAGAGAGCTCTATTATTTCCAGAAGCAGTGCTGATGAACACTGCCTCTAGCCTTTGCTATTTTATAGGGAAGCTACAAAGATGTGCCAGCTATTCTCCCCATCTTCTTCCAAAGACTTTATTATGTATCAGGACCTTTTACCTAACTGTCTTCATAAAAAGTTTAGGTCCTGTACAATCACAAAGAAATAAATTATTCTACTCTCAAGGAGTCTAATGGTCCAGCACAGAACAACTGAAAGAAGGGGGTTCCACAAAGCAAATGCCAACACAGGGCTGCATAAGTTAATAAAGGTGACTGTAGAACAAAAACTCACCTAACCCAACAGAATTCTCACAGGTTTCTCTTCCCAATATGTGTAGACTCCAGTTGAGGCGTGTGTTTCAGTCCCAGGCCAAACCAACCACTTCCTATTTTTAAGACTATAAGTAGTTTACTTAACCTCCGTGTGACCCCACCCATAAAATGGGGATACTAGGATCTACCTCAAAGGGAAGTTAGAATTAGTAAAAGAGAGAGAGCATATAAAGTATTTGGCACAATGCCTGATAGTTAGTGCCAACTAAGTGTTAATGATTACTATCATCATGTTATCAATCTGAAATTTTGAAGATGTTCCTCAGACTTTATTCTGCTATGAGGTATCAATGGAGCATGAAATTTATGAAGGAAGATTATTCATGTGTACATCTCAAGTCAACCTCATACTCACACTGTTGAGTAATTCATTTATTTATTGAGAGGGGAGAAATTACACAAAGTTCAGATCATTTTAGATGAAGACCTTTTTCCTAGCACAGGTGTTATAGAAGCAGCACATGTTTGACAGCTTTTGAACTTTTATGATGTTTTTCACTGCAAATACAAAAGAAGCAAAACACTGACATTGCTTCTTTAAAGTCCCATGAATTATTTTCACAAGACACATGAAATATTGATGCCATTTTACTTCCACCACAAAAATCAATAAGCCATTTTTGGTCAAGGTCAGACTCAGGCTTCCATCTACAGCTGAAGGTTATCAAGCAGCTGTGAGAGAAATGATTCTCCTCCTAGTCTCATTCAGTACTCTTTGGCCTATCTTTACATCAAGTTTCAGAATAAAGTCACTTCTAAATAAACCTTTGGGGCCTTCCTGGTGGCACAAGGGGTTAAGCACAGCACTATGAAGTGGTCCACAGTCTCTGCAGCACGAGTTCGCTCCCCGGCCGGCCAGGGAGAAACCCACAGGGCACAGCAGGCCTCTCCTGACTTGCCCGCTGCTCCCCTCAGCAGTGTATTTCAGTCAGTCTGCCTGTTCTGCTCCCCCCTCTGTCTCTGGTGAATCCTCTCACCCCCTGCATCGCTGGCCTGTACCCCAGCTCTTGTATGCATAAATAAATAAATCTTTAAAATAAATAAATAAATAAGCAAGCTTTTGTGAGAAAACATGTCTTCTATACTCTGATAGTCAGGTGAGTTCACCTTAATTGAAGTACAAGGTTTCTGAGGTTGGCTGAAAGGAACTAAAGTTCTGTATGTGTGAAACTGAGAGAGTACACTGGCCCTCAAGAAGGAAAAGAGAGTCCTCTACACAACAGCTGAAGACCACAAAATTGAGACAGATTTACCCGATATCATGGTGGAACATCTAACAGAGGGAGGGTTTCAATGACAGACCTTACTGGCTAAAAGTGACCCTACAAGAAAAAAATCAATAGGCAAGAAAGGTCAAATGTGATAGATTTTTTTTTTCCCCAAACAGAGTGTAGGTGATACTATACAAGTTGTAGGAAACACATGTCAACCAACAAGGCACTTAAAACTGAAAAGGAAGAGATACCATACTGAGGATAATTGCTTATATTTTCTTTTCTGAACAAAATGGATCTGCAGACGGAACAACAACAAAAAAAAAAACCTGAGAGAACAGTGATTATCACTACATTAAGAAAGAATGATTTTTATATTTTTATTTATATATTTTTTTAATCTGGCTGTATTTTCTAAAATAAAAAATAATTACTTTCCTCTTTAATTATGGATTTTTTTAATGGATAAGACTGGTTATCCAGTTGTAGATGAGGGACAATTTGAGATATTATCTGCAGCTACATAAATCTCCCCGTTAGACTCAAGACCCTCAAGGATGAGACCCTCAAGGATTCCTTCAAACCCCAAAACACTACTAACACAGGGCCTAAATACACGTTGGCTCTATTGAGAAATATTAGCAAATTAATTTGTTTGTGGTCAAAAACACAAAGTAGGTGGCCCTGGTATAACCTCAGGAAGGTGCAAAAGGAAATGAAGTGTGAGCCTTTCTCACCAATATTTGGCAGGATTTTGAAAGGACATTCTTTCCAAAATGGTTCCCTTATAGGGTAAACATCAGTGACCCCGCCCCTCCGTCTAGAGCGCCTTCTGTCGCATTGCGTGCCCCTGGGGGTGTGAGTGCAAGAGGAGGGTGCAGGTGTTCTCCGGGGGAAAGCTTTACCAATCCCCCAAGAGGGAAGGGGCCCAGTTTCCCCATGGTTGAAGGGGATCCAGTTTCCCAATTGGGGTAGGGGGGCCCCGGACCCAGTGGGGTCTGACAGTAACCGAAACCCCTCACCTGCGCCCCCAAGCTGAGACCCTGGGAAGCGCACCTTTGCGCAGGCAGAGTCCAGGGGCGGGGGTCAAGCTCCAGCCTGGGGCATAGCCAGAGGCTCATCAGCACTGCTGGGCCAGGTGAGGACTCTTCCCCTCTGAGTGGGGCTGGGTTGCCCGGGGCTTTCCGCGCCGGCCTGTCTGCCTGCAATTTTGGAAGAGGCCGAGGTCGCCGCCCGTCTGTGGCTTCCAGGGGGTGCCCCCCGTGACAGTGACCCCGCCGCTCCGTCATGGGCGTTTTGGGGGGCACGGCCTGGCCCTAGGGGTGTGATTGCGAGAGGAGGGTGCAGGTATCCACCAGGGGAAGGGACCCGTTCCAAAACGGGTTTGAGAACCTGGTCCCTGTAGGGGTCTTAGGACCCCGTAACCCGGTTGGTGTAGAGGGCCCCCAAGCCCCGTGGGGGATGAGGGTCCACGAAGTCCCTGACCAGCGCCCCCTCAAGGCGGCCCTGAGAAGTACACCGTTGCGCAGGCAGAGTCCAGTGAGCAGGGTCGGGCTCCAGCGGGGGGCGGAGCCGGGGCTCATCAGCACTGCTGGGCCAGGTGAAGACTCTTCCCCTCTGAATGGGGCTGGGTTGCCCTTGCCTTTCCCCGCCGGCCTGTCTCTCTGCAATTTTGGAAGAAGACGCGGTCGCCGCTCTTCTGTGGCTTACAGGGGGTGCCCTCCCTGACAGTGACCCCGCCGCTCCGTCTGGGGCGTCTTCGGACGCACGGCCAATCCCTGGGGGTGTGAGTGCGAGAGGAGGGTGCAGGTGTGCCCCGGGGGGAAGATTGACCTTTTCCCAAAGTGGGAAGAGTGCCCCGTTCCCCCACGGGGTAGGTGGGTCCCGTTTCCCCATGGGGGTAAAGAGCCCCCTAAACCCGTGGGGGCTGAGGGTCCCGAACCCTCTCACCAGCGCCCCCTACCGGCGGCCCTGAGAAGAGCACCTTTGCGCACGTGCCGTCCAGTGGGCGGGGTCAGGCTCTGGGCCAGGGGCGGAGCCTCGATCTCATCATTCGCTGCTGGGCCAGGGGAGGACTCTTCCCCTCTGAGTGGTGCTGGGTTGCCGGGGCTTTCCGCGCCGGCCTGTCTGCCTGCAGTTTTGGAAGAGGCCACGGTCACCACTCGTCTGTGGCTTTCAGGGGGTGCACCCCCAGACAGTGACCCCGCCCCTCCGTCTAGGGTGTCTTCGGGCACATGGCGTGCCCCTAGGGGTTTGAGTGTGAGAGGAGGTTGCAGGTGTGCCCCGGGGGAAAGACTCACCATTCCCCCAAGGGGGAAGAGTGCCCCGTTCCCCCATGCGGGAAGGGTGCCCCGTTTCCCCATGGGGTAGAGGTCCCCCAACCCCCATGGGGACTGAGGATCCAGACTCCCTCACCAGCGCCCCCTAGCGACGGCCCTGAGCAGTGCACGTTTGCGCATGCAGAGTCCAGTGGGCGGGGTCAGGCTAGGGCCAGGGTGGAGCCTGGGGCTCATCAGCGCTGTTGGGCCAGGTGAGGACTCTTACCCTTTCAGTGGGGTTGGGTTGCCCTGGGCTTTCTGCGCCGCCCTGTCTGCCTGCAGTTTTGGAGGAGGCCGCGGTCGCCGCTTGTCTATGGCGTACAGGGGGTGCCGTCTTGGACAGTGACCCCGCCCCTTCGTCTAGGGCGCCTTCGGTCGCTCGGCGTGCCCCTGGGGCTGTGAGTGCGAGAGGAGGGTGCAGGTATTCCCCGGGGGAAAGATTTACCGATCCCCCAAGGGGGAAGGGGGCCCAGTTTGCCCATGGTTGAAGCGGATCCCGTTTCCCAATCGGGGTAGGGGGCCCCCTAACCCCGTGGGGGCTGAGGGTCCCCAAAAGCCCTCACCTGCACCCCCAAGCGTAGACCCTGAGAAGCGCCCCTTTGCGTAGGCAGAGTCCGGGGGGCGGGGTCAAGCTCCAGCCGGGGGCGGAGTCTGGGGCTCATCAGCGCTGCTGGGCCAGGTGAGGACTCTTCCCCTCTGTGTGGGGCTTGCTTGCCTGGGCCTTTCCCCGCCGTCCTGTGTCTCTGCAGTTTTGGAGGAAGCCGCGGTCGCCATTCGTCTGTGGCTTACAGGGGGTGCCCTCCCTGACAGGGACCCTGCCCCTCCGTCAAGGACGTCTTCAGGCGCACAGCCTGCCCCTGGGGTTGTCTGTGCGAGAGGAGGGTGCAGGTGTGGCCCGGGGGGAAGATTGACTGTTCCCCTAATGGGGAAGAGTGCCCCGTACCCCCATGGGGTAAGTGGGTTCCGTTTCCCCATGGGGGTAGAGGTTCCCCAAACCCCATGGGGACTGAGGTTCCCGAACTCCCTCACCAGCGCCCCCTAGCGGCGGCCCTGAGCAGTGCACCTCTGCACATGCATAATCCAGTGGGCGGGGTCAGCCTCCGGCCGGGGGCGGAGCCTGGGACTCATTAGCGCTGCTGGGCCAGGTGAGGACTCTTCCCCTCTGAGTGGTGCTGGGTTGCCCGGGGCTTTCCGCGCCAGCCTGTCTGCCCTAGTTTTGGAAGAGGCCGCGGTCGCCACTCGTCTGTGGCTTCCAGGGGGTGCCCACCCTGACAGTGACCCCGCCCCTCCCTCATGGGCGTCTTTGGGGGCACGGCCTGGCCCTGGGGGTGTGAGTGCCAGAGGAGGGTGCAGGTATCCACCAGGGGGAAGGGGACCTGTTCCCCAAACGGTCTTGAGAACCGGGTCCCTGTAAGGAACTTAGTACCCCGTGACCCCATTGGTGTAGAGGGACCCGCAACCCGTGGGGGATGAGGGTCCGGGAAGTCCCTGACCAGTGCCCCCTCTCGGCGGCCCTGAGAAGTGCACCGTTGCGCAGGCAAAATCCGGTGGGCGGGGTCAGACTGCGGCCGGGGGCGGAGCCCGGGGCTCATCAGCGCTGCTGGGCCAGGTGAAGAATCTTCCCTTCTGAGTGGGGCTGGGCTGCCGGGACCTTTGCCCGCCGGCCTGTCTGCCTCTAGTTTTGGAAGAGGCCGCGGTCGCCGCTCGTCTGTGGTTTCCAGGGGGTGCCCCCCCGACAGTGACCCCGCCCCTCCCTCATGGCCGTCACAGGGAGCATGGCCTGGCCCTAGGGGTGTGAGTGCGAGAAGAGGGTGCCCCGGTCCAAAGGAGGAAGTGGGTCCCGTTTCCCCATGGGGGTAGAGATCCCCCTAACCCCATGGGGGCTGAGGGTCCGCGAACCCTCTCACCAGCGCCCGCTACCGGCGGCCCTGAGAAGTGCACCTTCGCGCACGAGCCGTCCAGTGGGCGGGGTCAGGCTCTGGGCCGGGGACGGAGCCTCGGGCTCTTCATTCGCTGCTGGGCCAGGGAAGGACTCTTCCCCTCTGAGTGGTGCCAGTTGCCCGGGGCTTTCCCCGCCAGCCTGTCTGCCTGCAGTTTTGGAAGAGGCCACGGTCACCGCTCGTCTGTGGCTTCCAGGGGGTGCCCCCCTGACAGTGACCCCGGCGTCTTCGGGTGCACGGCATGCCCCTAGGGGTATGAGTGCGAGAGGAGGTTGCAGGTGTGCCCCGGGGGAAAGATTCAGCGTTCCCCCAAGGGGGAAGAGTGCCCCGTTCCCCCAAGGGGGTACAGGTCCCCCAAACCCCATGGGGGCTGAGGTTCCCGAACTCCCTCACCAGCGCCCCCTAGCGGCGGCCCTGAGAAGTGCCCCTTCGCGCATGCAGAGTCCAGTGGGCGGGGTCAGGCTAGGGCCAGGGCGGAGCCTGGGGCTCATCAGCGCTGCTGGGCCAGGTGAGGACTCTTACCTTTCAGTGGGGCTGGGTTGCCCTGGGCTTTCTGCGCCGCCCTGTCTTCCTGCAGTTTTGGAAGAGGCCGCGGTCACCGCTTGTCTGTGGCGTACAGGGGGTGCCGTCTCGGACAGTGACACCGCCCCTCAGTCTAGGGCGCCTTAGGTCGCTCGGCGTGCCCCTGGGGCTGTGAGTGCGAGAGGAGGGTGCAGGTGTTCCCCGGGGGGAAAGATTTAACGATCCCCCAGGGGGAAGGGGGCCCAGTTTGCCCATGGTTGAAGCGGATCCCGTTTCCCAATCGGGGTAGGGGGCCCCATAACCCCGTGGGGGCTGAGGGTCCCCAAAACCCCTCACATGCGCCCCCAAGCAGAGACCCTGAGAAACGCCCCTTTGCGCAGTCACAGTCCCGGGGGCGGGGTCAAGCTTCGGCCGAGGGCGGAGCGTGTGGCTAATCAGCGCTGCTGGGCCAGGTGAGGACACTTCCCGTCTGTGTGGGGCTTGCTTGCGGGGGCATTTCCCCACCGGCCTGTCTCTCTGCAATTTTGGAAGAGGCCGCGCTCGCCGCTTGTCTGTGGCTTACAGGGGGGACCCTCACTGACAGTGACCCCGCCCCTCCGTCTAGGGCGTCCGAGGCCGCCCGGCCTGCCCCTGGGGTGTGAGTGCGGGAGGAGGGTGCAGGTGTGCCACGGGGGGGAAGATTTACCGTTCCCCCAAAGGGGAAGAGGTCCACATTCCCCCATGGGGGAAGAGGGTCCTGTTTCCCCACGGGGGTAGAGGTCCCCCTACCCCCGTGTGGTCTGGGTCTCCGCACGCCCTCACCAGCGCCCCCCAGCGGCGGCCATTTGAAGTGCACCGTTGTGCATGCAGAGTCCGGTGGGCGGGGTCAGGCTCCAGCCATGGGCGGAGCCAGGGGTTCATCACAATGCTGGGCCAGGTGAGGACTCTTCTCCTTTGAGTGGTGCTGGGTTGCCCGGGGCTTTCCGTGCTGGCCTGTCTTCCTGCAGTTTTGGAAGAGGCCATGGTCGCCACTTGACTGTGGCATACAAGGGGTGCCCTCCCTGACAGTGAACTGGCCCCTCCGTCTAGGATGTCTTTAGGCGCCCCAAGTGCCCCTAGTGGTGTGAGTGCGAGAGGAGGGTGCAGGTGTGCCCCGAGGAAAGATTTACCTTTCCCCCAAAGGGGAATAGGTCCCCGTTCCCCCATGGGGGAAGAGGGTCCTGTTTCCCCACGGGGTAGAGGTCCCCCTACCCCGTGGGGTCTGGGTCTCCAGAACCCCACACCAGCACCCCCTTGCGGCGTCCCTGAGAAGTGCACCTTAGTGCATGATGCGTCCGGTGGGCGGGGTAGGCTCGGCCTGGGGCGGAGCCTGGGACTCATCAGCGCTGCTGGGCCAGGTGAGGACACTTCCCCTTTGAGCGGTGCTGGGTTGCCAAAGGGCTTTCCGCGCCGGCCTGTCTGCCTGCAGTTTTGGAAGAGGCCGCGCTCGCCCCTCCATTGTGGCTTACAGGGGGTCCCTCACTGACAGTGACCCTGCCCCTCCCTCTAGGACGTCTGAGGCCCCCCAGCGTGCCCCTGGGGTATGAGAGCTGGAGGAGGGTCAGGTGTGCCCCGGGGGGAAGATTTACCGTTCCCCGAACTTGTTGAGGTCTCCGTACCCCCTGAGGAAAGCCGGTCCCGTTCCCCATGGGGTTAGATTTCCCCCTACCCCCGAGGGGTCTGGGTCTCCAACCCGCTCACCGGCGCCCCCTAGCGGCGGCCCTGAGAAGTGCACCTTTGTGCATGAGGAGTCCGGTGGCCTGGGTCAGGCTCGGGGGGGGGGGGCGGAGTCTGGGGCTCATCAGCGCTGCTGGGCCAGGTACGGACTCCTCCCCTTTGAGTGGTACTGGGTTGCCCGGGCTTTCCCTGCCGGCCTGTCTGCTGCAGTTTTGGAAGAGGCCGCGGTCGCCCCTTGTCTGTGGCTTACAGGGGGTGCCCTCCCTGAAGGTGACGCCGCCCCTCCCTCTAGGGCGTCGATGGCCGCCCGGCCTGCCACTGGGTGTTTGAGTGCGGGAGGAGGGTGCACGTGTGCCCTGGGGGAAGTTTTACTGTTCCCCAATGGGGAAGAGGTCCCCGTACACCCATGAGGAAAGCGTGTCCCATCTGCCCATGGGGTTAGAGGTCCACATACCCCCGTGGGGTCTGGGTCTCCGAACCCCCCTCACCAGCGCCCCCTTGCAGCGTCCCTGAGAAGTGCTCCTTTGTGCATGCAGAGTCCAGTGGGTGGGGTCAGGCTCCGGCCAGGGGGCGGAGCCGGGTTCTCATCAGCGCTGCTGGGCCAGGTGAGGACTCTTCCCCTTTGAGTGGTGCTGGGTTGCCCGGGGCTTTCCCCGCCAGCCTGTCTGCCTGTAGTTTTGGAAGAGGGGCGCTCGCCGCTTGTCTGTGGCTTACAGGGGGTGCCCTCCCTGACAGTGACCCCGCCCCTCCCTCTAGGGCTTCCGCGGCCGCCCGGCCAGCCCCTGGGGGTGTGAGTGCGGGAGGAGGGTGAAGGTGTGCCCCGGGGGGAAATTTTAACGTTCCCCAATGGGGAAGAGGTCCCCGTACCCCCATGAGGAAAGCGGGTCCCGTCTCCCCATGGGGTTAGAGGGCCCAGTAAACTCGTGGGGGCAGACCTTCACCGAACACCCTCACCAGCGCCCCCTAGCGGCGGCCCTGAGAAGTGCACCTTTGTGCATGCAGAGTCTGGTGGGTGGGATCATGTTCCGGCCGGGGGCGGAGCCTGGGGCTCATCAGCGCTGCTGGGCCAGTTGAGGACTCTTCCCCTCTGAGTGGTGCTGGGATGACCAGGGCTTTCCCCACCGGCCTGTCTGCCTGCAGTTTTGGAAGAGGCTGCGCTCGCTGCTTGTCTGTGGCTTACAGGGGTTGCCCTCCCTGACAGTGACCCCGCCCCTCCCTCTGGGTCATCCGCGGCTGCCCGGCCGGCCCCTGGGGGTGTGAGTGCGGGAGGAGGGTGCAGGTGTGCCCAGTGGGGAAGATTTACCGTTCCCCCAATGGGGAAGAGGTCACCGTACCCCCATGAGGAAAGCGGGTCCCGTCTCCCCATGGGGTTAGAGGGCCCACTAATCCCGTGGCGGCTGACGTTCACCGAACCCCCTCAGGAGCGCGCCCTAGAGGCGGCCCTGAGAAGTGCACGTTTGTGCATGTAGAATCCGGTGGGCGGGGTTAGGCTCAGTCCGGGGGCGGAGCTTGGGGCTCATCAGCGCTGCTTGGCCAAGTGAGGACTCTTACCCTTTGAGTGGTGCTGTGTTGCCCGGGGCTTTCCCCGCCGGCCTCTCTGCCTGCAGTTTTGGAAGAGGCGGCAGTCGCCGCTTGACTCTTGGTTACAGGGGGTGCCCTCCCTGACAGTGAACTTGCCCCTCCGTCTAGGGTGTCTTTGGGCCCCCCAAGTGTCCCTGGGGGTGTGATTGCAAGAGGAGGGTGCAAGTGTGCCCCAAGGAAAGATTTACAATTCGCCCAAAGGGGAAGAGGTCCGCGTTGCCCCACGGGGGAAGAGGGTACTGTCTCCCCATGGGGGTAGAGGTCCCCCTACCCCCGGGGGTCTGTGTCTCCGAAACCCCCGAACCAGCGCCCCTTGCAGCGTCCCTGAGAAATGCTCCTTTGTGCATGCAGAGTCCGGTGGGCGGGGTCAGGCTCTGGCCGGGGGCGGAGCCTGAGGCTCATCAGCGCTGCTGGGCCAGGTGAGGACTCTTCCCATTTGAGTGGTGCTTGGTTGCCCGGGGCTTTCACCGCCGGCCTGTCTCCCTGCCGTTTAGGACGTGGCCGCGATCGCCACTTGTCTGTGGCTTACAGGGGGTGCCCTCTCTGACAGTGAACCCGCACCTCGGTCTAGGGCGTCCGCGGCCGCCTGGTCGTCCCCTGGGGGTGTGAGTGCGGGAGGAATTTGCAGGTGTGCACCGGGGGGAAATTTTACCGTTCCCCCAATGGGGAAGAGGTCCCTGTACCCCCATGTGGAAAGCGGGTCCCGTCTCCCCACGGGGTTAGAGGTCCCCCTACCCGAGTGGGGTCTGGGTCTCCGAACCCCCAGAACCAGCACCCCCTTGCAGCGTCCCTGAGAAGTGATCCTTTGTGCATGCAGAGTCCGGTGGGCGGTGTCACGCTCCGGCCTGGGCCGGAGCGTAGGGTTCATCAGCGCTGCTGGGCCAGGTGAGGACTCTTCGCCTTTGAGTGGTGCTGGGTTGCCCTGGGGCTTTCCCCGCTGGCCTGTCTGCCTGTAGTTTTGGAAGAGGCGGCGCTCCCCGCTTGTCTGTGGCTTACAGGGGGTGCCCTCCCTGACAGTGACCCCTCCCCTCCCTCTAGGGCGTCCGCGGCCTCCCTGCCGGCCCCTGGGGGTGTGAGTGCAGGAAGAGGGTGCAGGTGTGCCCCGGGGGGAAATTTTAACGTTCCCCCAATGGAGAGGAGGTCCCCGTACCCCCATGAGGAAAGCGGGTCCCGTATCCCCATGGGGTTAGAGGGCCCACTAACACGGTGGGGGCTGACGATCACCGAACCCCCTCACCAGCGCCCCTTAGCGGCGGCCCTGAGAAGTGCACCTTTGTGCATGCAGAGTCTGGTGGGCGGGATCAGGCTCCGGCTGGGGGCGGAACCTGGAGCTCATCAGCGCTGCTGGGCCAGGTGAGGACTCTTCCCCTTTGAGTGGTGCTGGGTTGCCAGGGCTTTCCCCGCTGGCCTGTCTGCCTGCAGTTTTGGAAGAGGCCGCGGTCGCCGCTTGACTTGGTTTACAGGGGGTGCCCACCCTGACAGTGAACTCGCCCCTCCGTCTAGGGTGACTTTGGGCGCCCCAAGTGCCCCTGGGGGTGTGATTGCGAGAGGAGGGTCCAGGTGTGCCCAGAGGAAAGATTTACCGTTCCCCCAAATGGGATGAGGTCCCCTTTGCCCCATGGGGTAAGAGGGTACTGTTTCCCCATGGGGGTAGAGGTCACCCTACCCCCATGGGGTCTGGGTCTCTGAACCCCCCGAACCAGCGACACTTGCAGCGTCCCAGAGAAGTGCTCCTTTGTGCATGCAGAGTCCGGTGGTCAGGGTCAGACTCGGGCCGGGGGCGGAGCCTGGGGCTCATCAGCGCTGCTAGGCCAGGTGAGGACTCTTACCTTTGAGTGGTGCTGGGTTGCCCGGGACCTTCCCCGCCGGCCTGTCTGCCTGCAGTTTTGGAGGAGGCCGCGCTCGCGCTTGTCTGTGGCTTACAGGGTGTGCCCTCCCTGACAGTAATCCCGCACCTCCCTCTAGGGCATCCACGGCCACCCAGCCTGACCCAGGAATGTGAGTGCGGGAGGAGGGTGCAGGTGTGCCCTGTGGGAATTTTTACCGTTGCCCCAATGGGGAAGAGGTCCCTGTACCCCATGAGGAAAGCGGGTCCCGTCTCCCCATGGGGTTAGAGGGCCCACTAACACCGTAGGGCTGACCTTCACCAAACCCCCTCACCAGCGCCGGCAAGCGGCGGCCCTGATAAGTGCTCCTTTGTGCATGCAGAGTCCGGTGGGCGGGGTCAGGCTCCTGCAGGGTCGGAGCCTGGGGCTCAACAGCGCTGCTGGGCCAGTTGTTGACTCTTCCCCTCTGAGTGGTGTTGGGTTGGCCGGGGCTTTCCCCACCGGCCTGTCTGCCTGCAGTTTTGGAAGAGGCTGCGCTCGCCGCTTTTCTGTGGCTTACAGGGGTTGCCCTCCCTGACAGTTACCCCGCCCCTCCCTCTAGGTCGTCTGCGGCCACCCGGCCTACCCCTGGGTGTGTGAGTGCGGGAGGAGGGTGCAGGTGTGCCCAGTGGGGAAGTTTTACCGTTCCCCCAATGGGGTAGAGGTCCCCGTACCCCCATGACAAAAGCGGGTCAAGTCTCCTCATGGGGTTAGAGGGCCCTCTAACCCCGTGGGAGCTGACCTTAACCGAACCCCCTCACCAGCGCCCCCTAGCGGCGGCCCTGAGAATTGCACGTTTGTGCATGCAGAGTCCGGTGGGCGGGATCAGGCTCCGGCTGGGGGCAGAGCCTGGGGCTCATCAGCGCTGCTGGGCCAGGTGAGGACTCTTCCCCTTTGAGTGCTGCTGGGTGACCCGGGGCTTTCACCGCCGGCCTGTCTGCCTGCAGTTTTGGAAGAGGCCGCGCTCGCCGCTTGTCTGTGGCTTACAGGGGGTGCCCTCCCTGACAGTGAACCCACCCTCCCTCTAGGGCGGGCGCGGCCGCCCAGCCGGCCTCTGGGGGTGTGAGTGCCAGAAGAGGGTGCAGGTGTGACCCAGGGGGAAGTTTTACCGTTCCCACAATGGGAAAGAGATCCCCTTACCCCCATGAGGAAAGCGGGTCCCGTCTCCCCATGGGGTGAGAGGGCCCACTAAACCCGTGGGGGCTGACGTTCACCGAACACCCCCCCTCAGCAGCGCCACCTAGCGGCGGCCCTGAGAATTACACCTTTGTGCATGCAGAGTCCAGTGGGCGGGGTTAGATTCCGGCCAGGGGCGGAGCCTGGGGCTCATCAGCGCTGCTGGGCCAGGTGAGGACTCCCGCCCTTTGAGTGCTGCTGGGTTGACTGGGGCTTTCCCCGCCGGCCTGTCTGCCTGCCGTTTTGGAAGAGGCCGTGCTCGCCGCTTGTCTGTGGCTTACATGGGTTGCCCACCCTGACAGTGACCCCGCCTCTCCCTCTAGGGCGTCCGCAGCAGCCCGGCCAACCCCTGAGTGTTTGAGTGCGGGACGTGGTGCAGGTGTGCCCCGGGGGGAATTTTTACCGTTCCCTCAATGGAGAAGTGGTCCCCGAACCCCCATGAGGAAAGCGGGTCCCGTCCCATGGGGTTAGAGGTCCCCCTACCCCCGAGTGGTCTGGGTCTCCGAACCCCCCGAACCATCGACCCTTGCAGTGTCCCAAAGAAGTGCTCCTTTGTGCATGCACATTCCGGTGCGTGGGGTCAGCTCCGGCCGGGGGCGGAGCCTGGGGCTCATCAGAGCTGTTGGGCCAGGTGAGGACTGTTCCCATATGAGTGGTGCTGGGTTGCCCGAGGCTTTCCCCGCCGGCCTGTCTGCCTGCAGTTTTGGAAGTGGCCGCGCTCACCACTTGTCTATGGCTTACAGGGGATGCCCTCCCTGACAGTTATCCCGACCCTCCTTCTAGGGATTCGGCGGCGGCCCGGCCGGCCCCTGGGGGTGTGAGTGCGGGAGGCGGGTGCAGGTGTGCCCCGGGGGGAAGTTTTACCGTTCCCCCAATGGGGAAGAGGTCCCCTAACCCCCATGAGGAAAGCGGGTCCCGTCTCCCCATGGGATTAGAGGGCCCACTAACCCCGTGGGGCTGACCTTAACCGAACCCCCTCACCAGCCCCCCCTAGCGGCAGCCCAGAGAAGTGCACCATTGTGAATGCAGAGACCTGTGGGTGGTGTAAGGCTCTGGCCTGGGGCGCAGGCTTGGGTTCATCAGCACTGCTGGTCCAGGTGAGGTCTCCTCCCCTTTGAGTGGTGCTGGGTTGCCCGAGGCTTCACCCGCGGCCTGTCTGCCTGCAGTTTTGGAAGAGGCCGCGCTCGCCGCTTGACTGTGGGTGACAGGGGGTGCCCTCCCTGACAGTGAACTCGCCCCTCCTTCTAGGATGTCTTTGGGCGCCCCAAGTGCCCCTGGGTGTGTGATTGCGAGAGGAGGGTACAGGTGTGCCCCGAGGAAAAACTTACCGTTCCCCCAAAGGGGAAGAGGTCCGCGTTGCCCCATGGAAGAAGAGGGTACTGTTTCCCCATGGGAGTAGAGGTCCCCCTACTTCGGTGGGGTCAGGGTCTCCGAA
This sequence comes from Talpa occidentalis, assembly GCF_014898055.3. Taxonomy (NCBI): domain Eukaryota; kingdom Metazoa; phylum Chordata; class Mammalia; order Eulipotyphla; family Talpidae; genus Talpa; species Talpa occidentalis. The sequence continues at coordinate 73,531,545 of NW_023605083.1, forward strand.
CCCCCCGAACCAGTGCCCCATTGCAGCGTCCCTGAGAAGTGCTCCTTTGTGCATGCAGAGTCTGGTGGGCGGGGTCAGGCTTCGGCCGGGGGTGGAGCCAGGGGCTAATCAGCGCTGCTGGGCCAGGTGAGGACTCTTCCCCTTTGAGTGGTGGTGGGTTGCCAGGGGCTTTCCCCGCCGGCCTGTCTCACTGCAGTTTTGGAAGAGGCGGCGCTCGCAGCTTGACTGTGGTTTACAGGGGTGCCCTCCCTGACAGTGAACTCGCCCCTCCGTCTAGGGTGTTCTTGGGCGCCCCAAGTGCCACTGGGGGTGTGATTGTGAGAGGAGGGTGCAGGTGTGCCCCGAGGAAAGATTTAACTTTCCCCAAAAGGGGAAGAGGTACCCGTTGCCCCATGGGGGATAAGGTTACTGTCTCCCCATGGGGGTAGTGGTCCCTCTACCACCGTGCTGTCTGGGTCTCCGAACCCACCGAACCAGCGACCCATTGCAGCGTCCCTGAGAAGTGCTCCTTTGTGCATGCAGAGTCCGATGGGCGGGGTCAGGCTCTGGCCGGTTTCGGTGCCTGGTGCTCATCAGCGCTGCTGGGCCAGGTGAGGACTCTTCCCCTTTTAGTGGTGCTGGCTTGCCTGGGACTTTCCGTGGGGGCCTGTGTGCCTGCAGTTTTGGAAGAGGCCGCGGTCGCCGCTTGTCCCTGGCTTACAGGGTGTTCCCTCCCATGACAGGGACCCCGGCCCTCCCTTTAGGTCGTCTGCGGGCTCACGGCCCCGCAGCTTGGGCTGTGAGGGAGAGAGGAGGGTGCAGGCGTGTCCCGGGAGGAAGATTTGGGCTTCCGCGAAGGGGCGGAGGGCACCGTTCCCCCATGGGGGAGGACAATCCCGTACACCCATGGGTGCAGGGGTGGCCCCATCCCGGTGGGGGCTGAGGGTCCCCGAACCCCGTCACCAGCGCCCCCTAGCGGCGTCCCTAGGAAGTGCACCTGTGCGCAGCCAGAGTCGGGTGGGCGGTGTCAGGCTCCGGTCAGGAGCGGAATCTGGGCCTCATTAGCGCTGCTGGGCCAGTGAGGACAGTCCCCTTTGAGTTGTGCTGGCTTGACCGGGGCTTTCCGAGCCGGCCTGTGTGCCTGCAGTTTTGGAAGAGGCCGGGGTCGCCGCTTGTCCCTGGCTTACAGGTGGTGCCCTCCCCTGACAGGGACCCCGGCCCTCCGTCTCGGGCATCTGCGGGCGCCCGGCCTCGCCGCTGTGGCTGTGAGTGCGAGAGGAGGGTGCTGGCGTGCCTCCAGAGGAAGAGTTGGGTTTCCGCGAAGGGGAAGAGTGCCCAGTTCCCCCTTAGGGGAGGAAAGTTCCGTTCCGCCGTGTGTGCAGTGATCCCCCTAGACCCGAGGGGGCTGAGGGTCCCAGAACCCCCTCACCAACGCCCCCTTGCGGCGGCCCTAGGAAGTGCACCTGTGCGCAGCCAGAGTCGGGTGGGTGGGGTCAGGCTCTGGCCAGGGGCGGAGCCTGGGGCTCATCAGCGCTGCTGGGCCAGGTGAGGACTCTTCTCCTTTGAGTGGTGCTGCCTTGCCCAGGGCTTTCCGCGTCGGCCTGTGTGCCTGCAGTTTTGGAAGAGGCCGTGATCGCCGCTTGTCCCTGGCTCTCAGGGGGTGCCCTCCCCTGACAGGGAACCCGGCCCTCCCTCTAGGGAGTCTGTGGGCGTACGGACCCGCAGCTGGGGCTGTGATTGCGAGAGGAAGTTGCAGGCATGCCTCGGGAGGATAATTTGGGCTTCCCCCGAGGGGAAGAGGGTCCCATTCCCCCATGGGGGAGGAAAGTTCCCTTCCCCCATGGGTGCAGAAGTCCCCCTAGACCCGAGGGGGCTGAGGGTCTCCGAACCCCCTCACCAGCGTCCCCTAGTGGCGGCCCTAGGAAGTGCACCTGTGCGCAGCCAGATTCGGGAGGGCGGGGTCAGTCCCGGCTAGGGGCGGCGCCTGGGGCTCATCAGCGCTGCTGAGCCAGGTGAGGACTCTTCCCCTTTGAGTGGTGCTGGCTTGCCTGGGGCTTTCAGCGCCGGCCTGTGTGCCTGCAGTTTTGGAAGAGGCCGCGGTCGCCGCTGGTCCTTGGCTTAAAGGGGTGCCCTCCCCTGACAGGGACCCCGGCCCTACGTTTAGGGCATCTGCGGGCGCACGGCCCTGAGGCTGGGGCTGTGTGTCCGAGAGGAGGGTGCAGGTGTGCCTTGGGAGGATGATTTGGGCTTCCCCCGAGGGGAAGAGGGCTCCCTTCCCCCATGGGGGAGGATAGTTCCGTTCCCCCATGAGTGCAGAGGTCCTCCTAGCCCCAAGGGGGCTGAGGGTTCCCGAACCCCCCTCACCAGCGCCCCCTAGAAGTGGCACTAGGATGTGCACCTGTGCGCAGCCAGATTCGGGTGGGCGGAGTCAGGCTTCGGCCAGGGGCGGAGCCTGGGGCTCATCAGCGCTGCTGGGCCAGGTGAGGACTCTTCCCATTTGAGTGGTGCTGGATTGCCCAGGTTGTTCCGCGCCGGCATGTGTGCCTGCAGTTTTGGAAGAGGCCGTGGTCGCCAATTTTCCCTGGCTTAACAGGGGGTGCCCTCCCTGACAGGGACCCCGGCCCTCCGTCTAGGGCGTCTGCGGGACCACGGCCCCGCAGCTGGGGCAGTGAGGGCGAGAGGAGGGTGCAGGCGTGCCTCGGGAGGATGATTTGTGCTACCCCCAAGGGAAGAAGGCCCCGTTCTCCCATGGGGAGGAAAGTTCCATTCCCCCATGGATGCAGAGTTCCCCGTAGAACCGAGGGGGCTGAGGTTCCCCGAACCCCCTCACCAGCGCCCCCAAGCGGCGGCCCTATGAAGTGCACCTGTGCGCAGCCAGAGTTGGGTGGGCGGTGTCAGGCTACGGCCAGGGGCGGAGCCTGGGCGCATCAGCGCTGCTGGGCCAGGTGAAGACTCTTCCCCTTTGAGTGCTGCTTCTTGCCTGGTGCTTTCTGCGCCGGATTGTGTGTCTGCAGTATTGGAAGAGGCCGCGTTCGCCGCTTGTTCCTGTCTTGTAGGGGGTGCCTTCCCCTTACAGGGACCCCGGCCCTCCGTCTAGGGCGTCTGCGGGCACAAGGCGGGGCTGTGAGTGCGAGGGGAGAGTGTTGGCGTGCCCCGGGATGAAGATTTGTGCTTCCGCGAAAAAGAAGGCCCCGTTCCCCCATGGTGGAGGACAATCCTGTACCCCCATGGGTACAGGGGTAGCCCCAGCCCGGTGGGGACTGAGGGTCCCCGAACCCCCTCACCAGCATCCCCCAGGGGCAACCCTTGGAAGTGCACCAGTGCGCAGCCAGAGTCGGGTGGCCGGGGTCAGGCTCTGGCCAGGGGCGGAGCCTGGGGCTCATCAGCGCTGCTGGGCCAGGTGAGGACTCTTCCCCTTTGAGTTGTGCTGGCTTGACCGGGGCTTTCCGCGCCGGCCTGTCTGCCTGCAGTTTTGGAAGAGGCCGCGGTCGCCGCTTGTCCCTGGCTTATAGGGGGAGCTCTCCCCTGACAGGGACCCCGGCCGTACGTCTAGGGCGTCTGCGTTAGCACGGCCTCGCATCTGGGTCTGTGAGTGCGAGAGGAGGGTGCAGGCGTGACTCGGGAGGATGATTTGGGCTTCTCCCGAGGGGAAGAGGGACCCGTGCCCCCATGGGGGAGGAAAGTTCCCTTCCACCATGGGTGCAGAGGTCCCCTAGCCCCGAGGGGTCTGAGGGTCCCCGACCCCCTCACCAGTGCCCCCTAGCGGCGGCCCTAGGGAATGCACCTGTGCGCAGCCGGAGTTCGGTGGGCAGGGTAAGGCTCTGGCCAGGGGCGGAGCCTGGGGCTCATCAGCGCTGCTGGGCCAGGTGAGGACTCTTCCCCTTTGAGTGGTGCTGTCTTGCCCAGGGCTTTCCGCGCGTGCCTGTGTGCCTGCAGTTTTGGTAGACGCCGCGGTCGCCACTTGTCCCTGGATTACATGGGGTGCCCTCCACTGACAGGGACCCCGGCCCTCCATCTAGGGCGTCTGTGGGCGCACGGCCCCGCCGCTGGGGCTGTGAGTGCGAGGTGAGGGTGCTGGCGTGCCCCGGGAGGAAGATTTGGGCTTCCTCGAAGGGGAAGTGGGCCCCGTTCTCCCATGGGGGAGGACGGTCCCGTACCCCCATGGGTGCAGAGGTGGCCCCATCCCGGTGGGGGCTGAGGATCCCCGAACCCCACTCACCAGCGCTCCCAAGCGGCGGCCCTAGGAAGTGCACCTGTGCACAGCCAGAGTAGTGTGGGCGGGGTCAGGCTCCCGCCAGGGGTGGAGACTGGGGCTCATCAGCGCTGCTGGGCCAGGTGAGGACTCTTCCCCTTTGAGTGGTGCTGGGTTGCCCGGGGCTTTCCGCGCCGGCCTGTTTGCCTGCAGTTTTGGAAGAGGCCGTGGTCGCCCCTTGTCCGTGACTTACAGGGGGTGCCATCCCGTGACAGGGTCCCCGGCCCTCCGTCTAGGGCATCTGCGGGCGCACGGCCCCGCTGCTGGGGCTGTGAGTGCGAGGGGAGGGTGCTCGTGTGCTCTGGGAGGAAGATTTGGGCTTCGGAATGTGCCGCGGACCAGCACAGCAGTAGGCAATGAGGCCACCTCAGGGTTGAGAGAAGTGTGCAGGGTGGTCAGGGCATCGGTGAAAGAAATGACAAACAGACACACTTCAAGAGTGAAAATCTGAGTGTAATTTTCTTTGAATTTGTGACCTATATATATGTTTTCCAAAAGCACAGGGACAATGAATACCAATGAAATCAGCTTGCTCATGGGCTCAGTCTATCACCATCAGGGAGGTGATCTACATAACAATCAATGACTTTTTTAGAAGAAAGAAGGAAGTTTAGAAAGACAAATAAGGGATTAAAATTTGTAGTTCTAGAAAGAGGGGATAAGATTTTTAGCATTCTTGTAGTGGTTCCTGGTGGTCATTATCTTTTGATAAGCTTCTGTCTTTTCAGGGAACTTCTGCTGTACTTCCTCTGCTTCAGGGTGTTATGCTGTTCTCCCCCTGCGCGCTGGTTGCCCAGCCGGACCTAGGGACAGTGGCGAAAGCCATTCCTAAAGGTCACTGCAGGGGGAGGTGCAGCAGGTATGTAGGGTTTTGCTGTTCTCCCCCTGCGCGCTGGTTGCCCAGCCGGACCTAGGGATGGTTAACCCTAAAGGTCACTGCACGGAGAGGTGCAGCAAGTCCCCCTTTGTTTTTAGAACGGAGCTGGAAGGTGCACATATCTCGTTGAAGACGATGAATGGACCTGTGAAGTAAGCGGATACAGAGGGGAAGGAGTAAACAAAGGAGCAGGACGAGTAGGGAAAGAACAATAAAGGAGAGAACGAGATGATACCAGTGAGTAGGAGTCAAAGATTGGAGAGCGGAAGCTAGAGAATGAGCAAAGGAGGAGAGTGAAGTGTGCAGATGAGACTTACAGATAGCAGAAATTTCAGCTTGGAGAGACGAAAGGTCATGAAAAAAGTCATTGTCTTGCCAGATGCCCAATAGGTGGTGTTTAGTAAGATTCCAATGCAGGGAAGGATTATAACGTAAAGGCGTAACACAAATGAAACGAAACTGAACATGGCAACGAGTAGACAGTTGTTGTTTGAGAAGTTGAACCTCCTTGCCAATAGCAATAACAATTTCTTCCAGAGCATTTAACTTTCTTTCTAACTTATAATCAATGTCCCGCTGTATTGCGAGCGCCATGGACACGTTTTTGGTAAGGTCATTTACAAAAGAAGCTGTCTTAGCTTCCTGAATTAAAGCAACAGAGGAAGCAGCTAAAGAGGTAACTAAGGAAATCAGAGCGGCAATGCCTAGAATAAGGGTAGCAATAAAACGTTTGGGACGAAGAAGAGCATGTACTTCATCTAAAACTTGCATGGCAGTATTATCATACCAAGGCATATCATGTAAATCAACAGGTAACATAACATAGGAGGGTCTTTTGAGCAAGACCACCACAGGGTATAGACGAACAAGAGAGGGGATAATACAATTAGTAACATTGCAACTGGAACAATGAATGGAGTAAGAAGTCCCATGCGATTGAATGCGTGTAGCTGAGGCGTTCCCCACAAGTATAGCGAAGGGGTATCCAACGTAGGCACGCACTGGGATCTTAGTGGTGTCCTGTCCAGGTTGTTTGAAGTGTACATCAAAGGCAGCGAAAAGACGAAAGAGTTCAGGCTTTATGATAAAGCTTTCTGTTCAGGGAACCGGGTTATTCAGTCCTGCCAATGGAGTGTCTGGGACCCTACGAACAAAGCGGCAGTTTCTCCACATTTTAGTTTAGCTCTATGTCAGCTCCCTGGAAGAATTGTACTGAAAGCCACTCAAAAGTTTAGCTCTGCTAGAAAAAGAAAATATATATATATATATATATATATATATATATATATATATATATAAAACATTGCTGTAGAGTGTGGTCAGTCAAAACAAGAAAACTTTGTTGAATTAAGGTAAAATGTAAAAACATTTTCAATGTTATGCCAAACAAAACAGTGAAAATCAGGTGTATTTTCAACAGTCTATACAGTCCTTTGTAGAAAGATTTTTACTCTCAAAAGTTTATCATTTTGAATCAATTGAGGCCTTTTCTTCTTATATTGTGTAGAAACAAGTCCTGCAGACATTAAATCATTGAAGTATATAATATTGCAAGGCAACAATAATTATTGACAATTTACATACATTAGGTATTGAAAGATTTTGTTTAAGAAAACCAATGTTAACATTTTTGTACATATTAGAGTTTTACCATTTTTTCAAGTGACAGTGATTCCCTTGTAGTGTAACTTTACCAGGTAAACCAGATAGGATAAATTTATCAATGTCCTTCCCAGGAGGAAAAGGAGAAAGTTTGTGGAGTATCTCTAAAGCTCTGCTGAGGTTCCACAAAATTTCCTTTAATTGATTAAATGACAGGCTACCAAATTTTACTTTAATTTAGATTTTTGGGAAGCTGTGTCATAAATACTTAGAAAACAGCAAAAACAACCATATTTAATTTTTATAAAAATTCTAGCCCTGAGTATAATATTGACAATCAAATCATAACCTTTAATTGTCATCTCAAAAATCTTAGTTTTTCAGACACTAAAAGACATTATGTACCCAAAATCATTAACCTAGACAAGGGCCAAGATTATACCCAATGTTAGTGTATAAGTACATGTTTTGAAACAACCCATTAGATTAAAACTCAGTTATTATTAACCAAAAATTATTTTAGCTAATGTGTTCCCAAAATACTAAAAAAATTCATTTGAGTATACAAAATTTGTTTTTTGTAAAATTTCTTTGAGATTTTTAACACTTTCCTTAGCCTTGTTACTCTTTAATTCTTTTAGACCTTCAACATGTGCTTTAACACTTATCACTTTACTTTTAGGACCATTAAAATATCTATTTTTAATACATGTTTTTCTTTGTAAACACACATTTTACATTACATCGATTTAGGATTGTCACATCTTTCATTAGCAGTAAGGCATTATAATACTGTTATTTGTTTGTACTAGATGACTTAAATGTGAACACACAAGGTAATATGACATTAGAATTTTTAGCTTTCACAAATAGGTGCAAAAGTAAACCTGAAAGTTTAGTTGTAGTTTTAGTTTCTGTTATGACTGGAATTCCATTTTGCATGGCTGTTAATAATATAATGGCACATACCTAGGTTTTTGTAGGCTAGCTAATAAAGAAGCAATTAGGCAAATTAATAAAAACAAAAAAAATCAGAGCACCATATAGATACTACGTACATTTTTCACATACATGTGACTCAGTAGGAAGGACAAAAGTACTTTTTATACCAGAAATTTCTTTTTGAAATAAACACATTTAAACAAAGTATTCATAACTTTAAGGCATATATGCTTTGAATTATATTATAAAATTTAAACTAGTTTTTGTTTATTAAAAATTGTTTGATTAAGATCTTAATATTTGTTTTATGATAATTTATAAAGGCGCCGTTTATAATTAGTCCTCCGGAGGTAAAAAACAAAACAAACACAAAGACAGACAAACAGATACAGAGATCTCTTGATAACATTTAAAATTTTGGCCATGTGTATATATTTTGAAACATAGTTATTTTACCAATATGTGTGAAGATACTGAGGTTTTTAATGAGTTAACAGCTAAAATCTGTACACAGAATAAGTGTATAATCTTAATTATTACCAAGGACCTTGGGCTCGAGACCACAGTAGTCATGGCAGTTTTTACTAATTTTTTTTTTTGATAAGAAAATATTTTTGGAGTTTATATTTTTAAGAAATGATTATTTGGCTTTAGGTTGTTAACATATTATCTCACTGGGAACGGTCATATTTTAAAACATAAAAGTACACTGTTATCTTGAGAACAAGAGAAGAGGTAAATTTTTACAGTCTGCCTGTAAAATTTGAGGTTTAGAAATTAGCTCAAAAATGTCTGTATCATCACTTTATGTTTTACCAGGTTAGTTTGTTTTAACAAGAAACTTAATCTTTTACAGGTCCAATAAGTAAAATTAAAAGCTTTTATTCAACCAATAAGCATTTTGTATAGCTTGTTAGCACGTCAAAAGTAACTCAGCAGTTTTTGCCTAAGACAATTTAAACTTTAAAATCAGAGAAACACAGGGAAATTGAACTTTTTTTGTAGAATGAACCAAAATAGTTATTTAAGGTGGATAATAGAAAAGTTCAGTCCTCCACAGCAGGAAGGTAGTAGAGACCTATCAGTGATCCCAACACTGGAGAAACAGTCCAGGCAGCTGCTTGTTGAGATCAAGGGCAGCCTCCACCAGCCCACTGCAGTGGGTTCATACTATTTTAATAAAAACCTTTTATTTATATTATAGTCATATAGTCTCATACACTCATATTTAACCATTTTTTATAACTTTAACAATTGTGAATTAACTTTGAATACTATTATTTAAAAATGCTTTATTTATTTATTTATTTTAAAAGAAACAAATGGCAAAAAACTTCACTGGGGGTGTTATAGGACAGGGAGAGGGTCAGCCCAAACCCTGCAAACCTGCCTATTTTAAATGGGTTCTGCCATCCGCCGCATCAACACAAAACATAGGAGACTTTAATGGGAAGGAACTTTAATAAAACTAGGAAACAATACAGGTAAGGCAAAGAGTCTAGTTTCTAAATGAAGCACCCAAAGTTACCCGTCCCCTCGTGGGTAAAAGTCCATCCAAATGGGATTGGTCCAGAACAAGGCCCCAAAGCCTGCCACAAGTCTAAAGCATCTTCCAGTGGGGACCCCCAGAAAAGAGTCAGAAACAACCAAACAAGCCCGGAAGGAAAAGAGCAAAATTAACATCAAGATAAAAGCTGCCATGGTCACCTCCCCACGGGTCTCACCCACATCTGTGTCACCCAGTCCACGACCAAAAGACAAGCGCAGTTTTTTCACGTGTCTCTAGGCTCCATGTGCCTCCTCCAGGTCTCCTTGCTCCATCCTGCTTCCTTTCTTCCTCAGTCTCTATAAATCGACATATGAAACAAACACACCGGAGAAACCAAAAATCACATTTGCGCTTATGGTAGCCAGTGCCATAGGGAAGCCCAATTTCCCCATGGGGCTGACTAACCACGGATGGCTCTGTCCTAAATCACGTTGGACGCCAAATCTGTTATAGGACAGGGAGAGGGGCAGCCCAAACTCCGCAAACCTGCCTATTTTAAATGAGTTCTGCCATCCGCCGCATCAACACAAAACATAGGAGACTTTAATGGAAAGGAACTTTAATAAAACTAGGAAACAATACAGGTAAGGCAAAGAGTCTAGTTTCTAAATAAAGCACCCAAAGTTACCCGTCCCCTCGTGGGTAAAAGTCCATCCAAATGGGATTGGTCCAGAACAAGGCCCCAAAGCCTGCCACAAGTCTAAAGCATCTTCCAGTGGGGACCCCCAGAAAAGAGTCAGAAACAACCAAACAAGCCCGGAAGGAAAAGAGCAAAATTAACATCAAGATAAAAGCTGCCATGGTCACCTCCCCACGGGTCTCACCCACATCTGTGTCACCCAGTCCACGACCAAAAGACAAGCACAGTTTTTTCACGTGTCTCTAGACTCCATGTGCCTCCTCCAGGTCTCCTTGCTCCATCCTGCTTCCTTTCTTCCTCAGTCTCTTCTCCAGCTTCTCCTCTTCCTGCTCAGCTCCACCCTCCCTTGGGTGGGGCAGGGAAACTCCCCCTTTCCTGGGGACCACCCTGTTGCAGGGGAACCTAGCCTCTTCCCCAAATAATTAACAGGAAAAGATTGGAGTATTTTTTTCTTTCATTTAAGATCATGTCACATTATTTGCTACTTGTTTTTGAGTTTTTATTTTTATCTCAACAATTTTAGCCAAGTCCGAGCTGGAAATTTGGGCTGGATTTTGGAATGGTCTCATAATTGGGAACCGATGCCTCTGCAAAGAGGTCAGCATTGGCTCTAGAATCAACTTTGGGCTTTTGAAAAACAATTTTACTATCCCAAGAATCCTGATCACTTTCTCTAATACTGCAGGCTATTTTTTCTTTTACCTTTTGTTTTGCATATTTCATTTTGCCTCCAGCCAGGCAAAAAACGACCTATCTGTTCAGGCAATTGTTTTATTAATACGGGGCTGTCAGCTGAGTCCTTTTTGATATTATTTAGGGATACAGACAGCCATAAGTTTGAGGTTTTTATTTATTTATTTATTTGTTTGTTTATTTATTTATTTTTTCCAGACCCTTGATCTAGTGCCGCGGGGGAAGAATTTAAGCAAACTTTAATGTAATGTTGAAGCATACCAGTTTGTCTTATAGGTCTAATTAGTTCTTTACAGAGGGAATTAGCATTTTCCCATGCAAGTTGTTTAAACAATAAATCTCGTGCTCTGGAGGATGGAAGAACCTTATCCAGAGCAGTTTCTGATCTAGCCACAAAATCCTGGTACATTTCATCCTGGCGTTGGTGTATATCAGTGAGATTAGTGGGTTTGTACTCAGGTGAAGGAAGATTTTTCCATGAGGCAACTGATAGTTTATTAATTTCAATTAGGACATCTTTTGGAAGGGCAGCTTGTCTGCATACCTCAGCATATTTGTCTGTTCCCATGACCATAGAAAGGGAAATTTTCTCAGCCTTGACCTCATTATCATGCTTCTTAAGGAAGGCATGTACTTGGTCCTCATATTCCATGTGAAATAATACATACATTCCTGAAGGAAGAACAGCCTTGGCAAGATTATGCCAGTCATAAGGGGTCATCCAAGTGGCTGATAACATGTCAATAATTTGATAAGTATAAGGAGAGTTATGACCTGTTGTCTGTACGGCTGACTGTAATTTTTTAAGAGTTTATATGGGGATGGCCTCCCATGCAGGGCCTTCATCAGCGCGAGACAAAGCCGGAGGTCTGGCAACGGGAAAAGTAAATGAAAAATCTCCCATCTTACTGGCCTTTCTTGCTGATCCTAAAATGCCACCTAGGGGCCCTTGATGGGCTTTGATATGATTAGGATTATTATGTAATACAATTTTAGGTTTGGTAACAACTGGGAAAAGGTTAGCGGTTGGGCGGGACAGTTTATCATTTTTGAAAGTTAATTTATCTAGCATTTCAGTGTATTCATGATCATTAAACTCATCCTCTGACTGGGAAAGGGATTCCTTTGATACGGGAGCAGAGGCTTGAGCGAATAATGACGTGTTTAGATCATTATTGTTTTTAGGATTATCCTGAACTTCATCCTGTTGGCCTTCCCACAATTCTGCCTCAGTGGCATCAACCAACAAATCTCTAATTTGTACCCACAAGGACAGAGCCTGTCTCGGAACCTGAGATGGTCCATGAAGGGCATAAAACTCTTTCACTTCTTTTCCTACTTTCTTCCAAGTTTCCAGTAACAAACTACCTTCTTCTGGAAACCACGGGCATACCCATAATATAAATTTATAAAGTTGCAGTAGAGCTTTATTATTTACTTTAATACCTCGTGTTTCAATCATATTTTTTAATATAGATAGAAAAAGATCTTTGTTTTGGGTCTGTAATTGACCCATGGTCTCGTGGTGCTTTTGTTCACTCAAGCAAAGATTTCTTTCAACTGTGCTTTCCGGCCCGTGTCCCTCGCGGGAACTTGCGGAGGTGTCTTAGCTAAGGTCTGTCCGTATAAGTCCCGGACCAGGCTACTCTGAATAGCAGATGACCGTTATGCCATATGACGTTCCTCCACGGGAATCGCGGGTGCAGCCCACACAGACTCCGTAGCCACGAGGCCGTGGAGCCGTATTTATACACTCTCACACACACACAGCACCACGAGCATTCACTCTTGAAAAACTTCTCACTATCTCAAACTGATCACCCTTTATCAGCGAGCTCCGGACGCTCCAGTGAGGATCCTATCCCTGACTGTTTAAAAGAGGGTATTTTAAGGGAATCACATTCACACTCACACACAAGAAGGGAGATAGCTTACCCAACACGATCTCTTCGTTACTCACCTCTTCTTTGGGTGGAAGACTTAATGAAATGAAATGAAATGTCGGGGCCCCACGTTCGGGCGCCACCTGCCGCGGACCAGCACAGCAGTAGACGATGAGGCCACCTCAGGGTTGAGAGAAGCGTGCAGGGTGGTCAGGGCGTCGTTGAAAGAAATGACAAACAGACACACTTCAAGAGTGAAAATCTGAGTGTAATTTTCTTTGAGTTTGTGACCAATATATATATGTTTTCCAAAAGCACAGGGACAATGAATATCAATGAAATCAGCTTGCTCATGGGCTCAGTCTATCACCATCAGGGAGGTGATCTACATAACAAGCAATGACTTTTTTAGAAGAAAGAAGGAAGTTTAGAAAGACAAATAAGGGATTAAAGTTTGTAGTTCTAGAAAGACGGGATAAGATTTTTAGCATTCTTGTAGTGGTTCCTGGTGGTCATTATCTTTTGATAAGCTTCTGTCTTTTCAGGGAACTTCTGCTGAACTTCCTCTGCTTCAGGGTGTTATGCTGTTCTCCCCCTGCAAGCTGGTTGCCCAGCCGGACCTAGGGACAGTGGCGAAAGCCATTCCTAAAGGTCACTGCAGGGGGAGGTGCAGCAGGTATGTAGGGTTTTGCTGTTCTCCCCCTGCACGCTGGATGCCCAGCCGGACCTAGGGACGGTTAAGCCTAAAGGTCACTGCAGGGGGAGGTGCAGCAGGAAGGGGAAGAGGGCCCCGTTCCCCCATGGGGGAGGACAGTCCCGTACCCCCATGGGTGCAGAGGTGGCACCAGCCCGGTAGGTGCTGAGGGTCCCCGAACCCCCTCACCAGCGCACCCTAGCGTCGGCCCTAGGAAGTGCACCTGTGCTCAGCCAGAGTAGGGTGGGCGGGGTTAGGCTCCGGCCAGGGGTGGAGCCTGGGGCTCATCAGCGCTGCTGGGCCAGGTACGGACTCTTCCCCTTTGAGTGGTGCTGGCTTGCCAGGGGCTTTCCGCATAGGCCTGTTTGCCTGCAGTTTTGGAAGAGGCCGCGGTCGCCGCTTGTCCTTGGCTTACAGGGGGTGCCCTACCCTGACAGGGACCCCGGCCCTCCGTCTAGGGCATCTGCGGGCGCACGGCCCCGCAGCTGGGGCTGTGAGTGCGAGAGGAGGGTGCGGGCGTGCCTCGGGAGGATGATTTGGGCTTCCCCCTAGGGGAAAAGAGCCCCGTTCCCCTATGGGGGAGGAAACTTCCCTTCCCCCATGGGTGCAGAGGTCCCCCTAGCCCCGAGGGGGGTGAGGGTCCCCGAACCGCCTCACCAGCGCCCCCTAGCGGCGGCCATAGGGAGTGCACCTGTGCGCAGCCAGAGTTGGGTTTGCAGGGTAAGGCTCCGGCCAGGGGCGAAGCCTGGGACTCATCAGCCCTGCTGGGCCAGGTGAGGACTCTTCCCCATTGAGTGGTGCTGGCTTGCCCGGGGCTTTCCGCGCCGGCCTGTGTGACTGCAGTTTTGGAAGAGGCCGCGGTCGCAGCTTGTCCCTGGCTTACAGGGGGTGCCCTCCCCTGACAGGGACCCCGGCCCTTCATCTAGGGCGTCTTCGGGCGCACGGCCCCGCAGCTGGGGCTGTGAGTGCGAGAGGAGGGTGCAGGCGTGCCTCAGGAGGATTATTTGGGCTTCCCCCGAGGGGAAGAGGGCCCCGTTCCTCCATGGGGGAGGAAAGTTCCGTTCCCCCATGGGTGCAGAGGTCACCCTAGACAAGAGGGGACTGAGGGTCCCCGAACCCCCTCACCAGCGCACCCTAACGGCGGCCCTAGGAAGTGGACCTGTGCTCAGCCAGAGTGGGGTGGGCGAGGTCAGGCTCCTGCCAGGGGCGGAGCCTGGGGCTCATCAGCGCTGCTGGGCCAGGTGAGGTCTCTTCCCCTTTGAGTGCTGCTGGCTTGCCCATGGCTTTCCGCGCCGCCCTGTGTGTCTGCAGTTTTGGAAGAGGCCGTGGTCGCCGCTTGTCCCTGACTTACAGGGGGTGCCCTCCCCTGAAAGAGACCCCGGCCCTCCATCTAGGGTTCTGCGGGGGCACGGCCCCGCCGCTGGGACTGTGAGTGCGAGGGGAGTGTGCCTGCATGGCCCAGGAGGAAGATTTGGGCTTCCCCCGAGGGTAAAAGAGCCCCGTTCCCCCATGGGTGCAGAGGTCCCCCTAGCCCCGTGGGGGATAAGGGTCCCCGAACCCCCCTCACCAGAACCCCCTAGCGGCGGCCCTAGGAAGTGCACCTGTGTGCAGGCAGAGTTGCGTGGGCGGGGTCAGGCTCCGGCCAGGGGCGGAGCCTGGGGCTCATCAGCACTGCTGGGCCAGGTGAGGACTCTCCCCTTTGAGTGGTGCTGGCTTACCCGGGGCTTTCCGCGCCGACCTGTGTGCCTGCAGTTTTGGAAGAGGCCTGGGTCGCCGCTTGTCCCTGGCTTAGAGTGGGTGTCCTCCTCTGACAGGGACCCCGGCCCTCCGTCTAGGGCATCTGCGGGCGCACGGCCCTGCCGCTGGGGTTGGAAGTGCGAGTGGAGGGTGCAGACGTGCCCGGGGAGGAAGATTTGGGCTTCCCCGAGGGGAAGAGAGCCCCGTTCCCCCATGCAGGAGGAAAGTTCCGTACCCCCATGGGTGCAGAGGTCCCCCTAGCCCCGAGGGGGCTGAGGGTCCCCGAACCCCCTCACCAGCGCCCCATAGCGGCGGCCCTAGGACGTGCACCTGTGCGCTCACAGAGTCGGGTGGGCGAGGTCAGGCTCCAGCCAGGGGCGGAGCCTGGGGCTCATCAGCGCTGCTGGGCCAGGTGAGGACTCTTCCCCTTTGAGTGGTGCTGGCTTGCCCGGGGCTTTTCGCGCCGGGTTGTGTGCCTGCAGTTTAGGAAAGGCACTGGTCGCCGCTTGTCCCTGGCATACAGGGGGTGCCCTCCCCTGACAGGGACCCCGGCCCTCCGTCTTGGGCGTCTGCGGGGGAAACGCCCCTCAGCTGGGTCTGTGAGTGCGAGAGGAGGGTGCAGGCTTGCCTCTGGAGGATGATTTGGGATTCCACCGAGGGGAAGAGGGCCCCCTTCCCCCATGGGGGAGGAAAGTTCCGTACCACCATGGGTACAGATGTCCCCCTAGCCCCGAAGGGGCTGAGGGTCCCCGAACCACCCCCTCACCAGCGCCCCCTAGCGGCGGCCCTAGGAAGTGCACCTGTGCGCAGCCAGAGTCGGGTGGGCGGGGTCAGGCTCCGGCCAGGGGCGGAGCCTGGGGCTCATCAGCGCTGCTGGGCCAGGTGCGGACTCTTCTCCTTTGAGTGGTGCTGGCTTGCCCGGGGCTTTCCGCGCCGGCCTGTCTGCCTGCAGTTTTGGAAGAGGCCGCGGTCGCCGCTTGTCCCTGGCTTACAGGGGGTGCCCTCCCCTGACAGGCACCCGGCCCTCCGTCTAGGGCATCAGCGGGCGCAAGGCCCCGCCGCTGGGGATGTGAGTGCGAGAGGAGGGTGCAGGCGGGTCCCGGGTGGAAGATTTGGGATTCCGTGAAGGGGAAGAGGGCACCGTTCCCCCATGGGGACGGACAGTCTTGTACCCCCATGGGTGCACAGGTGGCCCCAGCCCGGTGGGAGCTGAGGGTCCCCGAACCCCCCCACCAGCGCTCCCTAGCGGCGGCACTAGGAAGTGCAATGTGCGCAGCCAGAGTCGGGTGGGCGTGGTCAGGCTCTGTCCATGCCCGGAGCCTGGGGCTCATCAGCGCTGCTGGGCCAGGTGAGGACTCTTCCCCTTTGAGTGCTGCTGGCTTGCCCGGGGCTTTCCGCGCCGCCCTGTGTGTCTGCAGTTTTGGAAGAGGCCGTGGTCGCCGCTTGTCCCTGGCTTAGAGTGGGTGTCCTCCCCTGACAGGGACCCCGGCCCTCCGTCTTGGGCGTCTGCGGGCGCATGGCCCCGCTGATGGGGTTGTGAGTGCGAGTGGAGGGTGCAGACGTGCCCCGGGCGGAAGATTTGGGCTTCCCCCGAGGGGAAGAGAACCCCGTTCCCCCATGGGGGAGGAAAGTTCCGTACCCCCATGGGTGCAGAGGTCCCCCTAGCCTCCGAGGGGGCTGAGGGTCCCCGAACCCCCTCACCAGCGCCCCCTAGCGGCGGCCCTAGGACGTGCAACTGTGCGCCGACAGAGTCGGGTGGATGGGGTCAGGCTCCCGCCAGGGGCGGAGCCTGGGGCTCATCAGTGCTGCTGGGCCAGGTGAGGACTCTCCCCCTTTGAGTGGTGCTGGCTTGCCCGGGGCTTTCTGCGTCGGCCTGTGTGCCTGCAGTTTTGGAAGAGGCCGCGGTCGCCGCTTGTCCCTGGGTTAGAGGGGGTGCCCTCCTCTGACAGGGACCCCGGCCCTCCGTCTCGGGCATCTGCAGGCGCACGGCCCGGCCGCTGCGGCTGTGAGTGCGACTGGAGGGTGCTGGCGTG
Organism: Talpa occidentalis; assembly: GCF_014898055.3. Taxonomy (NCBI): domain Eukaryota; kingdom Metazoa; phylum Chordata; class Mammalia; order Eulipotyphla; family Talpidae; genus Talpa; species Talpa occidentalis. The sequence continues at coordinate 73,548,426 of NW_023605083.1, forward strand.
CCCCAGGAGGAAGATTTGTGCTTCTGTGATGGGGAAGAGAGCCCCGTACACCCATGAGGGAGGAGAGTCCCGTACCCCCATGGGTGCAGAGGTGGCCCCAGCCCGTTGCGGACTGATGTTTCCCGAACCCCCTCACCAGCGCCCCCTAGCGGCGGCACAAGGAAGTGCACCTGTGCGCTGCCATAGTCGGGTGGGCAGGGTCAGGCTCCGGCCAGGGGTGGAGCCTGGGGGTCAACAGCGCTGCTGGGCCAGGTGAGGACACTTCCCATTTGAGTGGTGCTGGCTTTCCCGGGGATTTCCGCGCTGACCTGTTTGTCTGCAGTTTTGGAAGAGGACACGGTCGCCGCTTGTCCCTTGCTTACAGGGGGTGCCCTCCCCTGACTGGGAACCTGGTACAACGTCTAGGGCGTCTGCGGGCGCACCGCTCTGCAGTTGGGGCTGTGAGTGCGTGAGGAGGGTGCAGGCGTGCCTCGGAGGATGATTTGGGCTACCCGATGGAGAGGTTCCAGTTCCCCCGTGGGGGAGGAAAGTTCCGTTCCTCAATGGGTGCAGAGGTCCCCCTAGCCACGAGGGGGTTGAGGGTCCCCGATCTCCCTCACCAGGGCCCCGAGCGGCGGCCCTAGGGAGTGCACCTGTGCGCAGACAGAGTTGGGTTTGCAGGGTAAGGCTCCGGCCAGGGGCAGAGCCTGGGGCTCATCAGCGCTGCTGGGCCAGGTGAGGACTCTTCCCCTCTGAGTGGTGCTGGCTTGCCCGGGGCTTTCCGCGCCGGCCTGTGTGCCTGATGTTTTGGAAGAGACCGCGGTCTCCGCTTGTCCCTGGCTTACACACGGTGCCCTCCTCTAACGGGACCCCGGCCCGCCGTCTAGGGCGTCTGCAGGCGCACGGCCCCGTAGATCGGGCTATGAGTTCGATAGGAGTGTGCAGGCGTGCTTGGAAGGATTATTTGGGATTCCCCAGAGGGGAAGAAGGCCACGTTCACCCATGGGGTTGGAAAGTCCGTTCCTCCATGTGTGCAGAGGTCACCCTGGACCCGAGGGGACTGATGGTCCCCGAACCCCCTCACCAGCGCCCGCTAGCGGTGGCCCTAGGAAGTGCACCTGTACGCAGCCAGAGAGGGGTGGGCGGGGCCAGGCTCCGGCCAGGGGTGGAGCCTGGGGCTCATAGGCGCTGTTGGGCCAGGTGGGGACTCTTCCCCTTTGAGTGGTGCTGGCTTGCCAGGGGCTTTCCGCGCCAGCCTGTGTGCCTGCAGTATAGAAGAGGCCGCGGTCGACGCTTGTCCCTGGCTTATAGGGGGTGCACGCCACTGACAGGGACCCCGGCCCTCTGTCTAGGGCCTCTGAAGGCGCACGGCCCCGCAGCTGGGGCTGTGAGTGCGAGAGGAGGGTGCAGGCGTGCCTCGGGAGGATGATTTGGGCTTTCCACGAGTGGAAGAGTGCCCCGTTCCCCCATGGGGGAGGAAAGTTCCGTTCCCCATGGGTGCAGAGGTCCCCCTACACCAGAGGGGGTGAGGGTCCCTGAAGCCACTCACCAGCGCCCACTAGCGGCGGCACTAGGAAGTGCACCTGTGCGCAGCCAGAGTCGGGTGGGCCGGGTCAGTCTCTGGCCAGTGACGGAGCCTGGGGCTCATCAGCGCTGCTGGGCCAGGTGTGGACTCTTCCCCTTTGAGTGGTGCTGGCTTGCCCGGGGCTTTCCGCGACGGCCTGTGTGCCTGCAGATTTGGAATAGGCTGCGGTCGCCGCTTGTCCCTGGCTTACAGGGGGTGCCCTCCCCTGACAGGGACCCCGGCCCTCCGTCTAGGGCATCTGCAGGCGCACGGCCCCGCCACTGGGCCTTGAGTGCGAGCGACAGGTGCTGGCGTGCCCCGGGAGGAAGATTTGGGCTTCCATGAAGGGGAAGAGGGCACCGTTCTCCCATGGGGGAGGACAGTCCCGTACCCCAAAGGGTGCATAGCTGGCCACAGCCCGGTGGGGGCTGAGGGTCCCCGAACCCCCCTCACCAGCTCCCCATAGCGGCGACACTAGGAAGTACACCTGTGCGCAGCCAGAGTCGGGTGGGCGGGGTCAGCCTCCGGCCAGGGGCAGAGCCAGGGCTCATCAGCACTGCTGGGCCAGGTGAGGACTCTTCCCCTTTGAATGGTGCTGCCTTGCCCGGGGCTTTCCCCGCCGGCCTGTGTGCCTGCAGTTTTGGAAAGGCAGTGCTCGCTGCTTGTCCCTGGCTAACAGGGTGTGCCCTCCACTGACAGAGACCCCGGCCATCCGTCTAGGGTGTCTGCGGGCGCAGGGAACCGCAGCTGGGTCTGTGAGTGCGAGAGGAGGGTGCTGGCGTGCCTCGGGAGGAAGATTTGGGCTTCCGCCAAGGGGAAGATGTCCCCATTCCCCCATGGGTAATGAAAGTTCCGTTACCCCATGGGTGCAGAGGCCCCCCTAGACCCGAGGGGGCTGAGGGTCCCCGAACCCCCTCACCAGCGCCCCCTAGCGGCGGCCCTAGGAAGTGCACCTGTTCGCAGGCAGAGTCGGGTGGGCGGGGTCAGGCTCTGGCTAGGGGCAGAGCCTGGGGCTCATCAGCGCTGCTGGGCCAGGTGAGGACTCTTCCCCTTTGAGTGGTGCTGGCTTGACCGGGGCTTTCCGCGCCGGCTAGTGTGCCTGCAGTTTTGGAAGAGGATGCAGTCGCTGCTTGTCCCTGGCTTACAGGGAGTGCTCTCCCCTGACAGGGACCCCGGCCCGCCGTCTAGAGCGTCTGCGGGCGCACGACCCCGGAGATGGGGATGTGAGTGCGAGAGGAGGGTGCAGGCGTGCCCGGGGAGGAAGATTTGGGCTTCCCCCGAGGGGAAGAGAGCCCCGTTCCCCCATGGGGTTGTAAAGTTCCTTACCCCCATGGGTGCAGAGGTCCCCCTAGCCCCGAGGGGGCTGAGGGTCCCCGAACCCCCTCACAGGCGCCCCCTAGCGGCGGCCCTATGAAGTGCACCTGAGTGCAGCCAGAGTCGGGTGGACGGGGTCAGGCTCCGGCCAGGGGTGTAGTCTGGGGTTCATCAGCACTGCTGGGCAAGGTGAGGACTCTTCCCCTTTGAGTGGTGCTGGCTTGCCCAGGGTTTTCCGCGCCGGCCTGTCTGCCTGCAGTTTCGGAAGAGGCCGCGGTCGCCACTTGTCCCTGGCTTACAGGGGGTGCCCGCCCCTGACAGAGACCCCGGCCCTCCGTCTAGGGCATCTGCGGGCGCACGGCCCCGCAGCTGGGGCTGTGACTGTGAGAGGAGGGTGCAGGCGTGTCCCGGGAGGATGATTTGGGTTTCTGCGAAGGGGAAGTGGGCCCCGAACCCCAATGGGGGAGGACAGTCCCGTACACACATGGGTGCAGGGGTGGCCCCAGCCCGATGGGGCTGAGGGTCCCCGAACCCCCTCACCAGCGCCCCATAGCGGCGGCTCTTGGAAGTGCACCTGTGCGCAGCCAGAGTGGGGTGGGCGGGGTCAGGCTCTGGCCAGGGGCGGAGCCTGGGGCTCATCAGCGCTGCTGGGCCAGGTGCGGACTCTTCCCATTTGAGTTGTGCTGGCTTGCCCGGGGCTTTCCGCGCCGGCCTGTCTGCCTGCAGTTTTGGAAGAGGCCGCGGTCGCCGCTTGTCCCTGGCTTACAGGGGGTGCCCTCCCCTGACAGGGACCCCGGCCCTCTGAATAGAGCGTCTGTGGGCACACGGGCCCCGCCGCTGGTGCTGTGAGTGCGAGGGGAGGATGCTGGCATGCCCCGGGAGGAAGATTTGGGTTTCAGCGAATGGGAAGAGGGCCCAGTTCCCCCATGGGGGAGGAAAATCCCGTACCCCCATAAGTAGAGGTGGCCCCAGCCCGGTGGGGGCTGATGGTCCCCGAACCCACCCCCTCGCCAGCGCCCCCTAACGGCGGCCCTAGGAAGTGCACCTGTGCGCAGCCAGAGTCGGGTGGGCGGGGTCAGGCACCGGCCAGGGGCGGTGCCTGGGGCTCATCAGCGCTGCTGGGCCAGATGAGTACTCTTCCCCTTTGAGCGGTGCTGGCTTGCCCGGGGCTTTCTGCGCTTGCCTGTTTGCCTGCAGTTTTGGAAGAGGCCGTGCTCGCCGCTAGTCCCTGGCTTACAAGGGGTTCCATCCCCTGACAGGGACCCCGGCCCTCCGTCTAGGGCGTCTGCGGGCGCACGGCCCCGCAGCTGGGACTGAGAGTGAGAGGAGGGTGAAGGCGTGCCTCGGGAGGATTATTTGGCCTTCCCAGAGTGGACGAGGGCCCCGTTCCCCCCATGGGGGAGGTAAGTTCCGTTTCCCCGTGGATGTAGATGTCCCCCTAGACCCGAGCGGGCTGAGGGTCCCAAAGCCCATCACCAGCGCCCCCTAGCGTCGGCACTAGTAAGTGCACCGGTGCGCGCCTGAATTGGGTGGGCGGGGTCAGGCTCCGGCCAGGGGCGGAGCCCGGGGCTCATCAGCGCTGCTGGGCCAGGTGCGGGCTCTTCCCCTTTCAGTGGTGCTGGCTTGCCCCGGGCTTTCCGCGCCGGCCTGTGTGCCTGCAGTTTTGGAAGAGGCCGTGGTCGCGCTTGTCCCTGGCTTACAGGGTGTGCCCTCCCCTGACCGGGACCCGGGCCCTCCGTCGAGGGCGTCTGCGGGCGCACGGCACCACAGCTGGGGCTGTGAGTGCAAGAGAAGTGTGCTGGCGTGGCTCGGGAGGAAGATTTGGGTTTCTGCGAATGGGAAGAGGGCCCCGTTCCCCCATGGTGGAGGAAAGTACCGTTCCCCCATGGGTGCAGAGGTCCCCCTAAACCCTAGTGGGCTGAGGGACCCCGATGCCCCTCACCAGCGCCCCCTAGCGGCGGCCCTAGGAAGTGCACCTGTGCGCAGGCAGAGTCGGGTGGGCGTGTCAGGCTCCGGCCAGGGGCGGCGCCTGGGGCTCATCAGCGCTGCTGGGCCAGGGGAGGACTCTTCCCCTTTGAGTGGTGCTGGCTTGTCCGGGATTTCCGCGACGGCCAGTGTGCCTGAAGTTTTGGAAGAGGCCGCGGTAACGCTTGTCCCTGGCTTACAGGGGATGCCCTCCCCTGACAGGAACCCCGGCCCTCCATCTAGGGCGTCTGCAGGTGCACGGCATCGCCGCAGGGGCTGTGAGTGCGAGAGGAGGGTGCAGGCGTGCCTCGGGAGGATGATTTGGGCTTCCCCCGAGGGGAAGAGGACCCCGTTCCCCTTTGGGAGGGAAAGTTCCGTTCCCCCATGGGTGCAGACGTCCCCCTAGTCCCGAGGGAGCTGAGGGTCCCCGACCCCCCTCACCAGCCCCCCTAGCGGCGGCCCTAGGAATTGCACCAGAGCGCAGGCAGAGTTGGTTGGGCGGGGCCTGGCTCCGGCCGGGGGCGGAGCCTGGGGTTCATCAGCGCTGCTGGGCCAGGTGTGGGCTCTTCCCCTTTGAGTGGTGCTGCTTGCCCGGGGCTTTCCACGCCGGCCTGTGTGCCTGCAGATTTCGAAGAGGCCGCGGTCGCCCCTTGCCCCTGGCTTACAGGGGGTGCCCTCCCCTGACAGGGACCCCGTCCCTACGTCTAGGGCGTCTGCGGGCGCACGGTCCCGCCGCTTTGGCTGTGAGTGCGATAGGAGGGTGCAGGCATGCCTCGGGAGGAAGATTTGGGCTTCCCATGAGGGGAAGAGCCCCGTTATCCCATGGGGGAGGAAAGTTCCGTTCCCCCAAGGGTACAGAGTTCCCCCTAGCCTCGAGGGGGCTGAGGGTCCCCGAATCCCCCCACCAGCGCCCCCTAGCGGCGGCCCTAGGATGTGCACCAGTGCGCAGGCAGAGTCGGGTGGAAGGGTCAGGCTCCGGCCACGGGCACAGCCGGGGGCTCATCAGCGCTGCTGGGCCAGATGCGGACTCTTCCCCTTTGAGGTGTGCTGGCTTGCCTGGGGCTTTCCAACCGGCCTGTGTGCCTGCAGTTTTGGATGAGGCCGCGGTCGCCGCTTGTCCCTGCCTTACAGGGGGTGCCCTCCCCTGACAGGGACCCCGGCCTTCCGTGTAGGGCGTCTGCGGGCGCACGGCCCCGCCGCTGGGGCTGTGATTGCCAAAGGAGGGTGCAGGCGTGCCTGGGGAGGAAGATTTGGGCTTCCGTGAAGGGGAAGAAGGCCCCGTTCCCCCATGGGTAGGAAAGTTCCATTCCCCCATGGGTGCAGAGATCCCCCTAAACCCGAGGGAGCTGAGGGTCCCCGACCCCCTCACCAGCGCCCCCCAGCGGCGGCCCTAGGAATTGCACCAGAGCGCAGGCAGAGTCGGTTGGGCCGGGTCTGGCTCTGGCCAGGGGCGGAGCCTGGGGCTCATCAGCGCTGCTGGGCAAGGTGAGGACTGTTCCCCTTTGAGTGGTGCTGGCTTGCCCGGGGCTTTCCGCGCCGGCCTGTGTGCCTGCAGTTTTGGAAGAGACCGCGGTCACCGCTTGTCCCTGGCTTACAGGGGGTAACGTCCCCTGACAGGGACCCCGGCCCTCCTTCTAGGGCGTCTGCGGGCGCACGCCTGTCCGGAGCCATCCGGAGTATGTGCAGTTTTGCATATGCGTGCCATGAGTTTGCTTTTCCCTTTCGCCTTCGGAGAACCACAGGTTTTTCCTGTAAAGCACATGAGACTGGGAGGTACGTGGGGAGGAGCTACGAGGGTATAAGAGGAGAACGCGGGAGAGAGAGAGGAAGAAGAAAAGAGATTTTAGAGGAGAACTACGAGAGGAGTTGCTGCGAGAGGAGCAGAGAGAAGGCCAGGGAAGTAATAAAGACAGGGAAAAGTAACAGGGAAGGAAAAGGAAAAATAAACAAGCAAACGCTACCGTCAAGTTGTCAATCCCCTCATTTCAATACTCAGCCCTTCTCTTTTCGTGCCTCCGAATCCGCGGGTCGGGACACACGGCCCCGCCGCTGGGGCTGTGAGTGCGAGAGGAGGGTGCAGGTGTGTCCCGGGAGGAAGATTTGTTCTTCCCTGAAGGGGAAGAGGGCCCCGTTCTCCCATGGGGGAGGAAAGTTCCGTTCACCCATGGGTGCAGAGGTCCCCCTAGCCCCGAGGGGGCTGAGGGTCCCCGAACCCCCTCACCAGCGCCCCCTAGCGGCGGCCCTAGGAAGTGCACCTGTGCGCAGCCAGAGTCGGTTGGGCGGGGTCAGGCTCCGGCCAGGGGCGGAGCCTGGGGCTCATCAGCGCTGCTGGGCCAGGTGAGGACTCTTCCCTTTGAGTGGTGCTGGCTTGCCCGGGCCTTTCCGCGCCGGCCTGTGTGCCTGCAGTTTTGGAAGAGGCCTCGTTCGCCGCTTGTCCCTGGCTTACAGGGGGTCCCCTCCCCTGACAGAGACCCCGTCCCTACGTCTAGGGCGTCTGCGGGCGCACGGCCCCGCCCCTGGGACTGTGAGTGCGAGAGTAGGTTGCAGGCGTGTCCCGGGAGGAAGATTTGGGCCTCCGCGAAGGGGAAGAGGGCCCCATTCCCCAATGGGGGAGAACAATCCCGTACCCCCATGGGTGTAGGTGTGGCCCCAGCCCGGTGGGGGCTGAGGGTCCTCGAACCCCTCTCACCAGCGCCCCCTAGCGGCGACCTTAGGAAGTCACCTGTGCGCAGCCAGAGTCGGGTGGGCGCGTCAGGCTCCGTCCAGGGGCGGAGCCTGGGGCTCATCAGCGCTGATGGGCCAGGTGAGGACTCTTACCCTTTGAGTGGTGCTGGCTTGCCCGGGGCTTTCCGCGCCGGCCTGTGTGCCTGCAGTTTTGGAAGAGGCCGCGGTCGCCGCTTGTCCCTGGCTTACAGGGGGTGCGCTCCCCTGACAGGGACCCCGCCCTCTGTCTAGGGCGTCTGCTGGCGCACTGCCCCGCCGCTGGGTCTGTGAGTGCGAGTGGAGGGAGCAGGCGTGCCCCTGGAGGAAGATTTGGGCTTCCCCCGAGCGGAAGAGAGCCCCGTTCCCCCATGGGGGAGGAAAGTTCCCTAACCCCATGGGTGCAGAGGTCCCCCTAGCCCCGTGGGGGCTGAGGTTCCACGATCCCCCCCTCACCTGCGCCCCCTAGCGGCGGCCCTAGGAAGTGCACCTGTGCGCAGCCAGAGTCGGGTGGGCGGGGTCAGGCTCTGACCTGGGGCAGAGTCTGGGGCTCATCAGCGCTGCTGGGCCAGGTGAGGACTCTTCCCCTTTGAGTGGTTTTGGCTTGCCCCAGGCTTTCCGCGCTGGCCTGTTTGCCTGCAGTTTTGGAAGAGCCCTCGCTCGCCGCTTGTCCGTCGATTACAGGGGGTGCCCTCCCCTGACAGGGACCCCGGCCCTGCGTCTAGGGCGTCTGCGGGCGCACGGCCCCGCCACTGGGGTAGTGAGATCGAGAGGAGGGTGCAGGTTGTCCCGGGAGAAAGATTTGGGCTTCCGCGAAGGGGAAGAGGGTCCCGTTCATCCATGGGTGAGGACAGTCCCATACCCCCATGGGTGCATGGGTGTCCCTAGCCCGGTGGGGCTGAGGGTCCCCGAACCTCCTCACCAGCGCCCCCTAGCGGCGGCCCTAGAAAATGCACCTGTGCGCAGCCAGAGTCTGGTGGGACTGGTCAGGTTCCAGCCAGGGGCGGAGCCTGGGGCTGATCAGCACTTCTGGGCCAGGTGGGGACTCTTCCCCTTTCAGTGGTGCTGGCTTCCCCGGGGCTGTCCACGCCGGCCTTTGTGCCTGCAGTTTTGGAAGAGGCCGCGGTCGCCGCTTTTCCCTGGCTGACAGGGGTTGCCCTCCCCTGACAGGGACCCCGGCCATCCGTCTAGGGTGTCTGAGGGCGCACGCCCCCGCAGCTGTGTGTGTGAGTGCGAGAGGAGGTTGCAGTCGTCCTCGGGAGGATGATTTGGGCTTCCCCCCAGGGGAAGAGGGACCCATAGACCCATGGGGGAGGATACTTCCGTTCCCCCATGGGTGCAGAGGTTCCCCTAGCCCCGAGCGGGCTGAGGGTCCCCGAAACCCCTCACCAGCGCCCCCTAGCGGCGGCCCTACGATGTGCACCTGTGCGCAGCCAGAGTCGGGTGGGCGGGGTCAGGCTCAGGCCAGGGGCGGAGCCCAGGGCTCATCAGCGCTGCTGGGCCAGGTGAGGACTCTTCCCCTTTGAGTGGTGCTAGCTTGCCCGGGGCTTTCCGCGCCGGCCTGTGTGTCTGCAGTTTTAGAAGAGGCCGCGGTCGCCACTTGTCCCTGGCTTACAGGGGGTGCACTCCCCTGACAGGGACCCCGGCCCTCCGTCTAGGGCCTCTGCGGGCGCAAGCCCCCGCAGCTCTGGCTGTGATTGCGAGAGGAGGATCCAGCCGTGCCTCGGGAGGATGATTTCGGCTTCCCCCGAGGGGAAGAGGGACCAGTTTCCCCATGGGGGAGGAAAGTTCCGTTCCCTCATGGGTGCAGAGGTCCCCCTAGAGCCAAGGGGCCTGAGGGTCCCCGAACCCCCTCACCGGCGCCACCTAGCGGTGGCCCTAGGAAGTGCAGCTGTGCGCAGCCAGAGTCGGGTTTGCGGGGGTCAGGCTCCGGCCAGGGGCGGAGCCTGGGGCTCATCAGCGCTGCTGGGCCAGGTGAGGACACTTCCCCTTTGAGTGGTGCTGGCTTGCCCGGGGCTTTCCGCGCCGGCCTGTGTGCCTGCAGTTTTGGAAGAGGCCGCGGTCGCCGCTTTTCCCTGGCTGACAGGGGGTGCCCTCCCCTGACAGGGACCCCGGCCCTCCGTCTACGGCGTTTGTGGGCGCATGGCCCCGCCGCTTTGGCTGTGAGTGCGAGAGGAGTGTGCAGGCGTGTTCCGGGAGGAAGATTTGGGCTTCCGCGAAGGGGAAGAGGGCCCCGTTCCCCCATGGGGGAGGACAGTCCCGAACCCCCATCGTTGCAGAAGTGGCCACAGCCCGGTGGGGCTGAAGATCCCATACCACCCCCCTCACTAGCGCCCCCTAGCGGCGGCACTAGGAAGTGCACCTGTGCGCAGCCAGAGTCGAATGTGCCTGGTCAGGCTCCGGCCAGGGGCGGAGCCTTGGGCTCCTCAGCGCTGCTGGGACAGGTGAGGACTCTTCCCCTTTGAGTGGTGCTGGCTTACCCGGGGCTTTCTGCGCCGACTGTGTGCCTACAGTTTTGGAAGAGGCCGCGGTCGCCGCTTGTCCCTAGCTTACAGGGGGTGCCCTCCCCTGACAGGGACCCCGACCCTCCGTCTACGGCGTCTGCGGGCGCACGCCCCCGTAGCTGGGGCTGTCAGTGCGAAAGGAGGGTTTGGGCGAGCCTCAGGAGGATGATTTGGGCTTCCCCCGAGGGGACGAGGGCCCCGTTCCCCCATGGGGGAGGAAAGTTCCGTTCCCCCATGGGTGCAGATGTCCCCCTAGCCCCGAGGGGGCTGAGTGACCCCGAACACCCTCACCAGCGCCCCTAGAGGCGGCCCGATGAAGTGCACCTGTGCGCATCCAGAGTCGGGTGGGCGGGGTCAGGCTCTGGCAAGGGGCGGAGCTTGGGGCCCATCAGCGCTGCTGGGCCAGATGAGGACTGTTCCCCTTTGAGTGCTGCCGGGTTGCCCGGGGCTTTCCGCGCCGGCCTGTCTGCGTGCAGTTGTGGAAGAGGCCGCAGTCGCCGCTTGACTGTGGTTTACAGGCAGTGCCCTCCCGGACCGTGAACTCGGCCCTCCGTCTAGGGTGTCTTTGGCCGCCCCATGTGCCCCTGGGGTTGTGATTACGAGAGCTGGGTGCAGGTGTGCCCCGAGGAAATATTTACCGTTCCCCCAAAGGGGCAGAGGTCCCCATTGCCCCAAGGGGGAATAGGGAACTGTCTCCCCATGGGGGTAGAGGTCCCCCTACCCCCGTGGGGTCTGGGTCTCCGATCCCCCCGAACCTGCGCCCCCTTGCAGCGTCCCTGAGAAGTGCTCCTTAGTGCATGCAGAGTCCGGTGGGCGGGGTCAGGCTCCGGCCGGGGGCGGAGCCTGGGGCTCATCAGCACTGCTAGGCCAAGTGAGGACTCTTCCCCTTTGAGTGGTGCTGGTTTGCCCGGGGCTTTCCCCACTGGCCTGTCTGCCTGCCGTTTTGGAAGAGTCCGAGCTCGCCGCATGTCTGTGGCTTTCAGGGGGTGCCCTCCCTGACAGTTTCCCCGCCCCTGCATCTAGGGCGTCCGAGTCAACCCGGCCGGCCCCTGGGGGTGTGAGTGCGGGAGGAGGGTGCAGGTGTGCCCCGGGGGGAAGATTTACTGTTCCCCCAATGGGGAAGTGGTCCCCGTTCCCCCATGAGGAAAGCGGGTCCATTCTCCCCATGGGTTTAGAGGGCCCACTAACCCCGTGGGGGCTGACGTTACCGAACCCCCTCACCAGCGCCCCCTAGCGGCGGCCCAGAGAAGTACACCTTTGTGAATGCAGAGTCCGGTGGGCGGGGTCTGGCTATGGCCAGGGGTGGAGCCTGGGGCTCATCAGCGCTGCTTGGCCAGGTGAGGACTCTTCCTATTTGAGTGGTGCTGGGTTACCCGGGGCTTTCCCCGCTGGCCTGTCTGCCTGCAGTTTTGGAAGAGGCCGCGCTCGCCGCTTGACTGTGGGTTACAGGGTATGCCCTCCCTGACAGAGAACTCGCCCTTCCCTCTAGGGTGTCTTTAGACACCCCAAGTGACCCTGGGTGTGTGATTGCCAGAGGAGAGTGCAGGTGTGCCCCGAGGAAAGATTTACCGTTCCCCCAAAGGGGAAGAGGTCCCCGTTGCCCCATGGGGGACGAGGGTACTGACTCCCCGTGGGGGTAGAGATCCCCCTACCCCCGTGGGGTCTAGGTCTCCGAACCCCCCAAACTAGCGCCCCCTTGCAGCGTCCCTGAGAAGTGCTCCTTTGTGCATGCAGATTCCGGTGGGTGGGGTCAGGCTCCGGCCGGGGGCGGAGCCTGGGTCTCATCAGCGCTGCTGGGCAAGGTGAGGACTCTTTCCCTTTGAGTGGTGCTGGGTTGCCCCGGACTTTCCCCGCCGGCCTGTCTGCCTGCAGTTTTGGAGGAGGCCGTGCTCGACACTTGTCTGTGGCTTACAGGGTGTGCCCTCCCTGACAGTGACACCGCCGCTCCCTCTAGGGCGTCTGGGGCCGCCCGGCCGGCCCCTGGGGGTGTGAGTTCAGGAGGAGGGTGCAGGTGTACCCTGGGGGGAATTTTACCTTTACCCCAATGGGGAAAAGGTCCCCATACCCCCATGAGGAAAGCGGGTCCCATCAACCCATGGGGTTAGAAGGCCCACTAACCCGATGGGGCTGACCTTCACCGAACCCCCTCACCAGCGCCCCCTATCGGCGGCACTGAGTAGTTCACCATTGTGCATGAAGAGTCCGGTGGGCGGGGTCAGGCTCCGGCCAGTGGCGGAGCCTGGGGCTCATCAGCACTGCTGGGCCAGGTGAGGACTCTTCCCCTTTGAGTGGTGCTGGGTTGCCCGGGGCTTTCCCGGCCAGCCTGTCTGCCTGCAGTTTTGGAAGAGTCCGTGGTCGCCGCTTGACTGTGGGTGACAGGGCGTGCCCTCCCTGACAGTGAACTCTCCCCTCCGTCTAGGGTGTCTTTGGGCGCCCCAAGTGCCCCTGGGGGTGTGATTGCGAGAGGAGGGTGCAGGTGTGCCCCTGAGGAATGTTTTACCGTTCCCCCAAAGGGGAAGTGGTCCCCGTTCCCCCATGGGGGAAGAGGGAACAGTTTCCCCATGGGGGTAGAGGTCCCCCTACCCCCGTGGGGTCTGGGTCTCCGAACCGCACTCACCAGCGCCCCCTAGCGGCGGCCCTGAGAAGTGCACCTTGTGCATGCATTGTCCGGCGGGCGGGGTCAGGCTCTGGCTGGTGGCAGAGCCTGGGGCTCATCAGCGCTGCTTGGCCAGGTGACGACTTTTCCCCTTTGAGTGGTGCTGGATTGCCCACAGGCCTGTATGCTTGCAGTTTTGGAAGATGTCTTGCTCGCCGCTGGTCTGTGGCTTACAGGGGTTGCCCTCCTTGACAGTGACCCCACCCCTCCCGCTAGTGTGTACGCGGCCGCCCGGCCTGCCCCTAGGGTTGTGAGTGTGGGAGGAAGGTGCAGGTGTGCCCCTGGGCGAAGTTTAACCATTCCCCCAATGGGGAAGAGGTCCCCATACCCCCATGAGGAAAGCGGGTCCCATATCCCCATGGGGTTAGAGGGCCCACTACCACCGTGGGGGCTTACATTCACCGAACCCCCTCACCAGCGCCCCCTCGCGGCGGCCCTGCGAAGTGCACCTTTGTGCATGCATTGTCCGGTCGGCGGTGTCAGGCTCCGGCCGGGGCAGAGCCTGGGGCTCATCAGTGCTGCTTGGCCACGTGAGGACTCTTCCCCTTTGAGTGGTGCTGGGTTGCCCGGGGCTTTCCCAGCCGGCCTGTCTGCCTGCAGTTTTGGAAAAGGCCGCAGTCCCTGCTTGACTGTGGGTTACAGGGGGTGCCCTCCCTGACAGTGAACTTGCCCTTCCGTCTAGGGTGGGCAGATGCCGGTGGGTGGGGTCAGGCTCCGGCCGGGGGCGGAGCCCGGGGCTCATCAGCGCTGCTGGGCAAGGTGAGGACTCTTTCCCTTTGAGTGGTGCTGGGTTGCCCCGGACTTTCCCCGCCGGCTGTCTGCCTGCAGTTTTGGAAGAGGCCGCGCTCGACACTTGTCTGTGGCTTACAGGGTGTGCCCTCCCTGACAGTGACACCGCCGCTCCCTCTAGGGCGTCTGGAGCCGCCTGGCCGGCCCCTGGGGGTGTGAGTTCAGGAGGAGGCTGCAGGTGTACCCTGGGGGGAAGTTTTACCTTTACCCCAATGGGGAAAATGTCCCCGTACCCCCATGAGGAAAGCGGGTCCCATCAACCCATGGGGTTAGAAGGCCCACTAACCCGGTGGGGCTGACCTTCACCGAACCCCCTCACCAGCGCCCCCTATCGGCGGCCCTGAGTAGTTCACCTTTGTGCATGCATTGTCCGGTCGGCGGTGTCAGGCTCCGGCCGGGGCAGAGCCTGGGGCTCATCAGTGCTGCTTGGCCACGTGAGGACTCTTCCCCTTTGAGTGGTGCTGGGTTGTCCAGGGATTTCCCCGCCGGCCTGTCTGCCTGCAGTTTTGGAAAAGGCCGCAGTCCCCGCTTGACTGTGGGTTACAGGGGGTGCCCTCCCTGACAGTGAACTTGCCCTTCCGTCTAGGGTGTCTTTAAACGCCCCAAGTGCCCCTGGGGGTGTATTGCGAGAGGAGGTTGCAGGTGTGCCCTGAGGAAATATTTACCGTTCCCCCAATGGGTAAGAGGTCCCCGTTGCCCCATGGGGGAAGAGGGAACACTCTCCCCATGGGGGAAGATGTCCCCCTACCCCCTTGGGTCTCGGTCTCTGAACCCCCATACCAGCGCCCCCTTGCAGCTGCCCTGAGAAGTGCTCCTTTGTGCATGCAGAGTCCGGTGGGCGGGGTCAGGCTCGGTTTCGGGGGAGGAGCCTGGGGCTCATCAGCGCTGCTGGGCCAGGTGAGGACTCTTCCCCTTTGAGTGGTGCTGGGATGCCCGGGGCTTTCCCCGCCGGCCTGTCTGCCTGCAGTTTGGAAGAGGCAACGCTCGCAGCTATCTGTGGTTTACAGGGGGTACCCTACCTGACAGTGACCCCGCCCCACTCTCTAGGGCGTGCGGCCGCCCGGTCTGCCCCTGGGGATGTGAGTGCGGGAGGAGTGTGCAGGTGTGCCCCGGGGGGAAGTTTTACAGTTCCCCCAATGGGGAAGAGGTTCTGGTACACCCATGAAGAAAACGGGTCCCATCTTCCCCTGGGGTTAGAGGGTCCACTAACCCCGTGGGGGCTGACGTTAACTGAACTCCCCTCACTAGCGCCCCCTAGCGGCAGCCCTGAGAAGTGCACCTTTGTGCATGCAGAGTCCGGTGGGCGGGGTTAGTTTCCGGCCGGGGGCAGAGCCTGGGGCTCATCATCGCTGCTTGGCCAGGTGAGGACTCTTCCCCTTTGAGTGGTGCTGGGTTGCCCCGGGCTTTCCCCGCCGGCCTGTCTGCCTGCAGTTTTGGAAGAGGCCGCGGTCATGGCTTGAATGTGGGTTACAAGGGTACCCTCCCTGACAGTTTACTCGCCCTTCCGTCTAGGGTGTCTTTGGGCGCCCCAAGTGCCCCTGGGTGTGTGATTGCGAGAGGAGGGTGCAGGTGTGCCCCGAGGAAATATTTACCATTCCCCCAAAGGGGAAGAGGACCCGTTGCCCCATGGGGGAAGAGGGTACTATTTCCCCATGGGGGTATAGGTCCCCCTACCCCCGTGAGGTCTGGGTCTCCAAACGCCCCGAACCAGCTCCCCCTTGCAGCGTCCCTGAGAAGTGCTCCTTTGTGCATGCAGAGTCTGGTGTGCAGGGTCAGGCTCCGGCCCGGGGCGGAGCCTGGGGGTCATCAGCGCTGCTGGGCCAGGTGAGGACTCTTCCCCTTTGAGGGTGCTAGGTTGCCAGGGGCTTTGGCGCCGGCCAGCCCCTGGGGGTGGGAGTGCGGGAGGAGGGTGCAGGTGTGGCCCAGGGAGAAGTTTTACCGTTCCCCTAATGGGGAAGTGGTCCCTGTACCCTATGAGGAAAGAGGGTCCCGTCTCCCCATGGGGTTAGAGGGCCCACTAACCCCGTGGAGGCTGGCCTTCACCGAACCCCCTCAACAGCGCCCCCCAGCGGCGGCCCTGAAAAGTGCACCTTTGTGCATGCAGAGTCCTTTTGGCGGGGTCAGGCTCCGGCCGGGTGCGGAGCCTGGGGCTCATCAGCGCTGCTTGGCCAGGTGAGGACTCTTCCCCTTTGAGTGGTGCTGGGTTGCCCGGGGCTTTCTCCGCCGGCCTCTCTGCCTGCAGTTTTTTTTTTTTGTTTTTTTTTTTTAAAGATTTATTTATTTATTTATACAAGCACTGGGTACAGTCAGATGCGCGGGAGGGTGAGAGAATTCACCAGAGCCAGAGTGGGGAGCAGAGCAGGCAGAAGGACCTAAGTACACTGCTGAGGGGAGCAGCGGGCGGCAGGAGAGGTCTGCGCGCCATGTGGGACCCTCATCTGGTGGCCGGGGAGCAGCCGGGGATCGAACCGGCGCTGCAGAGGCTGCGGGCAGCTTCGCAACCCATCGCTCAACCGCTGCGCCACCGGGGAGGCCCCATCTGCCTGCAGTTTTGGAAGAGGCCGCGTTCGCCGCTTGACTGTGGGTTACAGGGGGTGCCCTCCCTGACAGTGAACTCGCCCCTCCATCTAGGGTGTCTTTGGGCTCCCCAAGATCGCCTGGTGGTGTGATTGCGAGAGGAGGGTGCAGGTGTGCCACGAGGAAAGATTTTCCTTTCCGCCAAAGGGGAAGAGGTCCCCGTTGCCCAATGGGGGAAGAGGGTACTGTCTTCCCATGGGGGTAGAGGTCCCCCTACCCCCATGGGGTCTGGGTCTCCGATCCCCCCGAACCTGCGCCCCCTTGCAGCGTCCCTGAGAAGTGCTCCATAGTGCATGCAGAGTCCGGTGGGCGGGGTCAGGCTCCGGCCGGGGGCGGAGCCTGGGGCTCATCAGCGCTGCTAGGCCAGGTGAGGACTCTTCCCCTTTGAGTGGTGCTGGTTTGCCTGGGGCTTTCCCCGCCGGCCTGTCTGCCTGCCGTTTTGGAAGAGCCCGCGCTCGCCGCTTGTCTGTTCCTTTCAGGGGGTGCCACCCTGACAGTTTCCCCGCCCCTGCATCTAGGGCGTCCGAGTCAGCCTGGCCGGCCCCTGGGGGTGTGAGTGCGGGAGGAGGGTGCAGGTGTGCCCCGGGGGGAAGTTTTACTGTTCCCCCAATGGGGAAGTGGTCCCCGTTCCCCATGAGGAAAGCGGGTCCATTCTCCCCATGGGTTTAGAGGGCCCACTAACCCCGTGGGGGCTGACGTTCACCGAACCCCCTCACGAGCGCCCCCTAGCGGCGGCCCTGAGAAGTGCACCTTTGTGCATGCAGAGTCCGGTGGGCCAGGTCAGGCTCCGGCAGGTGGGGGAGCCTGGGGCTCATCAGCGCTGCTGGGCCAGGTGAGGACTCTTCCCATTTGAGGGGTGCTGGTTTGCCCGGGGCTTTCCCCGCCGGCCTGTCTTCCTGCAGTTTTGGAAGAGGCTGCGCTCGCCGCTTGACTGTGGCTTACAAGGGGTGCACTCCCTGACAGTGAACTCGCCCCTCCGTCTTGGGTGTCTTTGGGTGCCCCAAGTGCCCCTGGGGGTGTGATTGCGGAGGAGGGTGCAGGTGAGCCCCGAAGAAAGATTTACTGTTCCCCCAAATGGAAAGAAGTCCCCGTTGTCCCATATGGGAAGAGGGTACTGTTTCCTCATGGGGGTGATGTCCCCTAAACCCCTTGGGGTCTGGGTCTCCGAGCCCCCCGAACCAGCGCCCCCTTGCAGCGTCCCTGAGCAGTGCTCCTTTCTGCATGCAGATTCCGGTGGGTGGGGTCAGGCTCCGACCTGGGGCGGAGCCTGGGGCTCATCAGTGCTGCTGTGAGAGGTGAGGGCTCTTCCCCTTTGAGTGGGGCTGGGTTGCCCGGGGCTTTCCCGTCTGGCCTGTCTGCCTGCAGTTTTGGAAGAGGCCGCGCCCGCTGCTTGTCTGTGGCTTACAGGGGTTGCCCTCCCTGACAGAGACCCCGCCTATCCCTTTGGGGCTTCCGCGGCCGCCTGGCCTGCACCTGGGGGTGTGAGTGCAGGAGGATGGTGCAGGGGTGCCCCGGGGGGATGTTTTACTGTTCCCCCAATGGGGAAGAGCTCCCCGTACCCCCATAAAGAAAGAGGGTCTCGTCTCCCCATGGGGTTAGAGGGCCCACTAACCCCGTGGGGACTGATGATCACCGAACCCCCTCACCAGCGACCCCTAGCGGCGGTCCTGAGAAGTGCACCTTTGTGCATGCCGAGTCTGGTGGGCGTGGTCAGGCTCTGGCCGGGACGGAGCCGGGTTCTCATCAGCGCTGCTGGGCCAGGTGAGGACTCTTCCCCTTTGAGTGGTGCTGGGTTGCCCTGGGCTTTCCCCGCTGGCCTGTCTGCCTGCAGTTTTGGAAGAGGCCGCACTCTCCGCTTGTCTGCATCTTACAGGGGGTCCCTCCCTGACAGTGACCCCGCCACTCCCTCTAGGGAGTCCGCGGCTGCCCTGCTGGCCCCTGGGAGTGTTATTGCGGGATGGAGGAGGCAGTTGTGCCCCGCCGGGAAGTTTTACTGTTCCCCCAATCGGGAAGAGGTCCCCGTAACCCATGAGGAAAGCAGGTCCCGTCTCCCCTTGGGGTTAGAGAGCCCAATAACCCCGTTTGGCTGACCTGCACCGAATCCCCTCACCAGCGCCCCCTAGCGGCGGCCCTGAGTAGTTCACCATTGTGCATGCAGAGTCCAGCGGGCCGGGTCAGGCTCCGCCTGGGGGCGGAGCCCGGGGCTCATCTAAGCTGCTGGGCCAGGTGAGGACTTTTCCCCTTTGCATGGTGCTGTGTTGCCCTGGGCTTTCCCCGCCCGCGTTTTTGCCTGCAGTTTTGGAAGAGGCATGCAACTGCGGGTGTGAGTGCGGGAGGAGGTTGCAGGTGTGCCCTGGGAGGAAGTTTTTCCGTTCCCCAAATGGGGAACAGGTCCCCGTACCCCCATGAGGAAAACGGGTCCGGTCTCCCTATGGGGTTAGAGGGCCCACTAACCCCGTGGGGGCTGACGTTCACCGAACCCCCTCACCAGTGCCCCCTAGCGGCGGCCCTGAGAAGTGCACCTTTGTGCATGCAGAGTCCGGTGGGCGGGGACAGGCTCCGGCCTGGGGCGGAGCCTGGGGCTCACCAGCGCTGCTAGGCCAGGTGAGGACTCTTCGCCTTTGAGTGGTGCTGGGTTGCCCGGGGCTTTCCCCGCCGGCCTGTCTGCCTGCAGTTTTGGAAGAGGCCAAGCTCGCCACTTGTCTGTGGCTTACAGGGGGTGCCCTCCCTGACAGTGACCCCGCCCCTCCCTCTAGGGCTTCTGCGGCTGCCCGGTCGGCCCCTGGGGGTGTGAGTGCGGGAGGAGGGTGTAGGTGTGCCCTGGGGAGAAGTTTTACCGTTCCCCCAATGGGGAGGAGGTCCACGTACCCCCATGAGGAAATAGGGTACCGTCTCCCCATTTGGTTAGAGGGCCCACTAACACCGCGGCGGCTGACCTTCATCCAACCCCCTCACCAGCGATCCCTAGCTGCGGCCCTAAGAAGTGCACCTTTGTTCATGCATTGTCTGGTGGGTGTGGTCAGGCTCTGGCCGGGGGCGGAGTCTGCGCTGCTGGGCCAGGTGAGGACTCTTCCCCTTTGAGTGGTGCTGGTTTGCCAGGGGCTTTCCCCGCCGGCCTGCCTGCCTGCAGTTTTGGAAGAGGCGGTGCTCGCCAATTGTCTGTGGCTTACAGGGGGTGCCCTCCCTGACAGTGACACCGCCCCTCCGTCTAGGGCATCCGCGGCCGCCCGGCCGGCCACTGGGTTTGTGAGTGCGAGAGGAGGTTGCAGGTGTGCCCCCGGGTAAGACTCACCATTCCCCCAAGGGGGAAGGGTGCCCCATTCCCCCATGGGGAAAGGGTGCCCCGTTTCCCCATGGGGGTAGAGGTCCCCCAACCCCCGTGGGGACTGAGTTTCCCGAGGTTATTCGCCAGCGCCCCCTAGCGGCGGGCCTGAGAACTGCATGTTTGCGCAGGCACAGTCCAGTGGGCGGGGTCAGGCTCGGGCCGGGGGCGGAGCCTGGGGCTCATCAGCGCTGCTGGGCCAGGTGAGGACTCTTCCCCTCGGTATGATGCTTGCTTGCTGTGTGGGGCCTTTCCCGGGCGGCCTGTCTCTCTGCAGTTTTGGATAAGCCGCTGTCGCCGCTCGTCTGTGGCTGACAGGGGGTGCCCTCCCTGACAGGGACCCCGCCCCTCCGTCAAGGACGTCTTCAGGCGCACGGCCTGCCCCTGGGGTTGTCAGTGCGAGAGGAGGCTGCAGGTGTGCCACGGGGGAAAGACTCACCTTTCCCCCAATGGGGAAGAGTGCCCCGTACCCCCATGGGGAGAGTGGGTCCCGTTTCCCCATGGAGGTAGAGGTCCCCCACACCCCGTAAGGGCTGAGGTTCCGCGAGAGCGCTCACTAGCGCCCCCTACCGGCGGCCCCGAGAAGTGCACCTTTGAGCAGGCACAGTCTGTTGGGTGGGGTCAGGCTCCGGCCTGGGGCGGAGCCTGGGACTCATCAGCGCTGCTGGGCCAAGTGAGGACACTTCCCCTCTGAGTGATGCTGGGTTGCCGGAGGCTTTGCGTGCCTGCCTGTCTGCCTGCAGTTTTGGAAGCGGCCGCGGTTGCCGCTCCTCTGTGGCTTCCAGGGTGTGCCCCCCTGACCGTGACCCCGCCCCTCCGGCTTGGGCGTCTTCGGGCGCTGGGCGTGCCCCTAGGGGTATGAGTGCGAGAGGAGGGTGCAGGTGTTCCCCAGGGGAAATATT
Source organism: Talpa occidentalis (assembly GCF_014898055.3). Classification (NCBI taxonomy): domain Eukaryota; kingdom Metazoa; phylum Chordata; class Mammalia; order Eulipotyphla; family Talpidae; genus Talpa; species Talpa occidentalis. Next base: position 73,568,698 of record NW_023605083.1, read on the forward strand.
TAAAGATCCCCCAAGGGGGAAGGGGGCCCAGTTTGCCCGTGGTTGAAGGGGCAATCCGGGTAGGGGGCCCCCTATCCCGTGGGGGCTGAGGGTCCCCGAATCCCCCTCACCTGCGCCCCCATATGGAGACCCTGAGAAGCGCAACTTTGCGCATTCAGAGTCTGGGGGTGGAGTCAGGCTAAGGCCGGGTGTGGAGCCTGGGGCTCATCAGCGCTGCTGGGCCAGGTGAGGACTCTTCCCCTCTGTGTGGGGCTTGCTTGCCGGGGCTATTCCCCGCCGGAGCCTGTCTCTCCCCAATTTTGGAGGAAGCCGCGGTCGCCACTCGTCTGTGGCTTCCAGGGGGTGCCCCCCCTGACAGGGACCCCTCCCCTCCGTCTAGGGCGTCTTCGGGCGCACGGGGTGCCCCTAGGGGTGTGAGTGCGAGAGGAGGTTGCAGCTGTGCCCCCGGGGAAAGACTCACCGTTCCCCCAAGGGGGAAGTGTGCCCCGATTCCCATGGGGAAAGGGTGCCCGGTTTCCCCATGGGGGTAGAGTTCCCCCAAACCCGTGGGGACTGAGTTTCCCTAGGTCCCTCGCCAGCGCCCCCTAGCGTCGGCCCTGAGAACTGCACCTTTGCGCAGGCACAGTCCGGTGGGCAGGGTCAGGCTTGGGCCGGGGGCGGAGCCTGAGGCTCATCAGCGCTGCTGGGCCAGGTGAGGACTCTTCACCTCGGTGTGGGGCTTGCTTGCTGTGTGAGGCCTTTCCCCGGCGGCCTGTCTCTCTGCAGTTTTGGATAAGCCGCGGTCGCCGCTCGTCTGTGGCTGGCAGGGGGTGCCCTCCCTGACAGAGACCCCGCCCCTCCGTCAAGGACGTCTTCAGGCGCACGGCCTGCCCCTGGGGTTGTCAGTGCGAGAGTAGGCTGCAGGTGTGCCTCGGTGGAAAGACTCACCGTTACCCCAAGGGGGAAGTGTGCCCCGTACCCCCATGGGGGAAGTGGGTCCCATTTCCCCATGGGGGTAGACGTCCCCCACACCCCGTGGGGGCTGAGGGTCCGCGATCGCGCTCACCAGCACCCCCTCCCGGTGGCCCCGAGAAGTGCACCTTTGCGCAGGTACAGTCTGTTGGGCAGGGTCAGGCTAGGGCCGGGGGCGGAGCCTGGGACTCATCAGCGCTGCTGGGCCAGGTGAGGACTCTTCCCCTCTGAGTGGTGCTGGGTTGCCGCAGGCTTTCTGCCCCGGCCTGTCTCCCTGCAGTTTTGGAAGCGGCCAAGGTCGCCGCTCATCTGTGGCTTCCAGGGGTTGCCCCCCCTGACCATGACCCCGCTCCTCCAGATTGGGCATCTTCGGGTGCTCGGCATGCCCCTAAGGGTGTGAGTGCGAGCGGAGTGTGCAGGTGTTCCCCGGGGGAAATATTTACCGATTCCACAAGGTGGAAGGGGGCCCAGTTTGCCCGTGGTTGAAGGGGATCCCGTTTCCCAATCCGGGTAGGGGGCCCCCTAACCCCGTGGGGGCTGAGGGTCCCCGAATCCCCTCACCTGCGACCCCAAGCGGAGACCCTGAGAAGCGCACCTTTGCGCAGGCAGAGTCCGGGGGGCGGGGTCAGGCTGGGCCGGGGACAGAGCCTGGGGCTCATCAGCGCTGCTGGGCCAGGTGAGGACTCTTCCCCTCTGAGTGGTGCTGGGTTGCCGCAGGCTTTCTGCCCCGGCCTGTCTCCCTGCAGTTTTGGAAGCGGCCTCGGTCGCTGCTCGTCTGTGGCTTCGAGGGGGTGCCACCCCGGCCGTGACCCCGCCCCTCCGACTTGGGTGTCTTCGGGCGCTCGGCGGCGTGCCCCTAGGGGTGTGAGTGCGAGAGGAGTGTGCAGGTGTTCCCCGGGGGACATATTTACCGATCCCCCAAGGGGTAAGGGGGCCCAGTTTGCCCGTGGTTGAAGGGGATCCCGATTCCCAATCGGGGTAGTGGGCCCCCTAACCCCCGTGGGGGCTGAGGGTCCCCGAAACCCCTCACCTGCGCCCCCAAGCGGAGACCCTGAGAAGCGCAACTTTGCGCAGGCAGAGTCCGGGGGATGGAGTCAGGCTAGGCCGGGGGCGGAGCCTGGGGCTCATCAGCGCTGCTGGGCCAGGTGAGGACTCTTCCCCTCTGTGTGGGGCTTGCTTGCTGGGGCCATTCCCCGCCGGGGCCTGTCTCTCTGCAATTTTGGAGGAAGCCGGGGTCGCCGCTCCTCTGAGGCTTCCAGGGGGTGCCCCCCCTGACAGGGAACCCTCCCCTCCGTCTAGGGCATCATCGGGCACACGGCGTGCCCCTAGGGGTGTGAGTGCGAGAGGAGGTTGCAGGTGTGCCCCTGGGGATAGACTCACCATTCCCCCAAGGGGGAAGTGTGCCCCGTTCCCCCATGGGGAAAGGGTGCCCCGTTTCTCCTTTGGGGTAGAGGTCCCCCAACCCCCGTGGGGACTGAGTTTCCCGAGGTCCCTCGCCAGTGCCCCCTAGCGGCGGCCCTGAGTACTGCACCTTTGCGCAGGCACAGTCCAGTGGGTGGGGTCAGGCTCGGGCCGGGTGCGGAGCCTGGGGCTCATCAGCGCTGCTGGGCCAGGTGAGGACTCTTCCCCTCGGTGTGGGGCTTGCTTGCTGTGTGGGGCCTTTCCCTGGCGGCCTCTCTCTCTGCAGTTTTGGATAAGCCGCGGTCGCCGCTCGTCTGTGGCTGACAGGGTTGCCCTCCCTGACAGGGACCCCGCCACTCCGTCAAGGACGACTTCAGGCACACGGCCTGCCCCTGGGGTTGTCAGTGCGAGAGGAGGCTGCAGGTGTGCCCCGGGGGAAAGACTCACCGTTCCCCCAAGGGGGAAGTGTGCCCCGACCCCCATGGGGGCAGTGGGTCCCGTTTCCCCATGGGGGTAGAGGTCCCCCACACCCCGTGGGGGCTGAGGGTCCGCGAGCGGGCTCACCAGCGCCCCCTACCGGCGGCCCCAAGAAGTGCACCTTTGCGCAGGCACAGTCTGTTGGGCGGGGTCAGGCTCCGGACTGGGGCAGAGCCTGGGACTCATCAGCGCTGCTGGGCCAGGTGAGGACTCTTCCCCTCTGAGTGGTGCTGGGTTGCCGGAGGGTTTCCGCGCCGGCCTGTCTGCGTGCAGTTTTGGAAGGCGGCCGCAGTCGCCGCTAGTCTGTGGCTTCCAGGGGGTGCACCCCCTGACCGTAACCCCGCCCCTCCGGCTTGGGCGTCCTCGGGCGCTCCGCGTGCCCCTAGGGATGTGCGTGCGAGAGGAGGGTGCAGGTGTTCCCCGGGGGAAATATTTACCGATCCCCCAAGGTGGAAGGGGGCCCAGTTTGCCCGTGGTTGAAGGGGATCCCGTTTCCCAATCGGGGTAGGGGGCCCCCTAACCCCGTGGGGCCTGAGGGTCCCCGAAACCCCTCACCTGCGCCCCCAAGCGGAGACCCTGAGAAGCGCAACTTTGCGCATGCAGAGTCCGGGGGGTGGAGTCATGCTAGGGCCGGGGGCGGAGCCTGGGGCTCATCAGCCCTGCTGGGCCAGGTGAGGACTCTTCCCCTCTGTGTGGGGCTTGCTTGCCGGGGACTTTCCCCGCCGGGGCCTGTCTCTGCAATTTTTGAGGAAGCCGCGGTCGCCGCTCGTCTGAGGCTTCCAGGGGGTGCCCCCCCTGACGGGGACCCCACCCCTCCGTCTAGGGCGTCTTCGGGCACACGGCGTGCCCCTAGGGGTGTGAGTGCGAGAGGAGAGGTCCGCTGTGCCTAGTGGGTCACCTCCTTGGCCAGGGTGACTTGTGCTGCAGTGGCTGCGGACAGCTTCACAGTGCTGAGACTAACCCCTTGCAATGCCAGGAAGGCCCCTCTTTTGTGCTGTTGGGGTAGATACCGAGGTGTGGACCTGCTAGGTCATGTGGAAGATCCATTTTCTGTCTTTTCAGGCATCTCCACACTTCTTTCCATAGTGGCTGGACTAGTTCGCATGCCCACCAACAGCATAAGAGGGTCCTTTTCTCCGCATCATCTGCAGCACTTGTTGTTTGTGTGTTTTTTAACTGTGGGCCATTCTCACAGGTGTGAGGTGGTGTCTCGTGATGGTTTGATTTGCATTGCCCTGAAGATAAATAAGAGAATTTTTTCATGTGCCTGTTGGCCATCTGCATGTCTTCTTTAGGGAAGTGACTGTTTAGATCCTTTTCCCATTTTTGATTTGGTTATTTTCGTTTTATTGACTTGTATAGGTACTTTGTGATCTTTGATGTGAATTCTTCATCAGAGGTAGGGTGTGCAGGTGTGTTTTCCCATTCAGACGGTGTCTCTTTGTTTGGGTCACTGTCTTTTTTGCCGTTCAGAAAACTTTGTTTGATATCAATATCCATTGTTTCCTCTCTCCTTCGTATGTTTCTGAGATTGATGTTAGGGAGCATTTTACATAGGTTTTTCTCTATATGTTTGATGGTTTCAGGTCTTCTATCCGAGTCTTTTATCCATTTTGAATTGATTTTCATGTGTGCGGTAAGGTAATGATCTAGTTTCATCATTTTACATGCGGCAGTCCACTTTTCCAGCACCCTTTATTGAAGAGGCTTTCCTTGTTCCAGTGTATGGACTTTGCTCCTGTCTTGTATGTTAATTGTCCCTAAATGTGGTTTTATTTCTGGGCTCTCAATTCTGTTCCATTAGTCTCTGTGTCTGGTTTTGTTCCATTACCATGCTGCTTTAACTACTCTGGCTTTAGCATATAGCTGGAAATCAGAAGTGTGATACCTTCATTCCCCCCTTTGATATCAGGAAAGCTTTGGCTACTTGGGGTCTTTTGTGTTTTCTGATGAACTTCATTAATCTTTGTTCTATTTCTTTGAAGAACGCCATTGGGATTTTTATTGGGATTGCATTGAATCTCTAAATTGCTTTGGGTTGGATGGCCATTTTGACAATGCTGACTCCTCCAACCGTGAGCTGGGTATATCTTTCTGTTTATTTAAAGGAAGGGGATGGAGTACAGATGATCCAGGGTTTGTGGGCCAGGCTAAATTTCAGTCTTTGTCCTTAGAGTAATGGATAGCAACATAATCCTTGTTTTTAGCTTTCACAGCATTTGCAGGATGACACTAAGAGTTTCTTGTGTTTTTAAAATAAGAATGTCTCACCCCATGCTCCCCCGCCCAGAAAACTTTTCCTCATGTGAATTACCTCTGCATTTTGCCAGTAACTTTCACATTATGCATAGGAATATAATAAAAATGAACATACAATTCTGCCTGACAAACATAAAACCAAAAAAAGTATTTGGGGATTTAATTTATTCAATAAATAAGATTAACTGAATGTTGATAGAAGAACAGTTAATAGTTTCTTGAAAAGTATATTATATATATATATGTGTGTGTGTGTGTGTGTGTGTGTGTGTGTGTAAATAAAAGGTCTATTTTCTTCTGAATAACATTGAAAACATATTGATCAAGGTAATATATAAACATAATTAGGAAATTTCTAGAAGAATCTGAGTGTAGTACCATTCAAAATTCACAGTTCTTGGGATCACGGGGTCATATCTTTCTCAGTCTAGTAAAAATATCACGAATTGTGTACATCATTTTGGTAAGATTTTAAAGAAGTCATCACACAGGCATCATTGAGCAAACCTGAATCTATTCAACAGTACTGAGCAACACGTTCTTATTTCTGAAATGACACATTAGATATATAAAATTATCAATATGTATATACAAAGAAAAGTGATAGAATTTGTGATTACTGAATAGTCTAAGTCGTCAGACTTAGACTTTCCACATACTTCCTTTATGTCTGAGAGAAATGTGTACTGTTATGGAGCCTCAGATAAAATCCAGCTGTACTTCAATCCCATTTCAATCTATCCTCACAGAAAATATTGACTCTTTTTTTTCCTGCAGACATGCAGCTGTCAACTATCCAACTATGGGTCTAGATTTGCATTACACTTTTATTTCCTACCTGTTCCTTTTCATCTAAAACACTTGTCCCATGAAACAGCTTTCACTGTCTGAATATGAAGGCAGGAAGTACGGTGTCATCAAACCTGTTGGATAATGTTCATGGGCACAACAAATAATATTGGCTAAATTTAAGGGCATGTATTTCTGTTTTTAGAAGTGGTAAAATCACTACTTTATCGCCATGCATTGTTAATGTCATAGTTATCATTCCAGTAAAAATTTCATTTCGTACCAATATGTATGACATTCTGCCCCCCCACCAAAGTAAAGTCTTTAACACATTGAAATACCCACAAAGTATGTGCACTGGATCAAAAAGTAGGTGAAGTTACAGAAGCTCCTAGGGAGATACATAGACTGGGATCTCTAGAATCTTAAGCAATAGCAGAGAGTATATGTATTGTAAAGATTGTGAAGACCCACAAGATTGTGGTGACCATTAAATCCAAATGCAACAGTTCAACAGAATAAAAAATTCTTTCTTATGAATTCCTTCTTAGAACAGTTCTCTTGAACCACTTTTTTCCTGCTTGGTCTTATAAGAATACTAGCAACCTCTGGCTCACAGATCAACTATCCTAGATAATATCATAGTATATTACATCAATTCTTTGGATGTGGACTAAGAGGTCATTGAGAAGGAACATGAGCTTCTTAATCATGTCCAGAGGTAACATCTGTCACATTTGTTCACTTTGTATTGGGAAGAACGAGTCACATGATCATTCATAACTGCACAGGAGCTGAGAAAGCCACTTTTGCATCACTAATTTCAGGCTATAACTATTATGGAAATGAAAAAGGATTTATAGGTAGCTTCTTGTCTTTAATATAGAGAAATATTGCTATTCAATTGTTCTGAACATAAGAGGGTGTTTTTGTTGCAGGTTTTGTGGGGTTTTTTTTTTTGGTCTGTTTATATTTTGCCTGCTCAATTTTCTAGCCAACTAGGTACCTATAAAGCCCCCAAATGCAAATTAACTCATACTGGGAACAATAGAATGAAATAAATCTGCAAAAACAAGGTCAGTATAAAGAGCTCATCTCACTAAACAGAGGAAAGAATTGAACTCAATATTCTATATCCATGTAGAAAATGCTTGAATTAAGGTGAATGCTTGAATTAATGCTTGAATTAATAAGGTGAACAGATTTTTGACTTTGAGATTCATGTAACATTCACAGTGATGATACCCTAAAATGTCATTTATATTTGACTGCATTACAAAGACCCTTTATATTTTTGTGTACAATGAATAATACTCTCAATTCTGAATCTCATAGGAACATCCAGGGAAGTGAAATAATGCCCCAGGCAAACATGCATGAAATTAATTAGCATCATAGAGTAAATGCCACATTTGGCCTTACATGGTGGCAGCCCTGTATGAGTCACAGAAATGGCTTTAAAATGGAAATGTTTGCTGGTAGCCTCTGACGTATTCATCTTTTTCTCCCAGCAGAAATACTCAGTGAGTACAAAGGAGATTATTTTTTTAAAGATTTATTTATTTATTTATACAGGCACTGGGTACAGTCAGAAGCACGGGAGGGTGAGAGAATTCACCAGAGCCAGAGCGGGGAGGAGAACAGACAGGCTGAGGAAGTACACTGCTGAGGGGAGCAGCGGGCAGCAGGAGAGGTCTGTGCAGTATGTGGAACCCTCCCGGTGGCCGGAGATCGAACCAGCACTGTGGAGGCTGCGGGCAGCTTCGCAACCCAGCGCTCAACCGCTGTGCCACCAGGGGAGGCCCACAAAGGAGACTGTTTTACAATAATATACACATTCATTTCACAAAGCAAAAGGAAAGTAAGAGGGCTCATTTGCATGTCTGGACCTGGGATTTCTTGCATAGCACTCCAACAATAAACAAAACTCTTGCCAGGTCCCCATACCAAAAGCTTTCCCTATGGTCCTTGAGCCCCAGAAGATGGGTGATCTTGGCTCTCTTTTCCTTATATAATAATTTTCTTGTTTTCTGGATTTATTGGACTGCTTTCTTTTTTTCTTTTTTTTTAAATAGAGGCATGTTTTATTTATTTATTTATTTGTTTGTTTGTTTGTTTTGTTTATACATGCACTGGATACAGTCAGAAGCGCGGGAGGGTGAGAGAATTCACCAGAGCCAGAGCGGGGAGCTGAACAGGCAGAAGGACCAAGCTACACTGCTGAGGGGAGCAGCGGGCGGCAGGAGAGGTCTGCGCGCCATGTGGGACCCTCCTCCGGTGGCCAGGGAGCAGCCGGGGATCGAACCGGTGCCGCAGAGGCCGCGGGCAGCTTCACAACCCAGCGCTCAACCCCTGCGCCATCGGGGAGGCCCCTATTGGACTGCTTTCTATGTAAATTTTCTTCTTTCTCCAATTTCTCTCTCTCTCTCTAGTCTATAGGTAGAGTGTACCAATGATGTTCCTGATGCTGGTTTTCATGGAAAGTCTTGTAGAGTTATCCTTTCAGAATGCTCAGGTAACCGCACCAGAATGAGGTCCAGATCCTAGCACCTCTTAACAAGTTTCTGTCATGGACCGTGCATATGTGGGGATGGACCCAACTTACATTTCTGGAGGACTGTAGTGCAAGGAGAGGATGAAATAACGTATTCAGAATAGAGATAAAATATATGGGTCACAAATATCCTAACCTGCAGGATTCTCCTACAGAGACAAGAGAGTAAAAAATGTTCTGCCCAGACAAACAAAAGCTGAAGAAGTGGTCCACTAACAAATCTTCCCTGAAAGAAATGTTAATAACAGATCCCCTGTATAATTTAAAGAGAAAAGAAAAAAAAGAAAGAAAAAGCTGAGCAGGGAAATAGAACCAGAAAACTAAAGTGAAAGTGGCAGTAGAAGATCCTCTATAGAGCTCACCAATCCAAAGGCAGAGAGAGGCCAGGCTCGGTTCAGGAAACAAAACCCAAGAATGCACAGTCCCCAGGAGACCCATCTGAGCCCTCAGAATAAACACAGGCTCCAGGCTGAAGGCTGAATATTACACCAAACCATGGAACAGACTCAGGGATGTCAGAGTCTGGGCCAAAGTGTATTGTGCTGCACCATGATGTGCAACAAGCAACATTCTACATGGAGCCGAGAGCCTTTATTTTTCTCACAATGTATTTTGAATAGCAGCTGCTTTATAATGTTTGCAATAGGATCCATGTCAGGATCTGCAGGTAAATGATGTTTTAGTCATGCTTTTATTTTACTTATTTTTTTAAAGATTGATTTATTTTTATACAAGAACCAGGGTACAGGCCAGATGCACTGGAGGGTGAGAGCATTCACCCGAGACAGAGCAGGGAACAGAACAGGCAGACTGACGAAATATACACTGCTGAGGGGAGCAGCAGACAAGACAGGAGAGGTCTGCCGTGCCATGTGGGAGTCTCGCCAGCCGGCCAGGATTGAACTGGCGCTGCAGAGGCTGCGGACAGCTTCACAGCATGGCTCTCAACCACCTGCGCCACCAGAAAGGCCAATTTTTACTTATTTTTTAAGCAGATTACTTATGAACACAAGAGCTGGGGTGCAGCCAGAGGTGCGGGGGTGTGGGTAAGGGGATTCACCAGAGACAGCGTGGGGAACAGAGCAGGTGGACTGCCTGAAATCCACTACTGAGGGGAGCAGCGGGGAGTCAGGAGAGGTCTGCGGCGCCCTGTGGGTCACCTTCCCGCCTGGGGATGTGATGTTGGCACCAAATGATGTGACGAGTCCCTTCACGGTCGCCAAAATGTTGTAGGTTGTAGAGTGCGTGTGGGTCCTGGGGGTCACTCTGGGAAAGGTGCCCCCAGAGCTCCTGTTCCAGCGGGACACAACGAGTTCCCCAGCCACGTTTCTCCACGAGACAGAGACACTAGATAAAGGGCAGATTTAGGGCCTTCCCTGGTGGCGCAGCGGTTGAGCGCTGGGCCGTGGTGCTGCCTGCAGCCTCTGCAGTGCCTGTTCGTTCCCCGGCCGCTGGTGAGGGTCCCACAAAAAACAGGGTGGATTTATTAGGGAAAGGGAAAGGGATAGGTTTTTGCTGAGAGAGGCCTGCATGGTTGCAGGCGGGCGGCCTTGACAGGTCACAGCAGGCAGGAGGCTGCTGCCCTGCAGAGGGAGAGAGTTGATGAGAAGAGGCACCTGCATAGTCGCGGGTGAGCAGAGGGACGTCTGCCCCGAGCCCATGCAGAGACTGCCCTGATACAGTCCTTTTCTCTCTCGAGCTGCAGAGGCTGCGGATGGCCTCACAGTGCAGTGCTTAACCCCTGCACCATCAGGGAGGCCCCACACCTTGCTTTTATGTCAGCTTCAGGTAAGGGGATTTTTAACAACGATTAAAAAAAAATCTTTCCCAGAAATTCAAGCAACCTTGTTTGCTGTTTTAATGACTTGTGGATATTTTAGGGTCTTAGGGTCTGGCTGCGGCGGACACTGTCAGTGAAAGGCTGGGAGTCGCGGAGCCTGCAACAGACCCACCTGTGCCTCCTGCCCCAGCCCACTGTGACCTGATCATTAGCTGGAGTTATGTTGGGACAAGGCCTGGGGGTGGACTAAAAGTTTCAGGGAGTGACTGGCCAGGAGCCTGACTTGTGCCCCTCAGATGACCAGGTAAGCTCTTAGAAGTCTCCTGCTTCTCTACTCCCTGCTTGCTTCAAGTTGCAAATGTGCCCCTGTTGGGGCCATGGGTGCTCTGTCGCCCAATGGCTCAGGGCTCAGACTTTGGAAAAAGATCACCTCTGGGCCTGCGGGATAAATAAAGATGAAATTTTTCCATAACCTCTTAAAATCTAAAAATCAAAAGGTAGAAGGTCCTAACTCAATGCAAATAAAGCAAGGTGTGTTAAGAATTGTATTTAAAACAGGACCTCCCCTGGTGGCGTAGGTGGTTGAGCACAGCGCTGTGAAGCTGTCTGCAGCCTCTGCAGCACCAGTTAGATCCCGGCTGGCCGAAGAGGGTCCCACGTGGCGCAGCAGACCTCTCGTGTCATGCCCGCTGTTCCCCTCAGCAGTGTATTTCAGTAGATCTCCCTGTTCTGTTCCCCACTCTGTCTCTGGTGAATCCTCTCACCCTCCACATCTCTGGCCTGTACCCCAGTTCTTGTGTGCATAAATAAATCAATCTTAAAAGATTCTTTATGCACTCAAGAACTGGGTTGTAAGCCAGAGATGGGGGTTGTGTTTGAGAGGATTCACCAGAGACAGAGTGGGGGGCAGAACAGGCAGACTGACTGAAACACTGCTGAGGGGAGCAGCTGGGAGACAGGAGATGTCTGCTGCACCATGTGGGTCAGCTCCCTGGACAGGGATGGTACTCGTGCTGCAGTTGCTGGTGCTTTATAGTGCAGCGTCCTAACCCCTCGCGCCCACAGGGAGGTCCCTCTCTTCTATTCTTTTTTTTTCCTTTTTGTTGTAAAGGCAATGAACTAGTCACAGGAAGAAGCTTTCAGTTATACAAAATTTTGTTTTATGAAATATCCTGGCCCCATTCATTATTTTTCCTGCATCTCTTGTAGGTGTACACAACTTTCTTGTATTTGGAAGCTGGAAGGGCTCAGACTTTGAAGGAGTGTCTTGTTTTCACTTTTATTTTTAATTGAAGCTATATACAGCTGTCCGGAGCCGCCTGGAGCATGCGCTGTGTTGGGCAACACATGTGCCATTAATTAGTTTTCGCTTTACCATTTTGCCTGCTGAGAAACCACAGGTGTTTCCTATTAATCAAATGAGACTGGGAGGTACGATGGGAGGAGCTACCAGGATATAAGAAGAGAACCACGAGAAGGTCAGGAGGTTATTGCGAGAGAGGTTATTGCGAGAGGAGCAGAGAGAAGGTCAGGGAAGGTAGAAAGACAGGGAAAAGTAAAAGAAAAGTAAAGGAAAAATAAAGAAGTAAACGCTAGCGTCAAGTTGTCTCAAGCCCCTCATTTCAATCCTCAGCCCTTCTCTTTTCGTGCCTACGAATCCCGCGGGTCAGGACAGGTGGCACCCAACGTGCGGCACGAAAAAAAACGAAGGAACCGCTGAAGGACCAGCTGTGGTGAGCCGGCAAGTAAAGTAAGGTAAGGTAGCTGGGATCATGGGCAATTCAATGTCCAAGGGGCAGTTAGTTATTTCCCTGGAAGCTCTCCTAAAAGAGTTTGGGGTTCCTCTCAGTAGAAAAATTCTTAAAAGATTTGTAGAGACCCTTAGTATTACTAGTAAATGGTTTCTGGAGCAGGATCAGGTCGATAGTGACAATTAGAATAAGGTGAAAGGAGATATCGTCTTACATCAGCAATTATATGGCCTTGAGTCTCTTCCTTGCACTACTTTGACGGTCTGGGGAGTGGTGGGAGATGCTCTTAATGCCGGTGGCACTGCTGCCACTCAGTTAGCCACTGAGGCCGTCAGGACAGCGAGACAAATGGAGGAAGAAGATAGAAGTTCCATTGTGTGTTCTACATCGGTAAGTCCCCCTTCCTCTACTCAAAAAATACCAACAGCCCCTCCCCTAGATTATTCTACCTATGAGTCGGGAGGAGGGGAGGAACAGGATGAGAAAGGCTTCGGTTGTTATAAGCCAGGAAAGCGTAAAAGGAGATGGAAAACACCTTGGGAGCCACCTCCTGCGCCACCTCCTAGAACACTTGACAGGGTTGATCTTCCATTAATGGAAAGACTGTGTTCTATGTTGGAAAGAGTCCTGGTTTCCCAGGCTCCTAATTATGGTTACCCAGTCATGGAAGGGACAGATCCTCAAGGGGTGCTTACTAGAGTACATGTCTCCATCGACACATTCTCTGGTTTTCTTTTCGCCTCCCCACATTGCGGTGAAAAGACTTCTGATGTCCGCTCACATTTGTTACAAGCGTTTGCAGTAACGGGCCGCCCACATGTCATTAAGACAGATAACGGTCCTGGTTATACCAGTAAGGCTTTTGCCTCCTTTTGTGCGGTCCATCGCATTGTGCACAAAACAGGAATTCCATACAACCCGCAGGGGCAGGGTATAGTTGAACGTGCCCATGGTTCTGTGAAGACTATGCTTTTAAAACAAACTGGGAGAACATTCCCCCAGGGACCGTTTGACTACAGCTCTCTTTACCCTTAATTTTTTGACCCTAGATACCCAGGAGCGGTCAGCTGCTGATCGGCACTGGTCGCCAGACCCTCGGCAGGTCACGATGCTGCAAGCGAGATGGAAGGACTCAGTTAATAATGAGTGGCAACCACCCGCAGCAGTATTAATACAGCTGCCCGGCAGCATTTGTCTTTTCCCACAGGATGCGGAATTACCCCGATGGGTTCCTGCTCGATTGGTTCGGTTTGTCGATGTACCTGACCCTGCTAACCTTGATGACACGAGCGTCCCAGATGTCAGTAGGATGGGCGATTGTGCATCAGCTGCCTTTTTTGCTCCTTTTTGATCGTCATGATTCCACTTTTCCGCAAGTATTTGCCACTAATCTTACTACTGGTCTGGCTTCGAAGCCATTGGATAGTGCCCTGTTGGGTCAGGGAGGGTAAAATTATTTAATCTGCAAACATTAGTTCTACCATTGAACAATCCGTTAGTATCCAAAATAATAGATCAGAGAGTTTGTCTACTGTTGTTTGCCTGTCCCCTCTTTCTTTTTTGTCCTCTTCAATAATGTAGGAAATGCAACTGTGTTGAATTGTTCAGCGGAGCCCTGCACCCTCTCTGCCTGCTGGACCCGGAGTGTGGAGAGGGCAGTGATCGTTCGTCTGCCTTCTACTTTAGTCATACCCGTGGATGTTTCTGCACATCTTTCTCCTGTTCTACCTAGGAGGAGACGTGATTTTGGCATCACTGCAGCTGTTGTCACTGTTTCAATAGCGGTGGCCGCGGCTGCCGCCACCGTCTGTCACTCAAACTGCTGCAAATGCTGACACTATAAACAATTTAGTTGCCAATGTTGTTTTTGTGTTATAACATAGCAAGATATGAATGAACATTTATGAAATGGACTTTTGATGCTTAATTAGCAGATAGCTCTGATGTAAAAAGAGATACACACTTTTGTTAACTGCTCACATGCATTGTAACTTTTTGTACAGTTTTGTTTGTGTAATTCCTGTTATGGTGAAAAATATGTTTATGGAAGAATATAGGTTAAATAGTGTAATCAGAGGACCTTGGAACCACCAGCTCCTGAACCTGACCTCTCAATTGGCGAGACAGCTCATAACTGTTAACAACACTCAGGTTACCCCTGTTACAAGTGAGGGTCTCATTGCCTGGTTTAGAGGACTCCTCCCAGAGTTGCTATTTGTGCATTCGGCATATGGTTTCTCCGTCGGCTACGGAGCCAAAACAAAAAACATGCTATTGCGGCCAGGCAAGTACTTGGCGCCATGGTACTTGACCAGGACTCCCCAGTGGCATCCGGATGGGTCAACTTAGCCCTAGAGAACCTGAGAGCCAAAGACGGGTAAGAGCGTAGCCCGTCCAGACCAACCTAAGACAGCGGTCCGGACCAAGTGCGCCGGATTAGCAATGACGGGTAAGGCTGGTCACGGTATATGCCAGCCTAAGACAGGCCAGGTGTCTCATTTAAAAGAAAAAAGGGGGAGATGTCCGGAGCCGCCTGGAGCATGCGCCGTGTTGGGCAACACACGTGCCATTAATTAGTTTTCGCTTTACCATTTTGCCTGCTGAGAAACCACAGGTGTTTCCTATTAATCAAATGAGACTGGGAGGCACGATGGGAGGAGCTACCAGGATATAAGAAGAGAACCACGAGAAGGTCAGGAGGTTATTGCGAGAGAGGTTATTGCGAGAGGAGCAGAGAGAAGGTCAGGGAAGGTAGAAAGACAGGGAAAAGTAAAAGAAAAGTAAAGGAAAAATAAAGAAGTAAACGCTAGCGTCAAGTTGTCTCAAGCCCCTCATTTCAATCCTCAGCCCTTCTCTTTTCGTGCCTACGAATCCCACGGGTCGGGACATCCAGCTGTGGATTAAACAGAATAAATTTCTAAATTTAAAAATGAAGAATAGGGCAAAAGTTGTTTATTTGGGTTGAAAAGCTAGCCGGAGCACAGGTTCAGGCTAGAAAGCCAAACACCCTCACTAAAAAAAAAATGAGGTGACCTTGATGTGAACTCCCAACACTGCTGCTCTGCCCTTGCCTGTGTGACTAGCGGGAGACCATGTTTCATCCTAAAATGTTTTTCTGTAACCACATGGAATTCTTCAGCCTTTTAAAAAATTACTTTTCCCTGCCAAGGAGCAAGGAGGTCATTTTACCAATGGAGTTTCCATCAGCTTCTGTTACTGGTCCTGATAATGATAGGGAGTTGTGTATATTATAGAAAATGTGAAGAGAAGAATAAAAAAGGATGAACAGTATCAAAAAGTATTCTTATGACTTAGTACATTTCCTTCCTAGTTTTTCCCCTATATTGGCACTTGCCTGTGTAGAAGGTGGGCAGTAGCTTGAGAATTATAAAATGAGCTTCCATTAAATAGGTCAAGCAATGTAAAGTCACATCATCGCATGATCTTCGTCCATTAGAAAGCCCCTATATGGCTGTCACTCATTTTTTCTTGGCTCTTCACTACATATCCGGGTATGTATCACTGCATGTATCATTAAATCTGATTTTAATTTTGGCTGGTATTTAATATTTAAATAAATTAAATCCTGTTCTGTTTCTGTCTTGAATGTCACTCAACAGTATGAAGGCAAGACTAGTCCACATTTTGGATGCAGCTTGAGGCTTTTATTTGCACTTCTGTGTAATATTCCACTCGATGTACAGTTGGTTTACATTGTGTTCTACTCACACATAAGGGTTAAGGAGAGTGTGCTTACATCATCGCTAAAATTTTATATTCTACTTCATCATTTAACACTGCACTATAAGTATTGTCCACAGCATTAAAAACTATTCAGTGTTACTGTATCTATCCAGCCTTTACATTTAATTTCGTGTATATTGAGGTTTTTAAATTTAGTTTCCAATCATTTTACTGTAAATAAAGTGTTCTCTGAATTTGAACAGTTCTTTAGGTCATTTCCAAAAAAAAATTACTATTTACATTAAACATTCAAGTATTTTAAATTCAAAGTTCCCTGCAGAGGGGTTGTGGACTTACTTCTCAGGAATAGTAAGGACAGATTTCCTAGTCTCACTAACATTTTAGTCTATCCGGTTTTCCTCTTCAAGGCTCTGGACACACAAGCCCACCGTGCTCTGCTGCTCCTGCCTCTGCGGGGGCCCTGCCCTTCCCCGTGGGCTGTCATGGCTGTTCCCCGCGCCACAGGCCACTCGACTGTGCCCCACAGGCCCCCCTCGTGGTACCCGAGCTTGGCCACCTGGGCCTTTCCTCCCCTCTGGCCACTTGTCAGGGATTTGCTGTCTCGCCACTGATGGCCACCAGGCGGCGCCCTCCCCCGCTATTTTTCCATGGTCCTCACCGCCCTTTGTATTCCCTGAAACACGCCGCTGTGTCTTATTCCCGGTCCAGTCCGTGCATTATCCCGTGCTCAGCCGCGCCACCCCGTTCCTCCTCCCGCTTCCCGCCTTACTCTCCACCTCTCTCACCCCTCCTGGCGCTTTACCTTACCCATCCCACTGCCGTCATCATTCTGAGTTTCCCCCAACTTATCCCTCTGGGTCACCAGGCGACGCCACCCGCGCCACCCGCGCCTTCACTACGCCGTGGGGAGCCGCTCTTTGCGCGGCCACTTCCGGTCCGCCTGGAATTTCAGACCGCGATTTCCCACAATGCCACCCCAGTCCACGAGGCGGCGACATTGGCTCCTCTACGCCTTTAATGTGCCCTTGGGAGCCGCTCTTGGCGCGGCCGCTCACGTTCTGCCTGGTGCATCCTGGGAGTCTCAAGAGTGATGACGTAATTGCCGAGGGCGCACTTAAAGGGCAGACACAGCAAAGGGCTGACACGGGACCTGCCGGAGGCCTGAAGGCGCCGCTGGCCGCGCCGGACAATGGCGGGAGCTGGGACAGGTGAGGCCCGCGCCGCGCCGCGACGCAGGGGGAGGGCGGGAGGCTTGAGCAGGACAGCGGGACGGAACAAAGGATGGCAGGAGAGGAAATCTGTCCTCACCATTCCTGAGAAATAAGTTCACAGCGCCTCTGCAGGGAACTTTGAATTTAATATATTTACCCTTTTTTTAAAAAAGATTTATTAATGTAAATAAATTAACAGGCCAGATGTGCGGGAGGGGGAGCGGATTCTCCAGACACAGCGGGAAGCGGAGCAGGCAGCCTGACCACACACGGCTGAGGGGCGCGGCGGGGACACGGGAGGGGTCTGCGGCCACGCGGGCTGCTCCGAGGCTGCGCTCCAGCCCGGCGCCCCTGGGGAGGCCCTAAAATACATTTTCATGGAAACAGTAATTTTAACTTTGGAAATGACCTAAGGAAATGATTTCAAATTCCGACAAATCTTTATGTGTAAAAATGTTCAGTAACCCTTTATTTACAGTAAAATGATTCGAAACTATCCAAATAAAAACCCCAATATACACGAAATTAAATGTAAAAGCTGGATACAGTAACACTGAACAGTCTTTACTGGCGTGGAAAGTCCTTCTGTTAGTGTTAAATGTTGAAAGTGGAGAATCCTGGCGGTGCCGTGATCCCACCACAGAAGAAACATGTTGCTAACACACCCTCTCCTCACCCCTCACGCAGGAGGAGAACACAAGGCGGACACCCGCAGGGAGCGCGCTGGGACACCGCAGGGGGAGTCAACAGTCCGGCCGCGTCCACAATGTGGACTCGTGTTGCCTTCACACTGCTGAGTGACATCCGGCACAGGAACAACATGATTAATTCAAATATTAAACATCATACAAAGTTAAAATCACATCTTAATGATACACCCCACCCCCCAGCTGCCACAGCGGGCACCCGCTCTGCCCTCCCGCTGCTGGGCCTGGGGCGGGAGGGGGCTCAGCCCCGAAAGCTTACAACGTGCGCCCCAAACGCCCCCCTAACCCTGCGGGAGTGAAAACGGGAGCGAGCCGCGGGGGTCACGCTCAGGGACGGGCCCGCCCGTGTGCTCCTCCCGGGCCCAATATAAGCCCCGGAGCCCCCGCGTTCAGCCCTTCCCCGCCGGCCCGAGGCCCCTGCGCAGGCCCCTGCGTGTGGCCTGGTCCCCGCCTCACCCGCCCCACCCGGCGTCCAGGCCTCCTGCGCGCCCCACCTGGCATCTGTCTTGGGGCGCCCTCGGACATCCCGTTCCCTTCCCGAGAGCTCGCACCCCAAAGCCCAGTCTCCCGACCGCCGCGGGTCTGGCCCTGGGGAGGCCGCGGCCCTTTCGTGCCCACGGAGCCGCGGCCCGGGAGCGCGTCCTGCCCAGCACTGCCCTCGGCGTCCAGGACCCCGCGCCAGGGCGAGGCTCCCAGAGGGGCTCCCCTGCCTTCCGGGCTCGGGGGGTGGCACGAGCCTCCCAGCCCCAACTACCGGCCCCGGAAAACTGAGCTGAGGGCGCGGCTGCACCTTCGTCCCCGACGCAGCGCCCGCCCGGCCGAGGAGCCTGACCCGCCCGCCCCTGGCGCATCTGGGGCGCGAGCTGCGCAGTTTATCAGGCCCCTGCACCCCTTCGCGCCCCAGCATGACCTGGTGACTGCGCCGAGAGCCTGCGCGCGCCCGCGGCCCTTCCCTGCCCTCCTCCCCCGCCTGGGGGGTACCGCCCACAGCCCTTCCCTGCTCCCCTCGCCCCTCCTGAGCCTGGGGGGGACCCGCGTACTTGCTCAGGCTCCGGCCCCACTAGTGGACTCGGTCTGGGCGGCGGCGGCGGCTGCGCTCGTGTCCGTCAGTCCGTCCCCGGCCCGCCGGTGGCCTCGTCCCGTGAGTGGAGGCCCGCGGGGACCCCGGGGCTCGCCGGGGAAGACGTTTCTCGGTGCAGACGCCGCGCTCCCCGCGTGGGCCAGTCCCTGAAGGCGCCGCCCCGTCTCCAGGACAGACCCCGCGGCGGGCGCGGGAAGGCGGGGGCGGCGGGGCGAGAGCTCGCTGTGCATCGGGTCGGTTCCCGGGCACCCCCGGGCGCTTCTTCCCCCGGAGACTCCCTGCGACCCTCTATTCTGCCCTCTCGGGGTCCCGCTGGCAGTGAGAAAGCGTGCGGGGCCACGGGCGTCGGGGCGCGGGCGGGGCTGTCATCGTCACCCGTGCTCGAACTGGGGAGCCCCCGACGTCTGCGGGGAAATCTCTCGGCCCAGCGGTGGGGGATCGGCCGAGCGCGCGAGGTGACCGGCGAGGGCTGGACGCGCGCGCGGGCCGCGTCTGTCGGGCTGAGGGCGCCGAGGGCCGCGGCGTGGCCGGGGTCGGCGCCTCCGCCTCTCTGGTGCTCGCCCCGGCCCCGCCCCGTGGGCACGCCCCGCCCCCAGCGTTGTAGTTCCCGGGCCAGGGCGCCTCCTGCCTGCGTCGCCCCCCTCCCCACCCCCAGCTCCGCGCCGCGACTGGGGTCTCCCGGCCTAGGAGAAGCGGCCCGAACTCTCCGCGCCCGGGGGAGGCCGCTCCTAGCCCCCGGACGGGGAGGGCGCGGCTGCGCGAGTGCGCGTCTGTTCCCTCGGGGTGCAGAGGCGGGGCGACCCCCGCGCCAGCCCCTTCCTCGCCTCCCCCGCCCGCCCGTCCTCTCCCCGACGCCCGCTGCGTCCCCCGGGAGGAGGGGTGCAGCCCGAGGGCGCGGGGACCCCCAGCACACGGGGCCCCCACACCGGCCCACGCCCGCAGCGCCCGGGGCCCTGCGCGATCTGACCCTCGCCCGCGTGGCCGCCGCCGCCCGGCGCCGCCCTGCCTGGGCCTGGGCCCCGACCCGGCTCCCCTCGCCGCCCAGCCCCGCCCCGGCCAGGGACCCCCGCCCTGCGTGCGCCCCCGCTCCGCCAGGTCCCCACGAAGCTGCTGCTCCCGGGACGAAGGGCACCGGCTCGGGTTTCCCTTTTCTGCCCTGCCGGTCCAGAACCGAGACTGAGTCGGAGCCGCCGGGAGCAGGACGCATGGGCTGCGGCCCCGCCGCGGAGCGACTGGCCACGCCGGCACCTCCCGCGGGCTGGAGGGCGAAGACAAGCGCGGCGGCGGAGTTGGGGAGCCCTGGAGGCACGGAGGGCGGGGGGTCGGCCCTCCAGGCTCAGCGGCACCACACACGGAAGGACCTCCCCTTCCAGAAGCCGCCTTCGGGGTGCCCCGTTGCCGCAGCACCGGGTGGCCCACTGGGCGCCTCCCTGGGAGCCATAATCCCAGCAGGACCCCAACATCATCTCACCGGTCACGTCCCCGTGGTGGGCAACTTGTGCAGTCAAAAAATAATCAGCCACCCCTTCCCCAGGAACCGAGCCCCCACAGGGTAGTAAGTCCCCCTCAGAGGCACCGAGTCCCCCCCAGAGTCCTCCCAGGGGCCCCCCAGGCACCATTGTCTGTGGTCCCCTGGCCGCCTCTGCCCTATGTCCCCCTAAGTCCGGGTAAGCGAGGGTTCGTGTGAATATTCGCTCATTTGCCTGAATGCGCCCCCACAGGGGCGGCCCCTGGGGATCCCGTTCATTCTTACACCCTACACATGGGGCACCCCGAGGTGCCCACAGTCTGGGCACAACGTCAACTGACGAACTGCCCTGTGTCTGGGACAACAGGTCTACACAAAAATCCCACGTTTAAAAAAACGAGATTTTCCAATTATACTGAAAAGTGTGAAGTGTGGTGCATTCCCTAATGCCACACCTTTGAAATTTTAAACATCACCAAGAAAAACAAGAGTTTAGTAGGCTTTATAACAGATAGCTGATTTTAAAATAGGTCATGCAAATGTTTCTAAATTTATTTTGAAATAAATTATAAGATCTGACCTTGCTTCGGTGGTAAATACCTTTGCTTGCGTGTCTAAACAAAATCATCTCCTAAACAACCGCAACATCCTCCCAACAGAATGAATCTCTTCTTATCCCTGTACAATCCATACTCAGGGTCCCTTGTTCCACCCCTAAAAGTTTGAAAAACATGATTTATTTGAAATAAGTTAAGCACCAGGGATCTGCGGGTGTATAACTGGAGGAGAGTCCAGACCGGGGAGGCTGCTCAGCTCAGCTCAGCTCAGCTCTGCTCAGCCAAGGAACCAGGGACTGTTGGGCTTTTGGCTTCCGTTCTAGCATCACCTGCACTGGCTCTGGCACACAGTAGGTCCTCAGAAAACATCAGGGGAAATGAGTAAGTGGGGAAAGCCCTGGTCTGGTCCTGGTGCCCGGGTACTCTGGATGTCACCCGGGCTTCAGCACACAGTGGGCCCTCAGGAAGAACGAGTCCTGGGGTGACAGGATGCAGGTGAGCATCCACAGCACTAGCCCTGGGGGCCCTCCAAGTCAGAAGGCAAGCGTTCCGGTTCTTTCCTGCGCCCGGCCATTGACACACAGTAGCCCGCTGGGAGGGCCCCAAGGAGCCGCCCCGCCGCGGAGCCGCCCCAGGACCGTGCGCGCAGCTGCGAGGCTCGGCGTCAGAGGGTCCTGGTACCCCCAGCCGAGCCGAGCCCTGAAGACACCGGCGGGCGCGGAGGGCGGCCCTGTCCCCAGAGGCGAGCGCGCAAAGGTGGCCGTGCAGGCGGAGCGACCCCAGGGGAGGGCCCGAGGCCACCGCCGGCAGGAGGCCTGACCTCGGAGCCACCCCTGCGTCCCCAGCCCCCAGGAGGGCTCTGGACACCCGCTCCCCAATTCCTGCCGCCGGGGAAGGGACTCCCCGCCACCTCAGCCCCCGCTTCCCAGGCCTGAGGCCATTGGGTAGTGTCCCGCGTCCCCGCGTGGCTCGTGCTGGTGCGCGCCGACCCCACCGCCTCGCCTCGGCCCCGCGGCGGGGCCGCCCAGCCCCGGCCGTCTGGGGGCGGCCTCTCCGCACTCCGCACTTGGACGCCGGGTCTGAGCGTCTCCCCCGAGCGCGGCCGCTGGGACCGACTAGAGCCGCGCGCGAGGCGGAGACGGGTGGGGGGGCGTGGGCGCCCCCTGACGGCCACGTAGACGGCGCCTGCCCACGCCCCACGCCCACCCGCGAAGGGGGTGGATTTGGCGGCGGCGCCCTGCGCGCGGTTCCGGGAGGACGGGGCGCGCGGGCGGGACAGGCCGGTCGGGCGGGCTGTGCTCGAGGAGTCCGACGCCAGAATATTGTGAGCGCAGCTGGTGGGGGGGGGGGCGGGCAGGGGCTGCGCGCAGCGCGGGTCGACCAGCTCTCCACGGGGACCGCGCCTCCTCCCGCAGCCCGCCGGGACCTGCACAGCGCGGGGCGCACCTCTGCGGGCGGGTCCCGGGGAGGCAGCGGTTGTCCCGAGCCCGGGGCTGCATCTCCGTCCGTCCGACTGCTGCGTCCCGCCCCGGGGGAGGGAGCCCCGGGGGTGCTCAGGGGGTGTGAGGGACCACCGGGGTCCAGCCCCGCTGCCGCGCCCGGAGGTCGGAGATGCCGCCGCTGTTCACCCCAAGTCCTCCGCAGGAGCTGCGGGGTCGGGGGCCGCGAATCAAGCGGGGTCCGTGACCCCAGGGTCGGGCCGGGGGCTGGGGGCCGAGTGCTGCGGGTGGGGGTGGCGCCTGAACGGGGGCGGGGGCCGCGAGCCGCGAGCCAGGGGTGTCTGGAGTTGGAGGCGACACAGCATTCGCGAGTGAGGGGGCCGGGAGGCCGAGACCCCGCGAACTCGGCGCAGCCGGCCGGGCCAGGACAGCTGAGCCGGGCCGAGGACCTGGGGCGGGCGCCAGGGTCGCGGGGTGGGGGCGGGCGCCGGGATCGCGGGGTGGGGGGAGTGGGCGCCGGGGTCGCGGGGGTGCAGGGCGAGACCCGCGAGGTGCGAGCTTCGCGCCGAAGCCCGCGGAAAGGCCGGGGCCGGGGCCGCGAATCGGGGCCGGCGCGTGGGCTGAAGCCGGGGGCCCGGGGCCAGATCCCAGGATCCCGGAGCCACAGGACGCGGGTCTTCCGCGGGGTCGGGCCGGAGCTGCCCTCGGGGAGGGCCGCGGGGGGAGACGGGCCAGCAGCGCCCCAAGTGCGGAGAGGCCGCCCCCAGACGGCCGGGGCTGGGCGGCCCCGCCGCGGGGCCCCAGTTCCTCCCCTCGCCCGAGGTCGACCAGAAGCCCCGACGCGCACCGGGGCGGTGGGAAAGGGGTTGTGTTGTGGGGGTGGCCGGGGTTTGGGCCGCAGCTGCGGGGACCCGCGGCTCGCCCCGCCCCTGGGCGCTGAGGTTTTTCTGGCCCAAAATCGGCGCTTTTTGCCGCTAGAGTATCGGCGGCTGCTCTCTCAGGGCGGAACCCCGTGCGCGCCCTCGCCCGTGTGGGCGTTTTAAGGAGTCTCCGCAAGCCCGCGCCCTCACCATGGCGCCTCAGAGCTGCCCACCGCGCGCCGCAGCAGCACCGCCCATGGCGGAAGCACCTCTGGCGGCCTCACATGGTCTCCCAGCGGGTGCTGCCTCTGCCCAAAGGCATGCCGAGTATGCCAAGATTGGGCAACAGACGCAGTGGCCAGATCGAAGCTCAGCCTCTGAGAAGCTGGAGTCTGCAATAAGCGTCTCCATCTTGGAGTAGCTGGGGGTGCTTCCCAGCAGGGCTGTGAGTTTCCTTCAGGTTCCCCAAGACCTGATCAAGGTAGTGGTGCCTCACACAGAATGCAAACACTGCACCCACAACGCACCCCACACCTCGAGCTGGTGAGGGGGGCACTCCCAGTGGGGCTGGAAGTCTTGTTTCAAGACTAGGATAACACTTAGCCCCCCCAACTGCTATGGTGAGCGCTGGGGCCTGCACCAGCCCTTCCTGTGAGGGGTGCCTTGTCAGATGTGGAACCCTGTGCCCACAAGGTAGGCTAAAGCACAAACGGACGTGTAGAGAAAATGCCCCCAGCCTGAGGCTGCTACTGGGTCAGACCTTGCGCCAACACCCATGCTGGTGGCTGCTCCCCGTGCTGTGAATGTGCAGCTCTGGGGCTGGGAGGAGGCGGGTGTCCTGGCGGGTGCATGTTTTCTGTGGCGATGCCTCCGTGTGCTCCAGGCCCTCAGCCCCTGCCTGTGGCCTCCGCTGTGTGCCCCAATGGCTCAGGACTTGCTCCTCTCCTTTGCTGCTGTTTGCTTGTCTACAGGGCCTGGCCCCCAGTGTGCCTCGCTGTCCTGATGTCCTGAAAGGAGCAGCAGGTGCTGCCCTGGCCTTGTGTCCCTGTGGCCCCCCTGCTGTGGTGTTGGCCCCAGACCAAGTTGGGGTTGACCGAGTGTCCACAGCTGCACCCCTCAGTGGTGTGTGTCTCCTTAGGGAGCTTGCCCTCCCCTCCTGGAGGGTCACTCATGCAGATGCCAGTGTCATGAGCTGACTCCGCTGTGCATAGACAGCCTGGGAGTTGGGCCCTCCGGGCCTCTGTGGCCTTTCTTGACTCGGTCTTCTCTGGCCGTGCTCTGTGCTGCCCTGGCCACCACCAGGCACCTGGCTCTTGGCTTACACTGTGCCAGGGTCTCTGGGCTCCCTCCCAAGGCCACTATCCACTTGGGATGCAGTGACAGGGCCCTTGTGTTCTACAACTGATGTTCACCGAGCACTCAAGCTGTAGGGGGACCTGAGGTGAGTCTTGTGCTGGGGGTCAGTCTTTTTGGCCCTCAGGCTGTGGGTACCTGTGGCTGCTAGCTGGGCAGCTCATGGTTGGTGTGGCTGGTGGATACTGCCTGGTACCCTCAGTGGGGTGTCCTGCTACCTGGAGCCCTCAGTTTGGAAAGAGCCAGTGTGTTAAGCCACCTGGGCCCATGGGGCTGTTTTGGGGCTAGAGGGCAGCCTTTGTGTGGTGCTGCTGGAGGAGGAGATGCCAGAGAAAGGAGGAGCCCCACGTTGCCAGCTCCAGTGTGCAAGAGAGGCCTGTGGGGGCAGCTGGTGCTGGTGGGGCTCCAGGAGTGCCTGCCTATGGGCAGTGCCCAGGCCACCACAGCCCCATGGGGGCTATAATGTCACCATAGATCCAGCGAAGGTGGTAATTGGAGGTCCATGGGGGCCTGAGTTTGGCTGTCCCTGTGTTGCCTGCAAGTGTCAGAGGCCTGGAGTTCTGGGTGGTGGCCAGCAGCAGCCATCTCCCACATGGTACTGCTTGCCCCAGGAGCTGGGGCCCTTTGGGTCCTGTGTGGCTGGTTGTAGAGCGGAGCCCTCCAGCTGGGCCCTATAGGGGAGGTGCCCCTGGTGGGCAGGTGGAGATCCAGCTTATGGTGACTGAGTGTTGTGTTGCCTGATGGGTCACTGCCCCCGTTACTGAGGTTTGCAGCCTCCCTGAGTTTGGGTGGGCAGTGGGGGTGCCTGAACTGCCAAAGGCTGTTGTCCAAGCAGTTGGCTGTGTGCTGAGCCCTGCCTTGTGTGCATGGGTCAGTGCTGCTGTCACGTGGTGGGGGCTGTTTGGTAACGAGGAAGAGAAAGCTCTGAGCCCCCACGTGGCTGTTCCTCCTCCCTGATGCACATCAAGTGTTGGCTGAGCCCTGTGTACAAGGCCCCTGGGGTGGCATCGTCCCCCCTGCGAGTGCTGCAGCCTGGACATGGGATTCCGGCTCCCAAGACAGTGGAGGGCCATGACAGGCAATGCCCCAGAGGTGCTGGGGCCAGCTTCAGGCTCCAACTGCCTTTGGAGTCTGGCCATCCAGGGGGGTGGCTGTGGGAGCCCTTGCTTGTGCCTGCAGGGCTGGTGTTGCTACAGCCTCCACAAGAGGGCACCTGGGGTCATGGAGGGCTGATGCCCGGGCTTGGCCCCATCCAGTTCTGTGGCACTGTCCCCTGGTGCTGTGTACCCCAGGGTTGTGCTGCCCTTACTGGACTGCTCCTGGAAGAGTGTTTAGCTTCAGCCCCATTACAGTGGTGGCAGGGGTGCCTTGCCCATGTTGAGGGGGCCTGGGGGCCATGGCCTGGGCTGTCAGTGGTGGGCTCTGAGGGGTGGTGGCTCCTCTCTGCAGGCCCTTGCATCTCCTATGGCACCTTAAAAAGTGTCCTTTTTACTCACTATGATAACCCTGACCTCAACCAACGGTGTGGGCTGGGCTGACTCTGCTATGCCTGTGTGCTCCCTGTGGGGGTTGCCTCTGCTCATCAGTGGGGTGAGATTGTGCCAGGGCAGATGGACTCGTGGCAAGTGGGGAACAAGCACCGCGGCAAGCATGGTCCAGGTGGCTCTGAGAGGCCACGGGGCCTGTGGGTGAGTGCTTTGGTCTGGGAGCAGCACTGGGGGCGGGTGCTTACGGGACAGCTCTCCATGTTGCCTGCAGGCTCCCCAAGACCTGGTTGCGGGTGCAGTGGGTTGTGCCTACACTGTGCCCCACAGGTGGGGGGCCTGGTCAATACTAAGTGAGCCATGGGCTCCTGCCTGGAATGCAGCAAAGGGGCCTCGTGTTGTCCCAAGCTGCTGGGGCCTGAGCTGCAGCCCATACCACCACCCCTCTTAAGAGGGTGTGCTGTCTGGGGTGGCCCCTGTGGGGCTCTATGGTGTTCTCAAGCACAAAGGCAGGTGCAGAACTGGCTCCCCTGAGCCCCGAGCTGTGGTGAGGCCAGGCCTCGTACCCAAGCCCATGGTGTGGGGGGCTGTTCCCTGGGCTGTGACTGTGGTGTAGCAGGGCTGGGAAGAGATGGGGGCTTGGGCTATCTGGGGTTGGAGGGGGGGCTTCCATGCCTCTGAGCTCTTGCCTGTGGCCTCCGTGGCATTGCCCCAGTGGCTTGGGGCCTGTTCCCCTCATGTGTTCTTGTTGAGGGGGCCTGACTCCCTAGGTTCCCCCTGTCCTGATGCCTCACTCCAAAGAGCAACATGTGGCTGGGGGTTGCTGCCTGTGCCTATGCTACCAGGAGGCTTTGGCTGTACCCCCTGTTGGCGAGGTGCCCCACCACACTTGGCAGAGTGGGCCCTGGACTTGTGTGTGTTATGGCCAAGGTGTGTGTGTGCCTGGAGCACTCTGGACCCCCAGGCAGCGCCTGAGGTCTACGTTGGGACACACGCCGCTCTTGTGAGGTGGCTGTTAAACCCTGGAGCCCCCGAAGCTGGGGGCGGGGGGTAACCCTGCTCAGTGTGAGGGGAGTCTGTGCCCAGGTGCCCATGAGGAAACAAGGATCCACCCCGGTGCGTCAAGGGCTTGCCTTCAGCTCCTGGCTGGGGCTGCTCACTAGGAATGCCCCCATCCTCCTGCTGCAGCTCCGGGGTGTCTTTGCCCCTTCCTGGATGGCAGGAGACACCCCCGAGGGAGTGGGGTGTGGGCGCAGGCGGCCAGGTGTGTTGGTTCCTGAAGGAACCTACACGCGGCCACCTGGGTCCCCGGCCCCTCCTCCTCCCTGGGTTGCAGGTGGGGAGGGGGCCGCGGCTGCTGCTGCACCCTGCTGAGGTCGACCAGTTGGCCTGCCCGGGGCCCACGGGCCTTCGGGCGGGTCGACTCTATGACCTGTTGCTGCCCGCCACCAGCTGGTGCTGCGGATGAGGCGGAGCATGACAGGGCACCCGGCACGGCAGGGCTCGGGCGCGACGCGACACTGTGGGGCATGGCAGGGTTCGGGATGCGCTGCGACAGGGCGGGGGCGGGGCCGGGTGCGGGGGGGGAGCTACAGGACACGGGGGGAGGACGCCGGGACGAACGGGAGGGGGCGGGGTGGGACAGGACGCTATGCCACGCGGATACAGTGACCCTATTCAGATCTGTGTCCTTTCCCTTCAGATGCCCCTTTTTGTTGGAGTGACTGCACCCCAGGAGCACAATGGGGAGAGACCCCCCCCTTTCAAACCTGCATGTCTTCATTCCTCTAGCATAGCATTAAAAGGCCTTGGAATCCCCGTCAAGTGACATGAAGGGACTCACTTTCACCAGTTATTTGGAGTATCTTGTGTGAATCCCACATTCTCAGCAGAGCGACGCTCTATTTCCATGTCCAGTCACAGCTGCTGCGCTCGAGTGCAAAAATTAGAAAAATACTCATCCTCGCAGGTTTTCCCCATAACCTTCATGGGCTTGGGACAGGGGCGGGCCAAAATAAGGCATGCACAGTGTCATAAGCCAACTTTGGGATTCTACAAATGGAAAATCAGCCTCAAGTGTCCACGACACACACACACACACACACACACACACACACACAGAGGTTGTGATCCAGGCAGGCCGCAACCAAGGCTTCCAGAAAGCTTGGGAAAGCGGTGGAGAGGCCACATTCCCTCACAGAGCCGGAAATCAAGAAAATGACTTTTTGAGTCAGTCCAGCCATTATGAGTTAGACACAGGACGGTGGGACATAAAAAAACACGGGGCATCCAACTTCAGGAAGCTGCCGAGGCTGCTTCTACTAGATAATTTGTAGTCAGAGAACACAAAGGATTCAACCTCCACATTGACACGAGGAGTAGAAACACATTTTTTCAAACCCAAGAGCTAATAATGGGAAACATCCCAAAGCTGGAGGGAAATGGATATAAATCCATCCCCATGCTGTTTCTTTGGAGAAGCGAGAGTCAACTAATCCAACACTTACAAATTGACCAAAAACGGAAGGGTAACATGGTAAAATGAAGGCAAACATGGGAACAGCTGAGTGGGAGGATTTTCTAGCAACAAAATCCATGAGGATGACTAAAAAACAATGGATGCACGGGAGCCAAGAGTTGGCCCGCCTCCCAACCCGGCTCCAGGACGTGATCCCTCAACAGAGGCCTCTTTCCAAATGTCAAGGAACCCACTCTTTACAAGTAGATAAAAGGGTGAGTGAGTCCTCACATGACCCCGAACTCAACAGACAAGAGACTCCTCCGGAAACAAGATGGGGGTTCAGTATCTGGAGAAATATCCTACGCCCCAAGGACACAGGTCAGGAAGCTACTAGCACTGTCCACCCCCAGAGCTACCTCCTTCTACCTTCTGTGAGGTCCCGCTGCACCTCCAGCTGGGGGCACCAGCGAATCCCTGCCCCCCTCCCAGTGGGATAGAAAACATTTGCATCGAGGATGACTTCGTTCAGGGACACGGGTGCAAAGCCTCCCCAAAAGGTTAAACGCAACAAAAGTAATGTCCCGGGTGCTGGGAGGGCACTTGGTCAGCCTCAGTGGCCTGTCCTGCTGCTAGCCCGGTCACTTCCTCCCCGACACACAGAACCCTTGGCGGCAGTGACACCATGGTCAGAGGAAAAGCGCCAAGGACATCCCGGTCAACACCAGAACAGGGAGAGCACACACACCACCAGGACGATGGCCGTCTGCCGGGGTGCTCTGGGCCACTCCAGGAAGCCCTGAGACAGAAGAGGGGATGACAACGGCTGGGGGGGCCCCACTTGCAGGACGAGGATTAGGCCCAGGAATTGCTCGGCCTGGCATGTGCGGAGCTGTTGCGATTTCAGGGGGTCGCTACCGGGTGACAGATAAATACACAAGCCGTGTCCAGGGTGCCTGGCAGAAGGCGCAGCCACAGGGTCCTGCCACACCCACGCTGCCTGGGGGGCCGAGGGTCACCCTATCGCCGGCGCCCTGGCAGAGGGAAGGGGAGACTGTCCCTGAGAGGCAGCTCCGCGTGTTCCCCACTAGCAAGGGTCACGGGGCCAGAGCCCAGTCTGACCCCAGGTGTGTCCACCCAACCCTCTCCTGAGCTCCGTCTGGCTCCTGCCTCTCCCCAGGGATGGCATGGGCCTCTTGCCATTTACGGAGCCCTAGTAGCCCAAAATCCCTCCACCCCACCCCAAAAGCTCCCCGCAAGGTCCTGTCATCTCTGCTTCGGGGCCTTCCAGGCTGCACGCCACCTGTCCCCGCCCCCCACACACACCCCGAGGCTGCCCAGCGCCCCCCTCTCACCGCGGTGTTCTGCTCCCCACAGAAGGCCTCTCCCCAGTCACCCGGGCGCAGGAAACTCCCCTGAGCTCTGCGCGGCCTGACAGAGCCTGTCCAGGGGACTGGGCTGGGGGCGGGTGGGGCTCAGCTCCCCGTGGGGAGAGAGGAGTCTGGCTTTCGTGGCCCCGCGCCCCACCCCACCCTTCCCGGCCCCTCCCGCCGCCCGCGGGTCCCCGCGAAGACTCCCCCTCCCCAGCCAGCCCCAGGCCGGGTTCTGCGGGGGTGCAGGCGCGGGGGAGGCCGAGGCAGCAGGGAGGGGGCGCCGTCCCCGCCCGGTCCGGGGAGGGGCCGCACCGGGGCGTGGCGCCAGGACCGCGCGTGGATGCCCGCAGGGGCCTCAGCTCAGCGGGGGGGGGGGGGGGCGGGAGGAGACAGGAGCAGGGGTGTGGCAGGCGGGCAGGCGGGCCCGCGAGGGGACAGACCGCCAGGACAGGGGCCGCTTCGCCCATTGTTACTACTGTGCCCTCCCCGGGCGTGTCGTTCCTCCGTGCCTCAGTTTCCCGACCTGATGGCGGGGCGGGGAGCAGCACGCCCACCGCACGCCCGCGCCAGGAAAGCGAGAGCCGCAGCGCGGCCAGAGTCCCACAAAGCCATCTGTGGGGGGAAAGCCCCCCTTTCCTCCTGACGGGGAAGTGGAGCGCGCGCTCCCTCCGTGTCCCCGCCCCTCACGCCCCCCTCCCTGGCCTGCCGCCCCCACAGGGTTCGGGTCTGGGGCCTTGGCTGAGGCCAAGCTCTGATTTCTTGGGCTCCCCCACCCACCCCAAACCTCCCCTCTCGTCCCCCCCCCCCAGGTGCTCCGTTCCCGTGCCGCCTACGTCCCAGCCTTGCGTTTAGGGGCTTGGCCCTTCCAGACTTTTTTGAATAGTTTGAGGCGAGGATGTAACTTTTTTCCGCAAATGGATAAATACTTGAGCAGTCCCAGTGACTCAGACAAGCAGCACAACTGACCGACCTGCAGGGTCCAGCGCACGGCCCCTGTGGGCATCTCGGGGAACCCTAACAGCCCAAGGGCAGGTGCCTCAGAAGGAGAAGGGAACGAGGCCTAAAGGACGTCACTGTCCTGCCTGGGGGACACGCGCCAAGAAAGTGGGAGCCCTTGACCGGAGCTTAGGGGTACGCTGTCGTACCGTCGGACCCAAACCCCTTTGTTGACATGCGTCTCCATACCTGGACCTGCAGGGTTGGCACGGTGTGGAGCCAGGAGGAGCCTCCAGGAATGTTGTGTCCGGAATGTTCTAGAAGGAGGGACACATAGAATAAGAAGATCTGTTAGGAGGCTGCTGCAACAAGCCAGGTGAGAGAGGACACACCTGCAATGAGGTGGTGGCGAGGATGCAGCTCAGGGGACAGATTTGGACTCGCCTTGGAGACAGAGCTGAGGACGCCCTCGTGGAGGACATGGCAGTGGGGAGTGGAGGGCAGGGGCTGTGGGAAGAGTTTGCACTTTTGAGTCCCAGCATCTGCATGTCCTGTAGGGCCCTGTGTGGGGTGGAGATATATTTTTTAAAGATTTATTTATGCATCCAAGAGCTAGGGTGCAGGCTAGAGGTGTGGGGGTGAGAGGATTCACGGGAGACAGAGTAAGGAACAGAACAGGCAGACTGACTGAAATGCACTGCTGAGGGGAACAGTGGGCGACTCAGGAGAGGCCTGCAGCGCCATGTGGATTACCTCCCTGGCCGGCCGGGGGAATGGAACTTGTGCTGCTGAGGCTGCAGATTGCCACATAGTGCTTAACCCCTGGTACCACAGGGAGGCCCTTCCATTGTCTTAATATTGACAGTCACATGAACATATCGGAAGGAGTGTGAGTGAATGCAGGGCGCAGGATGCAGCCCTGACATGGAGCCTGCTGAGCAGGCCTCTGCCATGAGCCACTCCCTGGGCGGCGGCATGCGGCCCCTGGCTCTGCCCCCCTCCACCCCACTGTGGCCCAAAGGGCAGGGTTCTGTGACACAACCCGGGAATCCCGTCAGTGAGCAGTAGCCCACAAAGGAAGACTCTGTCCTTCCTGGGGGCGCAGGGATTTGTCTCGGTGCTATGAAGCTGTCGGAGGCCACTGTGGCCTGAGTGCAATCCCCGGCCAGGAAGCATCGGTCCACCAAAAAAGGCAAACAGTTAGAAAAGATGAATCCAGTAAGGTGACAACACAAAATCAATACATACACAAAACTCAGTTGTGTGTCTACACCCTCATTAAGACCCCTCAGAAAGCATCAATGGGAAAATTGTACAATTGCATCAAAAAGAATGAAATACCTGGGGAAACAGTTAATGAAGAAAAACCCGTACACTGAAAAACTAGAAAATACCAGTAAAAGAAATGAAAAGCAGAAATAAATGGAAAGATACTCTGTGCTGTGATGGGAATAGGTAATAGTAGGAAATGTGCAGCCTTCCCAGAGCAAACCACAGGGTCAGCGCAGCCTGCTCATAACCCCCACGGCAGCTTTCCCAGAAACTAACCCTCCTGAAGCGCTGCGGTGGGGGGGCGCCGAGGCCCAGAAGCGCTGAGGCCCAGAAGCGCCGACTCCCCAGAGTGAAGCTGGAGGCGTCTTGCTCCTGGACTCAAACTGAACCAAACGCAAAGTCTCCACTGGAGGTAATTTCGTAGATAACGAAAGTGAGAATCTGAACCCAGGAAGTGGTCAGGGTGATTCTGTGCCAACGATGCCAAACAGCAAATCTGAATTCAGTTTCTCCGGAAAGAGTCGCGGACATTAAGGATGTGCTTGTCCTGGGCAGGGGCTTCCACTCCAACCGGCCCAGCCTAAAGAGACGCTGATGCAGGAGGATTTCTTCTTCCTGAAGGACGCCTGGAGAGAGGCAAAGGCTGAGAGCCCTCCTCACATACTCTCTCTGCCTCCAGGGCCACAGAAAGGTGAGAAGGGAGGGGGGTGCTGCTCAGACCTGGCCTCGGGGGTAGCTTTGCCTCCTGCCGGCTAGACCCGGGCGGGAGGGGGTCGTCAGGCCCAGAAAATGCTCCCTGCTCCCCAAACTCCATGTAAACCCGCTGTGATAAACACACCCAGGCCAGCGGCGCAGAAGCGCCCGGAGGGGTGGGGTTGGGGGGCGGCGCAGGAGGCCGTGCTTCAGTCCCTGGAGGCGGACACGGAGGGTCACGCTCAGGAACCAGCCCGGACCCCTCTATTCCTCCAGGCCCAGTATGAACCCCAAATGCCCCCCAGTTCTCCACATCCAGCCCTCCCGCCCTGGGTCCACCACTGCCCTCCGCGGTCACCTGCCCTCAGGGAGATGTCCTCAGCTCCCCTCGCCCTCGGTTCACCTCCTCCTCTGCCGCCCGAGGGGGCCCCAGATAAATGCACAGATGACGACTCCCAGCTGGGTCTAGAGAGACCAGGTCCCAGCAGCCCCAACCCCACCCCAAAGTCAGGGAAGCCAGAGCGAGCAAAGCAGCCGCGACTGCAGTGCCCACATGCGTGGTCTGGGGGGGCGGCGCAGGTGGGGCGGGCAGGTGGGGGAGGGCACGCCCACTGCGCAGGCCTGCTGCTGCCAGACAAGTTGGGAAATCAAACTCAAACAGAGGCAAATAGCCCTGTCTTCTCCAAAACTATGTCAACGAAAACTCCAGGAAGCCACTAAAACGGCAAAATGGGTCTACTTAGATTTAAAAACTTGCTCAGGGCCTCCCTGGTGGCACAAGGGGTGAAGACGCAAGCTACGAAGCGATCCATCGCCTCTGCAGCACGAGTTCGATGCCCAGCCGGCCAGGGAGCTACCCACATGGCGCAGCAGACCTCTCCTGTCTCCCTGCTGCTCCCCTCAGCAGTGTGTCTCAGTCAATTTGCCTGTTCTGTTCCCGGCTCTACCTCTGGTGAATCTTCTCACCCCCCAGAACTCTGGCCTGTACCCCACTTCTTGTAGGCATAAATAAATAAATCTTCAAAAAATTAAAAACTTGCTCAGGATTATTTAGCAGTGACCACAGATGCCTCCCAAACCCGCCCCTCCCGGGAGACAGAATGAGGCGTTCTCCCCAGCCCCTTCCAACAGTGCTACTATCAGTCTTGGGTGGAGCCAAAGCTCTTTGATCACATTTCTGTCATCATAATTAACATGATTACTTTTCTATTGAATGTAATAGAGCCTTCCACTTGATTTTAGAGCCCAGGGGTACAGGGAAATGCTTTTGTGGCTACAAGTCACAGAAAAACCTGACTTCAACCATTAGGAAAATTCTAGTTTACTTAGGAATGCTCGAGAAGGCTGGGACCGTTCCAGTCCCACGTTCTTTCTGTCCCTCTAATCTGCTATCACTGGCTCTAGGCCAAGGGAGCACCCTGGGATGTGGCAGGACGGCCAGCCCAGTTGCAGGCATCATGGGGCAGCCCAATAGTCACAAAAGGAAGAGAGAAGCAAAAAGCCTCTTCTTACACCTTTCTTCCCTACCAGGAAGGGGAATATTTCCAAGTAGCACCAGCAGAATTCCTCTTACGCACGCTGGACAACACCGGGTCATACGTTTTCTCCTCGACCCACCTGTGGTAAGGGAATGGACTCCTGCACTTGGAACCAATCGTGAGATGTTCCCTAGAGTTAATGTATTATTCAACGTAATTGGGGTTCCCTCAGGAAGGAAGAGAGGGAAACGCCCAGGCAGTCTTCCATGTGGAGAAGATGTATGATGTGTCCTCAAACAAGTGAAAGGCAAGTGAAGAGTAGGAAGGAAGGAGAAGAGACAAGCAAAGAAGAGGCAGGAGGGAGAGAGGGAGGAAGGAAGGATGGACAAAAGATGAATTTACTCTATAACTAAATCATATCTTTATGACTTACTACAGTGCAATAGTTTTATTTATTTTTTTAAAGATTTATTTATTTTTACAAGCACTGGGTACAGTCAGAAGCGCGGGAGGGTGAGAGAATTCACCAGAGCCAGAGCGGGGAGCAGAGCAGGCAGAAGGACTGAAGTACACTGCTGAGGGGAGCAGTGGGCGGCAGGAGAGGTCTGCGCGCCATGTGGGACCCTCGCAGGCAGCCGGGGATCCAACCGGCACTGCAGAGGCTGCGGGCAGCTTTGCAACCTAGTGCTCAACCGCTGCGCCACCGGGGAGGCCCTACAGTGCAATAGTTTTAAAACTTTTTTCAGCAATCGAAACTTTCATATAAAAAACATAAAATCTTGGTTTTTGTCATTCTGTGGGTCAGCGTAAAACAAAGATAACCCATTTTCCATCTGTTATAAAAGTAACAGACACCAGATTTTTTGGTCTTATTCCTGTTTTACTTCTTGGGGAAAAAATGTTCCTTGCCATTCTAGAGTGAAGACAAGCACTTTCTTTGGAGAATTTTAGGGAAACTGGACAAAACTAAATAATATGCTTTTGCAAACTTAATTTTTTCAAGGCAGTAATGTCTCCCAGATCCTCTTTGTGGACTGCCCTGTGGACATGCTCTTTGGATGCTTAGGCATTGTTGGTGGAATCTCAGGAACCATGTTCTGGAAGGCCCAGGTTGTGGAGGCTTCCTTCTGTGTATCTGGATTCCAAGAAGCCAAGACAGGAGACCCACATCAGAAACCAAGAGACAGGGCCTCCCTGGTGGCACAACGGTTGAGCGCTGGGTTGCGAAGCTGCCCGCGGCCTCTGCAGCAGTGGTTTGATCCCCGGCTGCTCCCCAGCCACCGGAGGAGGGTCCCACATGGCGCTCAGACCTCTCCTGCCGCCGGCTGCTCCCCTCAGCAGTGTACTTCGGTCCTTCTGCCTGCTCTGCTCCTGGCTCTGCCTCTGGTGAATTCTCTCACCCTCCCACGCTTCTGACTATACCCAGTGCTTGTATGTATAAATAAATAAATAAATCTTAAAAAAAAAAAAAAAAAGAAACCAAGAGACAAAGGTACAGAATTATACCCCTCCCCATGAAGTCTAAAAGTAGAGGTGCTCAGTTAAGCAGTGGGTAGCAAGGTGTGGACCTATTTTCACCACCTTGCTACCAGGTGAATCCAAGCCAGTTTCAATAGTTGTTTTTTTTTTTTTTTAAAGATTTATTTAGAGGTGCAGGAGGGTGAGCAGATTCAGCAGAGACAGAGCAGGGAACAGAACAGGCAGACGGACTGAAAACACTGCTGAGGGGGGCAGCGGGTGAGGCAGGAGAGGTCTGCCACACCATGGGTATCTCTCTGGCCAGCCGGGAATCGAACCCATGCTGCAGAGGCTGCGGACAGCTTCATAGCACTGCGCTCAACCCGCTGTACCACTGGGGAGGCCCCAGTTTCAATGGTTTTGACAATGAAACTCACCTGGGTATGTGTGGTTTGCTTTATCAGGTGTAGATACTCCCCAAAGTTAAAATGAAACCCTTGAATTGCTGTCTTATAAAAAGGCTATACTGTAATATGTAATATACTGTAATGTGTGCTTCAGTTTCATGTCAACTAAAACCAACCTCACAGCCCAAAAGGACCTATCTCCCCAATCACAGATCTCCTGGAGCTAAGGACTGAGTCAGAATGAGGGGCACCTTGACCCCCAAACAAACTCCATTCCCTTCAGACGCTTTCCCCTTAAACTTCCTTCTGATATACAGAGATGATTCTACACATCTTCAAATTCATACGCTCATGAAATTATTATCAATATACACATATACACACAGAAATCCATAACACACATGCATGCACATATATACCCACATCTGTATTTCTGTGTGTCTGTGTATGTGGCTTTGAATCTTGCTTTTTACTTAGTAGTGCTTTGACTTGCAGAAGTTGCCATGTCAGCATGTATTGATCTATCT
Source organism: Talpa occidentalis (assembly GCF_014898055.3). Classification (NCBI taxonomy): domain Eukaryota; kingdom Metazoa; phylum Chordata; class Mammalia; order Eulipotyphla; family Talpidae; genus Talpa; species Talpa occidentalis. Next base: position 73,605,127 of record NW_023605083.1, read on the forward strand.
CATTCTGTTAATAACCACAAAATATTCCATAATATGTATACGCTTTAATTTGTCTACTCTTTTATTTATGGACAGTGGAGTTTTACTTAGCTCTCCCCCCATTTTTTTTTTTTGCCTTAGAAGCAACGCTGCTGTAAATATCCTTAGGCACAGAAATAGGTAAGATTAGATGGATGATACAAATATTGATACAGATAAAGGATAGAGAGAGATATATAATGTACTTAAAAATATATCCATAAGATAAAATTGACTGGCAAAGGAGATGCATTTTACATCTTGACAGGTATTATTCACCAAAATGTTACGCAAATTTACCTTCCCATAAGACCTCCAGGCAAACCTCACAAATATTAGATTGTGTCCATTTATTTGGTGTCAGTTACACAGATGATTATTTACACTGCACCATCATTTTGATTTGTATTTCTTTATGAATGTAACTGAGAGAGCAGTCCCATATTTGATATCTATTTGCATTTTTATTGTCATTTAACTGTTGATAATCTATTTTTCAATGGAATCATTTACCTCTTTCTTACTGATAGGACGAGCTCTTCATAAAATAAGGAGAAGCCCCATGTTCAATCATGTGTGGTAGAAACTTTTCCTTTGTTTATATTTTGACTGCATATTTTTTGTAAAAGTTAAAATTGAGGGGGGGCAAAATTAGTAATATTTTCCTTCATTACTTCCTTCATCAAGATTACTTTTTTTTTAATAGAGGCATGTTTTATTTATTTGTTTGTTTGTTTGTTTGTTTGTTTTGTTCATACATGCACTGGGTAGAGTCAGAAGAGGGGGAGGGCCAGAGAATTCACAAGAGCCAGAGCGGGGAGCAGAGCAGGCAGAAGGACCGAAGTACACTGCTGCGGGGAGCAGCGGGTGGCAGGAGAGGTCTGCGCGCCATGTGGGACCCTCCTCCAGTGGCCGGGGAGCAGCCGGGGATTGAACCGGCGCCGCAGAGGCCACGGGCAGCTCTGCAACCCAGCGCTCAACCACTGCGCCACCGGGGAGGCCCCATCAAGGTTACTTTTTAAGTCGACTATCACTATCTATTCCTATAACTTAAGTTATAACTATTTTTTAAAAGATTTATTTATTTATTTATTTATACAAGCACTGGGTACAGTCAGAAGTGAGGGAGGGTGAGAGAATTCACCAGAGCCAGAGCGGGGAGCAGAACAGGCAGACTGATGAAACACACTGCTGAGGGGAGCAGTGGGCAAGACAGGAGAGGTGAGGGGAGCAGCGGGCGAGACAAGAGAGGTCTGCCACACCGTGTGGTACCCACGCCGGTGGCCGGGGATCGAACTGGTGCTGCAGAGGCTGCAAGCAGCTTCGCAGCCCAGCGCTCAGCTGCTGCGCCACCAGGGGAGTCCCTATAACTATTTTCAATCTATATCATTGCTTTCAAAAGATGGTGATTGTGCACTGTGGAAAGCTGTGTGGAGATTCTTCAATCTATTAAAGATAGAGCTTCCATAGGATCCAGCAATTCCACTCCTAGGTATTTACCCAAAGGACACAGAAACATCAATTCCAAAGAGCACCTGCACCCCTATGTTTATAGCAGCACTGTTTGCAATAGCTAAGCTTGGGAAACAACCCAAATGCCCAAAAATAGATGACTCGATCAAGAAGATGTGGTACATATACACCATGGAATATTACTCAGCATTAAAAAAAAAAAGATAAACACATGCAATTTGCAGCAACATGGATGGAGCTGGAAGGGATCATGCTCAGAGAAATAAGCCAGAAAGAAAAAGAAAAATACCGATGGTCTCACTCATAGCAGGAATCTAGAAAACCTAAATAAAGGACCAGGAAAAAGAATAACTATAAGAAGAAAAAATCAAAATCAACAAACAACTATGAACCAGAGACCCAGTATGGGGTGGGGAGGGGGCCGCGGGGAAAGGAGGGGTTGGGGTCAAAATGAAAGGGAACTGCTAAAAAAAAGAAATCTTTCCCTGTTAAAGAGTCATAGACCTGGAAATGTAAAGTAAATAATAAGTTTGCTTCCTTAATAAACATATCTAAACAAGGTTTGGCAGCCGGCCATCCTGGAAGATCTGTGTCCTGCCCCTTTTCCTGTGTCGAGAATTTGTATGCTAACTAACCAACTTTATCAATGTAAAGTGGTTGTGTATAAAACAAACTCTTTGTCTCTAGACCAGTGCTCAGACCTTATGGGACTACCCAGGTCTGAGACCTCATGCATGACCTGACCTCACCATTCCTAAAGTACCACTTGTTCTTACCCTGCCTGGGTAAAGGCTAGAATTTATTTCTGCAACATTTTTTGGTTCCCTGACCGGGAAACAACAAGCGCCTTGGCCCTTTGAGCCACCGGGTCTGGAGGATGCAGAGTTGGGGATGGGAAAGAAAGCCAAGGAAGGGGAAGTGTGCTCCGCTGAGGGATGTCGGTGGTCTCTGACTTGGTTGCTCCTGCCCAACCCCCATGTCGCCTTCCAGGCCAGACTTCCAAAGGGCTGAGTGAGGCCAGGACTAGGTGCAGACATCCGATCAGGTAAGGTCCCGGGATCCTGGTTCCCATTTGGCCTACCCAGAGTGGTAGAAGGAGAGGCTGATCACCTCTCAGGGAGGCCTCACTGGTCTCATTTGGTTTTGGTAGGGAACCTTGGAACTCCCAGAAAGGGAGGGATGGTATGGTTATATCCTTCGGTGTGTGTATGTGTGAGAGAGTGGGGTGTGTGTATGATATCGTTATAGGGCAGGGCAAGGGGCAGCCCAAAACCCCGCAAACCTGCCTATTCTAAATGGGTTCTACCATCCGCCGCATCAACACAAAACATATGAGACTTTAATGGGAAGGAACTTTAATAAAACTAGGAAACAATACAGGTGAGGCAAAGAGTCTAGTTTCTAGATGAAGCACCCAAAGTTACCCATCCCCTCGTGGGTAAAAGTCCATCCATATGGGAATGGCCCAGAGCAAGGCCCCAAAGCCTGCCACAAGTCTAAAGCATCTTCCAGTGGGGACCCACAGAAAAGGGTCAGAAACAACCAGACAAGCCCAGAAGGAAAAGAGCAAAATCAACATCAAGATAAAAGCTGTCATTGTCACCTCCCCATGGGTCTCACCCACGTCTGTGTCACCCAGTCCACGACCAAAAGACAAGCGCAGTTTCTTCACGTGTCTCTAGGCTCCACGCGCCTCCTCCAGGTCTCCTGGCTCCATCCTGCTTCCTTCCTCAGTCTCTTCTGCAGCTTCTCCTCTTCCTGCTCAGCTCCACCCTCCCTTGGGTGGGGCAGGGAACCTCCCCCTTTCCTGGGGACCACCCTGTTACAAAATCTCCACAGCTGTAGCTGCGGAGATAAATTGGGCTTTGCTTGTGGTTCTGTGGACAAGTCATATTGTTAGGGGGAAAAGGATGTCCTAAAGCTAATTCCATACAGGCTTTGTGGACTCCACCCCCACCCCAGGCCAAAGCCAAAGACACTGGGAACTCCAAATCCCATCACCACCAAAGGGAAGGTGGCTCGGACCTGAGGGTGGGGTTAAGCAGCCAAGTGAGTATAAAGACAGACACGTGGGCTTTTGGGGGGGTCCCCCATGTTGGCTCTTCACCAGCTAGCAGGGTCTGGCCAGCTCTGAGAGTGACTTTGGGTTTCCAGGTCGACGGATCGGGTAGGACGCATTAAAGACTTTATTTCCCTATTTTCTCCCTGAGTTGTACATTTTCCTTATTTCCTTTTCCCTTATAAATAAACCTTTTATTAACCTTTTGTGTGTGTCTGTAGTGGAGTATTAATAAGTCCCTTTTAAGCACGCCGGTGAGGACCCACAGCAGGAACCCGTTCAATATGGGGGCTGTACTATAACAATTTGGCTGATCGGTGACTGGACTTGTCAAAATCTCAGAGGGGAAGGCCAGAAAAGCATCTGTGTGCTCCCCCTTCTCTTGCTGTAACATTGGATACAATGGAGCAGACAGAGGGTCCTGGAGACGGTGCTTTAAAAAAAAAAAGAGCAAGGAAACTGAGAGGGAATTTTCTGCACCACTTTCTTTAGAACCTAAGGGGCATTCTTACAAATATAACTTGGGAAATAATTACTTATATGAAAAAAATAGTTAAAAAGAAACGTTTGAAAGTAAATTAATAATTTTTGTCAGTGTTGTCAGAAGTATTGGCAAAATAACTATCTCTGAAAAATTAGTGCAAATGGCCAAAATTCTAAATGAAAGAGATCTTTGTGTCTGTGTGTTTGCCTTTGTGTCTTTTGTCTCTGGAGGGTTGCTGTGTTAAATTTGTTATAAATGGCGCCTATATAAATTCTAATAGAAATGAAACCAAATTTTGAAATAGCGATCTAAAATTTTTGGTAAACAAAAACTAATTCAAAATGTAATGGTTTAATTAAACTATATACACCTTAAAATTATAATGTTAAAAAGTTAATAGCTTTATTGTATGTTTAAATGTGTTTAATTTGGGAAAGAAAGGAGCTTGGAGTAAAAAGGAGTTATTGACCTGGTCTATGTCAACAGAGATAAATGTGGATAAATGTGGTTTTGTTCATACCTGGACTTCCCCCATCAGCATCTTAATTGATTTTTTCCTTCCCTTGTCTTAGCTAAGAGAAACCTCAGCTATATGAAATTGTTTCATTTGTAACTCTGCAGTTTGAACTTCCTGTCCTAAGGGAAACTAAAGCTACAGTTGGTATCTCTATTTTAAATCTGTTCTTTTTATTATTATTTAAATGGTGGTATATTTCTCCTATAAGACTAAGGATATGCTGAGTTTAATAATGAAGATTTGTTGACTGCTTAATGAGCTTTTGGTGTATTTTCGCTTCTTATTGTGTTAGGGGGAAATGATGTCCTGAGTTAATCCCATACAGGCTTTGTGGACCCCACCCCCACTCCAGACTAAAGCCATAAAGACATTGGGAAAGACAAATCCCATCACCACCAAGGGAGGGTGTCTGGGACCTGAGGGTGGAGTTGGGCAGCCGGGTTGGATATAAAAACCAAACACGTGGGCCTTGGGCTCTCGCTCACTGGCCCTCGATCTCTCGCCTCCTGGCTTCACTGCTCCTGGCTGGCGGCCAACTCTGAGAGCGCCATTTTGGGATTCCTGATCGGCGGATCGGGTAGGACGCATTTAAAACTTTGTCCCCCACTTTTCTCCCAGAGCTGTACATTTCCTCATTTCCCCTTCCCTTGTAAATAAACCTTTTATTAACCTTTCACGTGTGCCTGCAGTAGAGCATTGATAAGTCCTTTTAAGCACGCGGGTGAGGACCCACAGTCAGGCACCCCGTTTTGTATCGGGGTTGCTCTACAACAGTTTGGCGCCCAGCGTGGTTTCCAAGTTACACCCGCGTTGCGTTGGTGGTATAGTGGTTAGCATAGCTGCCTTCCAAGTTACACCCGCGGTTGACCAGCCCAAAGTAACATTCCTTGCGTTGGTCACCATAAGCGCACTAGTTCTGCAGGACTCGCAGTATATTTGTCTCAAGTCCTGAAAAGTCTGTTTTTTTTCCCTGTGCGTACAGCCCTTGTGGGTGTGTTTCTGACTCAAATATGGCCTCAACCATGAGCCTATACAATTTCATCCCTAGCCTGAGTTCTTTCAGTTTCCTTCCGGCCTTGAGTTTGAGTAGCCTTCTTCCATTAAATATCACCACCAGTTTCATTAATATAAATAATTTGATGAAGCCTGGTGTATAGCACGTGATTTTACTATTGTATACATACATGGGTGGTTTACAAGCCATCCCTTTACAGTCGTGCTTCTGGGTGGTTTTTTGGTAATATGTGTAAGCGCAATTTGCTACATTCTTGTTTCTGTGAGAGGTAGATGTTCTACTTCACATACTGAGAATGTGCAACAACACATTCAGGCTCTTAACATAGCCATGCAACAACAAATTCAGGCTTTTAACGTGGCCATACAACAACAACATCAGGCCTTTGATTTAACTATTAAGTGCATGAGGGATGAGAACCGTAACATCTTTGAGTCAGTTTATAAAAGCATACAAGATCAAGCCTTTAAAAGTATGCAGGACAGGATAGAGGCCACCCTCCATAAATTGGATATGGCGGAGGCTAGGCTTATGGCACAGAGAAAGGATAGACCTTCCCCTTTCCATGAGGACTGCCAGCGGGCAGAGTTAGAAGAGGAGGAGCATCATATTTTAAATACTTTAAATACATCAGCACAAAATCCTCTTCCACGTGACAAGGCCCCTCCTGTGCATACCCCTGAGGCTGCACAGCCTCCACTGCCCTCTGGGGAGGAAACTAAAATGGCGTCTCCCCCACACTAGACTCAGCACCCATTTTGGCAGGAAGGATCACCCTGAGGCAGGACAGTTTCCCCTTCGCCAGATGCCAATGGGTGGCTTAAATGAACATGGGAGACCTGCTGGGTACTTTTGGTCGCACCATCCGTTCAGTACTGCGGACCTCCTAAATTGGAGGAGCTCTGTTCCCTCGTACCGGCAGGCTCTTAAGAGGATGGCAAACTTGTTTGCCTCTATCTTTGTCTCCCACCGCCCTAACTGGGCAGATATACAGTCCATGCTCCATACTTTATTAACTCTGGATGAGCAGAGGATGGTATTCAGGAAAGCCAGGGAGGAGGCTGACCGTCTCCACCAACAGGATAGGCAGTCCCCAGAGCCAGAGGTTGTTGTCCCAGAGAGAGATCCTGGATGGGACCCTAACAATGGAGGAACGGCGATGTTGGATCTGTATAAAAAATGTTTATTGGTAGGACTGAAGCAGGGGATCCCCAAACAAAAAAACTTTAGCAAAATATTGCAACTTGAGCAAGGAGCTAATGAGAATCCGTCAGAGTTCCTTGAGAGGATTATTCAAACTTACACTAACCACACAGATATAAATCCAGATGCCCCAGAAAATGCTCGTCTGATCACTATGGCTTTCATTACCCATAGTGCCCCAGACATAAAGAAAAAGTTAGCTAAGGTGGACGGCGTCACTGAGATGAGTCCGTCCCAGGTAGTGGACCTGGCATTTAGGGTTTATAATAATAGAGAGGACAGGAGACCGAAACCTGCGACTGTTTTCTTACAAAGAGAACACAGAACAGGGTTTCAGGGAAACAATAATGGACAGAGACGTGAACCCCTAGGAAGAAATCAGTGTGCTTTCTGTAGAGAAGAGGGACATTGGAAGTACAGTTGTCCCAGGTTACAGGGAAGCGGCAGACGCAATAATTATAGAAGGCAGGATAGAAGAGAACCCCAAGATATGATGATTCACGTAGGGGTTACAGGAGGGAATATAGAAGGAGCACACAGAACCAGGAACCAAGGAGAGAGGAAAGAAGACAAATGTTAGCACAGAGTGGAAGCTCAAATGATGACAGGGGATACAGACAGAGAAGGAATCGAGAGCCCATCACAGAGGGAAGGAGACAAATGACAGCACAGGGTAGAGCCTCAGGTGAAGATAGGAGGGAATATAGACAGAGTAGAAGGAATCTAGAGCCAAGTGCAGAGGAAAGGAGACAAATGATAGTTCATGGAGAAAGTTCAGATGCAGAATAGGGATGCCCGGGGGCTCCACTAGATCTAGAGAAGCCCATTAGAATAACCCCCTCAGAGCCCTGGGTAACACTCCCTGTGGGGGATTGTCTCATTGATTTCTTGGTGGACACTGGAGCGACATACTCAGTTTTGAATTCAAAATTAACTAAAATGAGCAAAGAGACTGCAGCAGTCACTGGGATTACGGGAAGGCCACAACAGAAAGCCTTCCTACAACCTTTGGAGTGCCGGCTAGGCACCACACAGCTCCAGCACAGCTTCCTATACATGGAAGAGCGTCCAGTCCCTTTACTTGGTCACGACCTTTTAAGTAAGCTCAACACACGAATTATATTCTCACCAAAACATCAGAGGCTTCACCTACAGGTGCCTCCAGAGCATGCTCTGCAGTTCCAGATGTTGCTTACTCAAGATGTTCCACCGAAAGGTGAAATTTTACCTCCAGAAATTGTTGAAAGAGTAAGTAAATGGGTTTGGGCTGATGGAACCCCAGGACGTGCGAAAAATGCTGAGCCTGTAAGGATAGAAGTGATAGAGGGGAGCAGAACCCCGAGGAGGAAGCAATACCCCTTAAAGGAGGAGGCCTTGAGGGGAATTGAGCCAGTATTGAAAAGGTTCCTTCAATCTGCACTCATTCGGCCCTGTCGCTCACCGTATAACACTCCGATTCTGCCAGTGAAGAAACCCCATACAGGCGAGTACCGTTTTGTCCAAGATTTAAGGGCCATTAATGACATTGTTCGGGATTTACATCCCACTGTGCCTAATCCCTACACCTTATTAACTGCCATACCTGGTGACTTTGGATGGTTTTCGGTATTAGACCTGAAGGATGCCTTTTTCTGTATCCCAATAGATGTCCAGGATCAACCACTTTTTGCCTTCGAGTGGCAGGACCCTAAGTATTGCTGGACTGTGCTTCCACAGGGGTTTAAGAACTCCCCAACTATTTTTGGGGAAATACTGGCCATGGATCTCAGGAAGGTTCAATTAAACCAGGGCGTCTTGTTGCAATACGTAGATGATTTATTGATTGCAAGTCCAGACTACAAATCTTGTCTGGAAAATACCATAGTGGTACTGAACCACCTGGCAGAATGTGGCTATAAGGTGTCACCCCAAAAGGCACAGATCTGTAAACAAACGGTGACATATTTGGGGTTTGAAATTAGGAAAGGCAGACGGAGCTTGATGACAGAAAGGAAACAAGTAATTTCAGCCCTTAAAGTCCCCAGCAACCGGCAACAGTTGTGTGGATTTTTGGGTATGGCTGGGTTTGCAGGATTTGGATTCCTAACTTTGGATTAATAGCAAAACCCTTGTATGATGCTCTCAAAGGCCTGGACTCTGAACCTTTGTCTTGGACCTCAGAATGTCAAAAGGCCTTTGAAGACATAAAAGTAAAGTTGATCTCAGCACCAGCATTAGGGCTTCCGGATCTTAGGAAGCCATTCAAACTTTATGTACATGAGAGACAGGGTGTTGGCCTTGGAGTACTAATCCAATTGTTGGGGCCAGAAATGCAGCCCGTTGCATATCTGTCCAAACAATTGGACCACACCACTAAGGGATGGCCTCCATGTTTGCGTGCTGTAGCTGCCACTTGTGACCTTCTACACGAGGCGGAGAAGTTTACATTGGGTCAGCCCATCACTGTGTGTGTGCCACATCAGGTCTTGACATTGCTGGAGCAGAAGGGTGGACTTTGGTTGACTGCCGGGCGAGTGGGAAAATATCAAGCAGCTCTGTTGGACAATCCTAATGTGAAGCTGCAGGTTTCTAACTCCCTGAATCCCGCCACACTGCTTCCAAGCAATGCAGATGGACCTGAGGATGACACTTTAATCCACAACTGTTTAGAAACCATAGACACAGTGTATGCCAGCCGACCAGTTCTGACTGACCAGCCTCTGCCAGATCCAGAGTGGGAGCTATTTACAGATGGCAGCAGCTTCATGGACCAAGGCCGTCGATGTGCTGGATATGCAGTAGTGACGCTCCAGAACATCGTGGAGGCCAAGGCTCTCCGGCAGGTACATCAGCGCAAAAAGCTGAATTAATAGCCCTGACCCGTGCATTGGAACTCTCAAAAGGTAAAAGAGTCAATATATTTACTGACTCCAAGTACTCTTTTATGATTCTCCATATGCATGGGGCCATTTGGAAGGAGCGGGGACTCCTTACTGCCAGCAACAAGGACGTAAAACACCCATTAGAAATCCTGGCCCTGTTAAAGGCAGTAGCTTTACCATCAGCTGTTGCCGTGATGCATTGTCCTGGCCACCAAAAGGGTGGGTCTGACATGGCAAAGGGCAACAGGGCAGCCGATCGGGTGGCTAAGGCCGCTGCCCGTTCTGCCCTCCAGGGTGCACTCATCCCTCTTGTGGACCTGACTCAGTATGCTCCTGAATACACCGAGCAGGATGAAGAGAGAGCTCATGCATGGGGATTTACTGAGTTTGACCCCAGCTCCACTTGGAGAGTAAACTCCCATGGGATGATACTCCTCCCGGAGGCCCTGGTATATCCGGTGCTAAAACATCTTCATGAAGGATCTCACCTTGGGAGAGATGCCTTATTAGAAACAGTGCGCCCATATTTGAAGGGCCCATATTTACACAAAATAGCACAACGGATCACCAGAGGTTGTGAATTATGTGCCAGGAATAACCCCAAGACTAACTCCCACCCTAAAGCCATTGGGGTTCAATATCAGGGCAAGTGTCCTTTTGAGGACTGGCAGGTGGACTTCACACAAATGCCTAGAACAACAGGCAACTTCAAATATCTCTTGGTTTTTGTCACACATTCTCGGGATGGGTGGAAGCATTTCCCACAAAGACGGAAAAAGCTTCCGAGGTTGCCAAACAGCTACTGAAAGAGATAATCCCTCACTTTAGGTTGCCGGACTCTATCCAGAGTGATAACGGGCCGGCATTTGTCTCTGACGTCACTCATGCAGTAAGCAGTGCATTACAGATCAACTGGAAATTGCATGCTGCATGGAGACCGCAGTCTTCTGGACAAACGGAGAAAATGAACCACACCTTAAAGAAAACCTTGGCGAAACTGTGCCAAGAAACACAGCTTCGTTGGGACCAGGTACTATCCCTTGCCCTCCTCCGGATAAGAGTGGCACCTAGAAGTGGGCTATAATTAAGCCCCTTTGAGATTGTCTTTGGAAGACCCTTCCAGGCCTCAGTTCTGAAAGCCAGTCCGGAAATAACACAAGATTGCCGGATCATGCAATATGTGAAACACATCCAGGAGGTTCTGGCAGTAATTCATAACTTTGCAACCTCAAGGATCTCTATGCCTCCTGATCAACCACTGCATCCCTTCAAACCTGGAGATCAGGTCTTACTGAAGACTTGGCAGAGCGGGGATGCTCAAAACCAGCTGTCAGAAAAATGGACTGGTCCCTATGATGTCTTGTTGAGCACACATACTTCTCTGAAACTTGCAGGCATAAAATAAAACCCTGGGTACATCATTCCAGAGTTAAGAAAGCCCCAGGAGGAACTGACCCAGAGACGAAGTCCCATTGGTCTTGTGAACCCATTGAGGACTTGAGATATTTGTTTAAGAAACAGACAAAAACTTGAATATTACTGACTTCTTTTCCAGCTATTGTTGCAGAATACCCAAGGACTCACTTTTTCTGAAGAAACCCTGAGAAAACTAACATGCTCTAACCAACCTTCTTCCTTTCAAAGTTTAGGAGATGTGAAATAACATCTAGGATCATGCATATGCTGCCAGTATTTTTTTTACACAGAAAGGTGTTCAATCTTGATTTTGGTATTTCTTTTTAACCTTTGTTTTTAACTTTGAGATTTTTTTCTCTGCTTGTTTTTGTTGTTACTTTGGCCTATCAGTGAAACTGCAGTTGTATGAGATATCCCACGCGTGATACATGGTAACTAAAGAGCTCTTTGTGTCTATATGTTGTATGTCTGTATGTCCTTTCCTTGTGTCCTTGTCTTGACCTCCAGTGGTTGACAAATTGGTACACATGGTGCCCAAAGACATTGAAAAAAAAAAAAGAGTCTCCAGTTATGAGAAAAACTAAAGGTTATGGTTTGATTGTCAACATTGTGCTACTGAACTAAGCTGGTGCCTTCATAGAGATTGAATATTGTTGTTTCTTTTATTTTAATGATATTTATGGCAAAGCTTCCCAGAAATCTAAATTCAAGTACAAATTTGGTAGCCTGTCATTTGGCTGATGCAAGGAAATTTTGTGGAACCTCAGTAGAGCTCCTGAGACACTCCACAAAGTTTCTCCCTTTCCTCCTGGGAAAGGCATTAGATGAATTTGTTCTATTTGGCTCACCTAGTAGAGTAAAACTAGAAGGGAAGCATTGTCACTTGGGAAAACAGGTAACACCATGACCTGATATGGATGTAAATTGTCAATGATGATTGTCACCTTGTAATATTGTATACTTCAATTGTTTAATATCTACAGAAATTGTTTCTGAAAATATAGGGAGAAAAGGTCTCAACAGATTCCTATTGATGGAACTGTTGAGAGTAAAACTTACCTACTAAGGACTGAATAGACTTGGAAATACACCTGACATTTACTAAGTTTTCCTTGACATAATACTGATGATTTTTTTGCATTTTGTTCTAAATCCACAAAGTTTTCTTGTTTTGGTGACCAGGATCTGCAGCAAGGTTGTAATTTTTTTTTCTTTTTTTCCAATAAAGCTAACTTGTGTTTGCATTTTCTCTCCCCTTGATACCAACACAGCATAAAAATAGTGGTAGTAATCTTTTACTACTTATCTCAGAGTCTGTTTTTGCATAACTTCCATAGGGATTTTGTTTAAACTGAAAAAATTGGACATAAGTTTCATTGTGTGGCTTTGTGTGGAGTTCTTCCAGAAAGTTGAAACAGAGCTGAACCAAGAAGAGGAGAACCTGATTGCTTTGTTCATAAGGTTCCAGAGACCTCCAAAGAAGGTGAGGAAGCTTGCCTCCATTGGCAGGACTGGACAACCCGGCCAACGAAAAGTCCCTGGTACCCTCGAGACGAGGAAAGCCCAGGTGGAGTCTGATGAGACCAACTTGTTCCAGAAGCCTACACGGACCGGATGTCAGCAGTTCGCTCTGAATCCTATATGGAGTATTCCAACGAAGCCAGCTAAAAGTTGTTGCTTAGTTATTCTGCCCTGTGATTTTATGCAAAAATAGGCAATATGGTTTAAAAGTAGATTTAGTTTGCAAACTTTTGCTATGCTGTTAAAAAATTTTGGGATCAAGGTTGAGAGAATTTGTTTTTACATAAGTTGAACCATTTTAAGATTTTTTTTTCCTGTGATTTTTGACATATCTGCTGTCTTGCTCTGGCTAATGCCTCCAGATGTTTTCTTTTGGCTGGGACTGATGAACTGTTTTTCCAGGAATGGAGGACTTTTGCTTTCCACAATGGACACTACCTGGAGGGATTCGTTTTCTTTCAGACTGGAACCCTGGAAAATTTTCATCTGAGACTGCATCCCAGCATCCATAAGTTTGAACTTCATCACCATGGAAATGGTGGCAAAAAGTGAAAGGGGTGAATTGTTAGGGGGAAATGATGTCCTGAGTTAATCCCATACAGGCTTTGTGGACCCCACCCCCACTCCAGACTAAAGCCATAAAGACATTGGGAAAGACAAATCCCATCACCACCAAGGGAGGGTGTCTGGGACCTGAGGGTGGAGTTGGGCAGCCGGGTTGGATATAAAAACCAAACACGTGGGCCTTGGGCTCTCGCTCGCTGGCCCTCGATCTCTCGCCTCCTGGCTTCACTGCTCCTGGCTGGCGGCCAACTCTGAGAGCGCCATTTTGGGATTCCTGATCGGCGGATCGGGTAGGACGCATTTAAAACTTTGTCCCCCACTTTTCTCCCAGAGCTGTACATTTCCTCATTTCCCCTTCCCTTGTAAATAAACCTTTTATTAACCTTTCACGTGTGCCTGCAGTAGAGCATTGATAAGTCCTTTTAAGCGCGCGGGTGAGGACCCACAGTCAGGCACCCCGTTTTGTATCGGGGTTGCTCTACAACAATTGTAGGAAAACTAAACTTTATTGTCATCACCTAGAATATATATATATAAAACAAACATGTTTATGTATATGTTATCCATTACAAAGGAATAATAGCATAACAGCTCTTATGATGTCTTCAAGTGAAAAATGTAAGGCTGACCTCTTAATTAGCTGAAATTGAGTTGGGACAAGGCCTCAGTGTGGACTAAAAGCTTCAGGGAGTAACTGATGGACTTTATCTGGCCAGGTGCCTGACTTGTGTGCCACAGATGTGGGTGAGAGACCCGTGGGGAGGTGACAATGACGGTTTTTGTCTTGATTTTGATTTTGCTCTTTTCCTTTCTGACCTGTCTGGTTGTTTCTGACCCTTTTCTGTGAGTCTCCACTGGAAGATGCTTTAGACTTGTGGCAGGCTTTGGGGCCTTGCTCTGGGCCAATCCCATTTGGATGGAGTTTTACCCATGAGGGGACAGGTAACTTTGGGTACTTGATTTAGAAACTATATTCTTTGCCTTTCCTGTATTGTTTCCTAATTGCATTAAAGTTCCTTCCCTATAAAGTCTCAGATGTTTTGTGTTGATGCGGCAGAAGGCAGAACCTATTTAGAACAGGCAAGTTTGTTACCAAACGCCGGCCTCAGTTTCCCTCAGCCAATAAAAGGAAACTGAGTTTGAGGAAAAGGAAAGCGGTTTTATTTGTCGATGAATGAGGAGGGCAACAGACTCATGTCCGAAAAACCACTGTCCTACTCTTTGGCAGTGGGCAGGGGTATTTATACAAGGGGGAGATGGGTAGGGGTTCCCGAAGGGGAGGGGGAAGGGGTCCGCACAGAGACAAGTAGACGCCAGCTCAACACGGGGATGGATGGGTACCAGCTGGTTTTCATCAAGGGGAGGGGGAAAGTGTCAGCACGGAGACGGGTGTTCGCCAACTTGTTTTCATTAGGGGGAGGGGGAAGGGTCTGCACGGAAAATGGTGGGCATCAGCTTGCTTTTCATCCCAAGGGGAGGGGGAAGCTGCAACAAATGAAAAAGACAAGCCATCAATCCTGTTAATGATAAATAAGGGGAATTGCAAGAAATGGGGGAAAGACAAACTTGCGGGGCAAGTTTCCAAGACAAACTTGTCTTGGAAAGACAAAGGTTTGCGGGGTCTGGGCTGCCCCTCTCCCTGCCCTATAATCTATTTGGCGCCCAACGTGATTTAGGACAGAGCCATCTGTGATTAGTCAGCCCCATGGGGAACTTGGGCTTCCTTATGGCACTTGCTACCATAAGTGCAAATGTAATTTTTGGTTTCTCTAGTGTGTTTATTTCTTATGTAGATTTACTGTTAAAAAAACCTGCTTGGGCTTTGTGAAGATCTGTGTGTCTGTGTGTAATTTGCTTGTAATGATTTGCTAAGACATTTGATTTGTGCAAATTGTTCTGTGCAACAGTTTTACTCAAAAGATTAGGTAGGTGGTACGTTGGACCATGTGGCCAGATCAAAGATGGCGTCTGAGGCCACTTGGCAGGATCCTGTAAAACTCAGAGGTGCTTGTTGCTAGGACTTTGGACTTTTTTTTTTCTTCTTGTGATCTCTGCTGTCTCATCAGCATTTATAAAGGCAATAATGATTCTTCAGCGATATGTTTCTTTATCTTCGACTACTTCCTGACCTCTGCCTGAGGGGTTTTGCAAGCCAATTGTGGAGCAATGGTGTTTAAATTAGCAAATGTATGCCTGGGTGTTAACAAAAATTAACTGGTAATTGCTGGTAGCCTTGATGGATTCTGGGAGATAACTTGAATTTTTGCAAAGTCTGGATCAGAAAAATTAAAAAGATTTTGTCTGAGTCTCCAAGGATTTACTGCTGTACACAATTTGTTTTGGACATGCTTGCCATTTTGAATCCTGGATTTGTTCAAAAACAATATTCTGTTTCTGCTTCCTACTGAGGAAGGTCTGCTGTGGAAAGCACTCTTTATGATGAATGATGTAACTGTATGAGGTTTTCAAACGTGTGTTGTTGCTGCGTTGTTTCTGTTGTTCCTCCCTAGTGTGGGGGAGGTGTAATCTGTGCTTAGATGTTGAATCTGCTCTTTCAGCTCTGTCCCAGGAAACCCAAGTATTGCCTGCTTGGTGGCTAACAAGAGATGACTCTGATACAGTTAACAAGTTTGTCTTTCCCCCATTTTTTGCAATTCCCCTTATCTAGCATTGGCAGGATTGATGGCTTGTCTTTCCCATTTGTTGCAGCTTCCCCTCCCCTTGGGAAGAAAAACAAGCTGGCGCCACCGGTTTCTCTGCAGACCCTTCCCCCTCGCCCTAAGAAAAACAAGCTGGTGATCACCAGTCTCTGTGCCTTGACACCTTCCCCTTCCCTTAAGATGAATGAGCTGACACCCATCCATCTCCCTGTTGAGCTGGCGCCCACTTGTCTCTGTGTGGACCCCTTCCCCCTCCCCTTCGCGGACCCCTACCCATCTCCCCCTGTATAAATACCCCTGCCCGCTGCCAAAGAGCAGGACGGTGGTTTTTCGGACATGAGTCTGCCGCCCTCCTCATTTGTCGACAAATAAAACCGCTTTCCTTTTCCTCAAACTTAGTTTCCTTTTATTGGCTGAGGGAAACTGAGGCCGGCGTTCGGTAACAACTCCTTTTGCTTAATAGTTACCTGTTGCTTTTGCTCTTTCCGGCTGCTGTACAGGATATCCCCAGGATTGGCTTCTAATAAAAAAAATCTTCAACACTAAATTTTAACAAGGTCATGTAACTCTTGTGATTAATAAAGCTTTTTCTTCCTATTTCCAAAGTCTTAGGTTTGTAGGATAACAACTGTAAACTGATTTCTGCCAGCAACATTCCACATTTTTTTGGACTTTAACATTTTTTTCTGAGCCTATGGAGTAAAACTGCAGTTACATAAGATACTCCACATGGCATAAAAAAATACTGTCTATATGTTGTATGTCTGTATGTCCTTGTGTCTAACTGTCTTGGTCTCTAGAGGTTGACAAATTGGTATACATGGTTGAAAAGTCCATGCAAGAGGCCGGAATGCAAAAGCCTACCAGGAAGCCCACCTGGGGGCAGGAATGCAGATACCTGCCTAGAGAGGATTCAGACCATGAGCCTTCCCCCTCCTCCTAGGAGTCTCTTCTCAGGCAAAGAACCTCTACCTGCCCCACTAACCTTTTCGCACCCTACAAACTTTTCCCTCCATATGAACCCAACTTCCCACCTGACCTCTCCTCACCCTATAAAACCCTGCTTCCCCCTAACAACGTGCGCGACTCCACTGACCCCCACCTTGGGTCCGTGAGGTCCGCCCGGGAGCAATAAACTTTCTCTTCCCCCAGGACGAATGGCCTGGCTGTTCTTTACCGCGCCATACCTTTCAATGGTGCCCACAGACATTGAAAAAAAGAAAAAGAGTCTCCAGTTATGAGAAAAACTAAAGGTTATGGTTTGATTGTCAACATTGTACTACTGAACTAAGCCAGTGCCTTCATAGTGAATGCAAGGGCAAGCTAGGGAGAATTAGGCAGTTTTAGGGACTGTGCAGGAGGGGACCTCTGAAGAGTTTAGGAAGGCTTCAGAGATAAGGACAACTAGAGGAATGTAACTAATTCTACTGGGAAAAACAAACATCCCAGGACCAAGGACAACATTGTTAACTCGGGCCTTGGTTTCCTTCAGGTGATAAAGGGAGGTAGAGATTGGGGAAATGGAGAGTGGTTTAATTTATGGACAACTTAAAAGGGCAGCTGTTTAACTTCAATGCAGAGATGCTCATCCGAAGACTGGGCCATAAAGATAAAGATGCAACAAATGGGGAAAGAGAAAGCTGTTAGATAAGGAATGTGAAGATCCCCTGCTCAGTAGCAAATTAAGTGAAACGGCCAAGAACTAACCAATCACAGAAAGACTGGTGGAGCTTTAGAATAATGAGGGAAAGAAGGTCTATATTCCCCGGGACACGACTCCACTTTGGCTTCCTTGCCGCTCCCAGGCCTGGTTTCATGGCCTGAGAGTCCTACTTTATTTCTGTTCTTTTTCTCCTCAATAAACTTTTTCTTTCTCTAAACAAACCTGCCTCTTCTCGCTTGCTTGCCTGAGCGTCTGCGAAGTTCCTGCTGCGGCTTTGTGAGACACCAACCCGTGGGGGTCTAGTGGCTGGGGCTCAGCGCTGTCCCTGCAGCCTGGAATCTGTTCCTGGCTGGGAGCCTAGGCCTGACAATTCCGGTATCAGTAGAGACTGAATATTGTTATTGCTGTTATTTTTCTGATATTTATGGCAAAGCTTCCCAGAAATCTAAATTCAAGTACAAATTTCGTAGCCTGTCGTTTGGCTGATGCAAGGAAATTTTGTGGAACCTCAGTAGAGCTCCTGAGACACTCCACAAAATTTCTCCCTTTCCGCCTGGGAAAGGCGTTAGATGAATTTGTTCTATTTGGTTTACCTAGTGAAGTAAAACTGGAAGGGATGCATTGTCTATTGGGAAAATGGTAAAACTTTGGCATGTACAAAAATGTTAATGTAACAGGGTGGTCCCCAGGAAAGGGGGAGGTTCCAGGTTCCCTGCCCCACCCAAGGGAGGGTGGAGCAGGAAGAGAAGAAGCTGCAGAGGAGAGACTGAGGAAGGAAGCAGGATGGAGCCAGGAGACCTGGAGGAGGTGCATGGAGCCTAGAGACACCTGAAGAAACTGCGCTTGTCTTTTGGTCGTGGACTGGGTGACACAGATGTGGGTGAGACCCGTGGGGAGGTGACCATGGCAGCTTTTATCTTGATGTTGATTTTGCTCTTTTCCTTCCGGGCTTGTCTGGTGGTTTCTGACCATTTTCTGTGGGTCCCCACTGGAAGATGCTTTAGACGTGTGGCAGGCTTTGGGGCCTTGTTCTGAGCCAATCCCATATGGATGGACTTTTACCCACGAGGGGACGGGTAACTTTGGGTGTTTGATTTAGAAACTAGATTCTTTGCCTTTCCAGTACTGTTTCCTAATTGTATTAAAGTTCCTTTCCATTAAAGTCTCATAGGTTTTGTGTTGATGCGGCGGATGGCAGAACCCATTTAGAATAGGCAGGTTTGTGGGGTTGGGGCTGTCCCTCTCCCTGTCCTATAACATTAACACTGGTTTTCTAAAATGTGTATAAAACCTCAGTACCTGATATGTATGTAAATTGTCAATGGTGATTGGCGCCTTGTAATAGTGTATACTTCAATTGTTTATTGACAGAAATTGTTTCTGGAAAAATAGGGAAAAAAGATCTCAACAGATTCCTTTTTTTTTAAGATTTATTTATTGATTTATACAAGCACTGGGTACAGTCAGAAGCACGGGAGGGTGAGAGAATTCACCAGAGCCAGAGCAGGGAGCAGAGCAGGCAGAAGGACCGAAGCATACTGCTGAGGGGAGCAACGGGTGGCAGGAGAGGTCTGCATGCCATGTGGGACCCTCCTCCGGTGGCTGGGGAGCAGCCGGGGATCTAACCGGCGCTGCAGAGGTTGCGGGCAGCTTCGCAACCCAGCGCTCAACCACTGCGCCACCGGGGAGGCCCTCAACAGATTCCTATTGGTGGAACTGTTGAGAGTACAAATTTCCTACACAGGACTGAATACACCTGATATTTACTAAGTTTTCTTTGACATAATACTGGTAATTTTTTTGCATTTTGTTCTGAATCCACAAAGTTTTTTGTTTTGAGTGACCGGGACCTGAGGCAGGGTCGCGGTTTTTTTCCCAGCAAAGCTAACTTGTGTTCACATTTTCTTTCCTGCTGCTGGGGGCCTTGATGCCCCAGCCAGATAAGACACTGGCAAGCAGCTAAGTTAAAGGGTCTCACACCGTGGGGCTGAAGATGTAACATTCCTTCATTTTTTGTTCTTGGTCATAAAGAGAGACAAAATTTATCAGAAGGTACATAAGGCAATAAATTATATGCATCAGTATACTGCAAGCAAATGGCACGGAAAATTATCTGTTTAGAAAATTAGTTATTAAACAATTTGGCCCACTTGACAATGGGAGACAATTTATTGTACATATCTGACAAGCAATCCAGCACAACAATTGTAAATATATATATATAGTAAAAATATATATATAGTAAATCCTTCTATATATATGTATATAGAAGGATTTCTTATATATATATATATAGAAGGATTTCTTCCATATATAATCCTTCTAATATATATATAGTAAATCCTTCTTTTGCTTTTTTAGATGTTTCTTAGGAAAGTTTTAAAATGAAGTTAACTGTGTTAAGAAGTTTCTAGGTAGAAAAAGTTCTGATAGCTGAGTAGTAGCTGGTCTCCGGCTGAAGGCCATATGAATAGAAGAGTCTTTGATGCTTAGGCTTTAGCTGATAGGGAATCACTGGCGGCTATCCAGAGTCTTAGGTAATTGTCTAGCTGAAATAATAAGTTTTACTGTTAGGTTTGGTTTTTTTATCTATTGACCTTGAAGGCTACCGTTTAGCTGATACGCGTAGGAGCCAGTGGTCCATGGGAATATAAAACACTAATTGTTTCTGCTTTACATAGGATGATGTAATTTTTCTGATTACTAAAAATGAATAAATAAAGACCTGCTGAGTCTCTCGGCAGAAGATACTTGCATCTCATCCAGTGTCAGTGTCTCTGCACTACCTCATCTCCTTCCCCTCAGCCCTTAACTTTCAGCCCCTTACAGGTCGCCTAGGCCATCTCATCCTTTCAGGAATCCCTGACATGACATTTTGCTGGAGGCTGGTCCTGGCACTCTCCCCTTGATACCAACACAGCATACAAATAGTGGTGGTAATTTTTTGCTACTTGTCTCAGAGTCTGTTTTTGCATAACTTCCATAGGGATTTTGTCTGCTTAAAACAAAAAAAAAATTGGACATGAGTTTCATTGTGTGGCTTTGCGTGGAGTTCTTCCAGGAATTTGAAACAGAGCTGAACCAAGAAGAGGAGAACCTATTTGCTTTGTTCGTAGGGTTCCAGAGACCTCCAAAGAAGGTGAGGAAGCTTACCTCCATCGGCAGGACTGGACAACCCGGCCAACGAAAAAGTCCTGGTACCCTCGAGAAGAGGAAAGCCCGGGTGGAGTCCGATGAGACAAACTTTGTTCCTGAAGCCTACATGGACCGGATGCCAACGGTTCACTCTGATCTTATATGGAGTATTCCAACAAAGCCAGCTAAAATTGCTGCTTAGTTATTCTGCCCTGTGATTTTATGCAAAAATAGGTAAAATGGTTTAAAAGTAGATTTAGTTTGCAAACTTTTGCTATGCTGTTAAAAAGTTTGGGATCAAGGTTGAGAGAATTTGTGTTTAACATAAGCTGAACCATTTTAAGATTTTTTTTTCCTGTGATTTTGACATATTTGCTGTTTTGTATTGGCTAATGCCTCCAGATGGTTTTTTTGTTTTGTTTTGTTTTTTTGGCTTGGACTGATGAACTGTTTTTCCAGGAATGGATGCTTTTGCTTTCCACAGTGGACAATACCTGGAGAGACTGGTTTTCTTTCATACTGGAACCTGGTAAAAATTTTCATCTGAGACTGCATCCCAACATCCATATATTGATCTTCATCACCATGGAAATGTTGGCAAAAAGTGAAAGGGGGGAATTGTTAGGGGAAAAAGGATGTCCTAAAGCTAATTTCATACAGGCTTTGTGGACTCCACCCCTACTCCAGACCAAAGCCATCAAGACACTGGGAACCACAAATCCCATCACCACCGAAGGGAAGGTTGCAGGAACCTGAGGGTGGGGTTAGGCAGCCAGGTTTGGTATAAAACCAGACACGTGGGCTTTGAAACAACCCCTTTTTTTGGCTCTCCGCCAGCACGCGTCTATCCGCCAGCTCTCAGAGTGCCATTGGGTTTCCAGGTCGGCGGATCGGGTAGGATGCATTTAAGATTTTATTTCCCTATTTTCTCCCTGAGTTGTACATTTCCTCATTTCCCCCTTACCTTGTAAATAAACCTTTTATTAACCTTTTGTGTGTGCCTGCAGTGGAGTATTACTAAGTCCCTTTTAAGCATGGGTGAGGACCCACAGCCAGGCAACCCATTTTATATTGGGGCTGCTCTGTAACAAAATGACATTTGTGGTTAAATTATACTACTCTTGGACCACAGAGTTTAGTCTATCTTTAGGTCTCTGCTTCATTTCAGTTAGTGGGTGGCAAGGGTGTCCATCTGTTCCTGTGTCTGCTTAGTTCCCACATCACCCCCTCCCCAAATTGCCTTGACTGTCTTTATTTTTAATTATTCTTTTCCTTTTTTAAAAAGATTTATTTATGCGTGCATGCAACAACTGGGGTACAGGCCAGAGGTGTGGGGGCTGAGAGGATTCACCAGAGACAGAGCGGGGAACAGAACATGATGATCTACTGAAATAAACTGCTGAGGGGAACAGTGGGCAAGATAGGAGAGGTCTGCTGCACCATGTGGGTAGCTCCCTGGCTGGGGATCGAACTCGTGCTGCAGTGGCTGAGGACAGCTTAGTAGGTTGCATCTTAACCCCTTGCACCACCAGGGAGGCCCCTTGATTGCCTTTCTCACAAGCTTATCTGCATTTTCTCATGATCTTTTTCTGCTCCACTTGCCTAGACCATCCCTGTGCCAACAGCACCCTCATTCTGATCTCCTGAGCTTTATACTAAGTCTTGAAATCAGGAGCAGCACCTCCTCCAAGATTTTTCCTTTTTAAAAAGTATCTTAGGGCCTCCCCCGTGGCACAGCGGTTGAGCGCTGGGTTGCCAAGCTGCCCGCAGCCTCTGCAGCGCGGGTTCGATCCCCGGCTGTTCCCCAGCCCCGAGAGGAGGGTCCCACATGGCGCACAGACCTCTCCTGCCACCCGCTGCTCCCCTCAGCAGTGTGCTTCGGTCCTTCTGCCTGCTCTGCTCCCTGCTCTGGCTCTGATGAATTCTCTCACCCTCCAGTGCTTCTGACTGTGCCCAGTGCTTGTATAAATAAATTTTAAAAAAATCTTAAAAAAATAATAATAAAAAAAAGTATCTTAATTTTTCAAGGTCCCTTATATTTCCATAGAAATTGTGGAAACAGGGCCTCCCCGGTGGCGCAGAGGTTGAGCGCTGGGTTGCGAAGCTGCCCGCAGCCTCTGTGGCGCTGGTTCGATCCCCGGGAGGGTCCCACATGGCGCGCAGACCTCTCCTGCCGCCCGCTGCTCCCCTCAGCAGTGTGCTTCGGTCCTTCTGCCTGCTCTGCTCCCTACTCTGGCTCTGGTGAATTCTCTCACCCTCCCGCGCTTCGGACTGTACCCAGTGCATGTATAAACAAAACAAACAAACAAACAAATAAATAAATAAAACATGCCTCTATAAAAAAAATTAAAAAAAAAGAAATTGTGGAAACAGTTTGTCAATGTCTTTTATTTTATTTATTTATTTTTTTATAGAGGCATGTTTTTATTTATTTTTTTATTTGTTCGTTTATACATGCACTGGGTACAGTCAGAAGCGCAGGAGGGTGAGAGAATTCACCAGAGCCAGAGCAGGGAGCAGAGCAGGCAGAAGGACCGAAGTACACTGCTGAGGGGAGCAGCGGGCGGCAGGAGAGGTCTGCGCGCCATGTGGGACCCTCCTCCGGTGGCCGGGGAGCGGCCGGGGATCGAACTGGCGCTGCAGAGGCCGCGGGCAGCTTCGCAACCCAGCGCTCAACCACTGGGCCACCGGGGAGGCCCTCAATCATCTTTTTGATGCATTGTTGGAACTGCTGGCTAGGATTTTTGCATCAGTGTTCATTAGAAAGATTGGCCTGTAGTTTTCTGTTTTGGTGTTGTCCTTGTTCAGTTTTGGTATTAGTGTAATACTGGCTTCTAAAATGTACTTGGTAGAATGCCTTCCTTCTCAATTCTTTGAAACAATTTGTGTAGGATAGGCACTAGTTCATTTCTGAATGTTTGGTAAAATTCATTTATGAAGCCGTCTTGTCCTGGGCTATTGTTTTGGGGGACGGTTTTGTTTTGTTTCATAATTAACTTATTTATGGTGCCCCGTGTGAGGAACCCAGCGTGGCGACAGGGACGACCTCTCCATGCTCGACCCCAACAAAAGGGAAGCCTGTCCAAAGGGAAAGACATCCGACTTCATTCTGGTAAGGAACACAGGAAACAAAGGACTAGCCTTGCATGCCTGCAGGGAGGCCAAGTTAGGTGCTTTCGCCTAGAGATTTCTTTTTCTTTTCTCTGTTTAATTGAGTTTTGCTTTTGCTTTTAAACTATGGGAAATATACTGACACATAAAGAGAAACAGTATAAATTACAATTACAAAATCTTTTAAAAGTGGAGGATGCAAAGCACCTGAGCGACTGCTCAATAAATTACTTCTAATCATTAGACAACACTGTCCTCAGTACCCAAAAGAAGGGAGTTTAGATCTGGAAGACTGGGAAAAGGTAGGGCAATGGCTAAGATGATCAGCTGGACCTGTAAAAGTGTCTCACCTTACCACATGGACTCTCTGTAGATTAGCACCGAGACCCATTCAGGAAGAAAGATAGCACATCCAAATGGCCCAGGGCTTTCTGCCCCAACACATCCTCCTCCTACTTTCCCTCCTCAGCCATCTCCAAAAAATTTTGAGCCCCTCTTAAAAATAAGATGACAATCAGAGGGGAAAATATTATTCAAGGAGGAGGCCAGAGTCTCCAACATAAAAATTTGCCACTTGCTGTTTTTAAAAAAATATAGAAAATATTTCTGACAATGGTATTCAAAGTTCATTTAAAAAAGAAAGTGTTAAAGCTATAACAAATGGGTATGAAATGACTGCATGGGATTAAAAAGTCCTTATCAAAACAGTACTGACCCCTGCTCAGTATAGTGTCTGGCTTCAGGATATTTCACCACAATTAAAAAAACAAAAAACCCACAACAGTTGGCTGGTGAGGCGGCTGCCTCTGGTCTCTACAAACACTGGACCTTTCTTTTGTCCACCTTGCAATACTGTTATGGTCTGTTCTGTGGGTAAAATATTCTATTTTCTTGTGTTTTCCTAATCTTATAATCTGACTGTTTAAGGTAAAAATTGCTAAGTTACTTTGAACTTGCTAATATACTATACTGAACACTTAATTGTTGGAAGAAAATAAACTTCTAAATTTATTGGGTCTGTAAAAAGTTAAAACTAATTAACCTGTTAAAAACTATAGAGTAAAGGGGCCTCCCCGGTGGCGCAGCCGTTGAACGCTGGGTTGCGATGCTGACTGCGGCCTCTGCGGCGCCGGTTCGATCCCCGGCTGCTCCCCGGCCACCGGAGGAGGGTCCCACATGGCGCGCAGACCTCTCCTGCCGCCCGCTGCTCCCCTCAGCAGTGTACTTCGGTCCTTCTGCCTGCTCTGTTCCCCGCTCTGGCTCTGATGAATTCTCTCACCCTCCCGTGCTTCTGACTGTACCCAGTGCTTGTATAAATAAATAAATAAAAATCTAAAAAAAAAAAAATAAAAAAACAATAAAAGTTTAAAAAAAAAAGATTATATTAAAAAAAAAACTATAGAGTAAAGGACCTCCCTGGTGGCACAAAGCGGCTGAGCACTACACTGTGAGGTGGTCCGTGGCCTCTGCTGCACGAGTTCAATCCCAGGCCAGCCAGGGAATAGCACACATGGCACAGCAGGCCTCTCCTGTCTCGCCTGCTGCCCCCTCAGCAGTGTATTTAGGTCAGTCTGCCTGTTCTGTTCCCCGCTCTGTCTCTGGTGAATCCTCTCACCCCCCACACGTCTGGCCTGTACCCCAGCTCTTGTATGCATAAACAATAAATCTTTTTTAAAAATGTATAGAGTAAAAATGCAGCTTTCATCAGTTAAATTCCAAACCTCAGATTTCTAACGAATTTCAAAAAAAAAATCTGTGTCTATCATCATCTTATGTCTCCAGATGGTTAATTATAAATGGTGCCTATATAAATTCTAATAAAAAATCCCAAATTTTGAGATCATGATCTAAAATTTTGGTAATCAAAACCTAGTTCAAAACTTAATGGTTAAATTTGAAGTATGCATGCCTTAGGTTATAACGTTGGGTATCGATGCTTTATTCTATGTTCAAATGCCTTTATTTTTAAAAGGAAATGTACAATATTCAGAAAAAAAAAGAGGATTGACCTGGTCTATGTAAAAAAAATAAATTTACATTTTGATGATTATACCAAAAACTTCTCTTAATACAATTCTTTTCCATGAAAAGCCCTAATTAAATTCTTTCTTTCCCCTTGTCCTAGCAAAATTTCAAGATGACGTCTTGCCTCATGGGCAAGTTACTTAGCAGTACTGAGTTTCTCACATGTATGTAAAAAATGGATATATTAAGTCTCTCTGATTTTTCCTGGTTTTTCTTTTTTAAATCAACCTATCTATCTAGCGCTTGCCTAAGTAAAACACCTTGGTTTATAAAATTGTTACATTTTGCAATTCTGCAATTAATTAAAAATTCCAGTCATATATATGTGTGTGTGTATATATATATGTATATATATATATACATATATATATATATATATATATATATATATATATACACTAAACTCAGTCTTGACATGAAATAGTGCCTAGAATCTCCAAGCATAACATGTGGAATTCCCACCTGGCAAAACAATTAAGGAGTACTCACAAATAAACCAGCCTAGGAAATTTCTAAGTATAATAAATGACACCAAGATCAAATAAAGGGAATCAAAAAAGAACTTCAAGGAGAAAATTTGAATTTCGTGGAATCATAAATGTGCTGAATTAAATACTCCTTCATGGGTCCCAGGGGGTGATTATAATGTACTGGAACCTTCTGTGGGTCAGGTCCTTTCTGTCATAATTTCACTGCTCCCAACAATAATCCCCCCAGGCACCTTCTGTCCTTGATAAAGCAGATGATGCTCAGGGAAACACCCCATGTCCCATCCCCAGCCTGGAGTCTGCTGAGCCAGAAGCCCCCCAACCCCAGTTCCCCTTTGGTCTCAGAGTCTCTGTCCCCCACCCCTGCGGGGCTGCCTCTCCAACCCCACAGCCCAGAGCCCAGGAGACACGTGAGCCAGACAGACTCAGAGCAGCACTGGCTCCCCGAGGCCTGGGGCAGGGAGGGGACCCCCATGTTCTCTCCCTCCCAGGGGCACCTTCACAAGGTCACAGAGCAGAGGAAAAGGCAGGGCTGCCGGCACCTCCATGTGAGTATTCTGTGGGGGCCAGGCAGGGCCTAATACCCACACCTCAGGGGCCCAATCTAATTCCTGGTGATGTAGCCTGCGTCCTGCTCCCAGGGCTGGTGAAAATACCACGCAGAGCTGCTCCGTGTGCACAGGCTAAAGGGAGTGGCTGGCAGAGGGGCTTATAGAATGACCTTGGTGAGACTCTAGCGCCACATCCAGCTACTGGAGGGACAATGAGTCATGGTGGCTTCTCCCTAAGCCTGAGGCAGGATCCTCATCAGCCCTCCAGAGGGGCAGCCCTGACCCTTCCCCCATGTCCCCCTTCCCCCACTTCCCCTCTGGGGCAGGTTTGGGGTCAGTGGGCATTTTCCTGCAGCCACATGACCTGAGGCTGGAAGTTGTGACTGTCCCTGCAGGACGTGTGCTGACACCTGGCACCTCCCTTCTCTCTTCTCTGCTCAGCCCTGAGAAGTAACACTAAATAAGGGAGGGGACACTCCAGACAGTCAGGGCTGCGGGACATGTGAGGCCTTGAGCTGGAAAGATCTTCATAGTCATTCTCACTCTACCCTTGAGGGTGATCGATGAAAAGACCATCAGGCCAGTGATGGCAGAACCTGGACACAGCAGGGACCCTGACTCCCCGTCCCTGCTCATCCCCTGATGCCTGAGGGAGGACGGAGGTTGAGGGTCCCCAGAGAGGAGCTGGACACTCCCCTCCTCCTGCTCTTCCCTCATGGAAAATATAGGAAACAAGTGGAGAAATAACTTAGGCCACAGGAAAATATTTATCTATGAGTATATTTGCTATTCTGGGTTGAATATAATTTATGATATTTTGTTATAGGGCAGGGAGAGGGGCATCCTAAACCCCGCAAACCTATTCTAAATGGGTTCTGCCATCCGCCCTGTTACAATTTGACCATAAGTTTAATTTTTTCCACGTTTTATTTAAATTTTATTTTTTATATTCCCCATATAATTACAACCCCCTTATTTTGACTTCAAGCCCTCCTTTCCCCGCCCCCCATTAGAGTGTCTCTGGTTCATAGTTGTTTGTTGATTTTGATATTTTCTTTCTCATAGTTATTCTTTTTCCTGGTCCCTTATTTAAGTTTTCTAGGTTCCTGCTATGAGTGACACCATCCGGTATTTTTCTTTTTCTTTCTGGCTTATTTCACTGAGCATGATCCCTTCCAGCGCCATCCACGTTGCTTCAAATTGCATGTGTTTATCTTTTTTGAATGCCGAGTAATATTCCATGGTGTATATGTACCACATCTTCTTGATCCAGTCATCTATTTTTGGACATTTGGGTTGTTTCCAAAGCTTAGCTATTGTAAACAGTGCTGCTATAAACATAGGGGTGCAGGTGCTCTTTGGAATTGATGTTTCTGTGTCCTTTGGGTAAATACCTAAGAGTGGACTTGCTGGATCATATGGAAGCTCTATGTTTAGGAGGTCAAGAAATCACACAGCTCTCCATAGTGGTTGCACACACTAATGATAAAGGACTGATCACAAAAATCTACAAAGAGCTGATGAGACTCAACAAAAACAAAGAAAATAATCCAGTCAAAAAATGGACAGAAGAGTTAAAAAGAAACTTCTCTGAAGAGGAAATGCAAATGGCCACCAGGCATATGAAAAAATGTCCAACATCACTTGTAATCAGGGAAATGCAAATGAAAACTACCATGATATACCATCTTACACCAGTGAGAATGGCACATATTAAAAAAACTAGCAACAACAAATGTTGGCGAGAATGTGGAGAAAAAGGAACTCTACTGCACTGTTGGTGGGAGTGCAACTGGCTTATTTTTTAAAGATTTATTTATTTATGCAAGCACTGGATACAGTCAGAAGCGTGGGAGGGTGAGAGGATTCACCAGAGCCAGAGCGGGGAGCAGAACAGGCAGAAGGACAGAGGTACACTGCTGAGGGGAGCAGCGCGCGGCAGGAGGGGTCTGCGCATCATGTGGGGCCCTCGCCGGCGCCCGGGGATCGAACCAGTGCTGCAGAGGCTGCGGGCAGCTTCGCAGCCCAGCACTCAACAGCTGCGCCACCAGGGGAGGCCCGTTGACCATAAGCTTTAAACCCTGATGAGTATTTCAATCTAAGGGCCAAGTAGCAGAAGATGTCTGTTTTGTCTAGAAGCACCTCAAATCTCCTCACTAAAATGTTGTTAATACAGAGGGAAAAAGAGGAAACAATGTTTGATATCAAAAGGACACCGACTTGTAGTCCTGGGTGCTGAGCTGAAGTAACACACTGTTGTTATGGGTTGGGGAGGATATCAGGACAGACACCCTGTGGACACGCACAGGAGCAGGGGGAAGCTCTCTGGGGTGAGGCCTGTGAGCAAACATGTGAGGGGCCTACTTAGGGTCCACAGTCAATGTACACGCTCCTGTTTTCTCCTGGGGGATCTGCAGAAGATTGATAAATATTTTTGAATGAAACCATGAAAGATACTCAAAGACCTGTTTGGGGGGAGCAGCTGGGCTTAAAACAACCTCAGGGGAACATTTGAGTTTCTCTAGTGAAGCCAATAACTTATATTTTTTTAAGAAATGATGATTTTATTTTGGCAAACAGCCATGGCTGTCAGCCCAGAGAGAGACCTAAGGACAAGCAGGATTCTGTGAGCTGCAGGGTGAGCGTCCACATCAGGCAGAAAAGGTCTCTGCAGCCACAGACAGTGAGGATGGACATCAAGGGCAGAGATGCCTAGAGACCCCTCTCCACACCTGGACACTGCAGACATGGGGTAAGGTCACCTCCAGGGCCCCATTAGAGCTGCTCTTCTACCCGAGGGAGCAAGTTATCCACAGACCCCCCTCCTGAGACATGCTTCTCTCCTGGGAAGGAGAAGCCACACTTTCCCCTTTGCCTCCAGAGTCACGTAAAGGTGCTCTGTGTGCACTGTAGGAGGATAATGAATTCAAGCTTTTCAGTAATATTCATTACTAATAATGACATTTCTCAGCTTCCAGAGGAGAAAACTGAACAACAGGTCACTTCCATGATCTGCTGGGAGTCTGCCCGGGGCCAGGACACGGGGCGCCCACACCCATCATCGCTCTGACCCTCAGTCTCTTTCTCTCGCGGCGCTGTGGGTCCTGGACTGGACGCTGCTCACCCGAAGCTCCTGGTCTCCGAGGACAGGGTGCCTGTCACTCTGCGTGCCTCTCTGCCAGGGCCGTGTGCTTGTCCAAGTGTTCTGGCCACCGACCCCTATGTGCTGGGTGAGAGGGCCCCCTCTCTAGCACCCCCCACTGTGGGTGACACTGTCCTATGGGGAGCTGCAGCCTGGGGTGTCTGGAGCGTCATGAAAATGAAGGGAAGAATCTCTCTACAAAAGATGGGGAGCTGGGCTGTGAGGGTCACCAGGGGACCGTTCTGGGTGCTCAGACCACAGAAACCAAACTGACCCTGGATAAAAGTCCCCAATGATAGAGGTGACCTTGGATTTAAAAAGGGCGAGTGACCATCACTAATATAGAAAAATAGGCTCTGATTTTTGCTTTGCAGTATATTTTTATAGGAAAAAGTTCTCATTCCT
Organism: Talpa occidentalis; assembly: GCF_014898055.3. Taxonomy (NCBI): domain Eukaryota; kingdom Metazoa; phylum Chordata; class Mammalia; order Eulipotyphla; family Talpidae; genus Talpa; species Talpa occidentalis. Next base: position 73,635,438 of record NW_023605083.1, read on the forward strand.
TAGTCTCTGTTGGCCCAGCACAGCTGATCCTGTGAGCCTGACAGGACATGATTTCCCTTGACCTCTCATGAGAACCTGCTCAGAAGTGGGTTAATTACCAGAGCCAGGGGTCCTGTCACGTTAGCCCCACATTGGCGTCAGTGAAGGGACAGGTGAGTGGTAGAAGGATGTCCATATTCACAGCCTCCTTCGCCATTGACTGATAGTCATTTAGGAAATGATATTTAATTCCTTTTTCCAGCTTGCTGCTTATTACAGGTCAAACTAACCCTTAGTCCATTTTTTGATGACCCTGTGAAAACTGGGTTAGGAGTACTGAAAAGTCTTTGAAACACAAATCATTTCTACCTCTTGTTCTTTTCATCCTTCTGTATGGGTCTAAAGTGATAGTTAAGCATTGTCATCTAGTCATCCTTATCTAGAGCCAGGTTTCTGTGGGCCAGAAACTTGGGGCTTAGTCCATGTGGTGTGAAGAGAGAGTGAAGGTCCAAGACTGTATGTGTTACTCGAGCATTGAAAATGTAATAGTGTGATTATTTGCCCAGCCAAGATGTTCCGGCGAGTGCTCACCATTGTGCAGGCCCACTGCAAGCTAGGTTTGACTGCAACCCTCGTCTGGGAAGATGACAAAATTGTGGATTTAAATTTTCTGATTGGGCCCAGGCTCTATGAGGCCAACTGAATGGAACTACAAAACACCGGCTACATCGCCAAAGTCCATTGTCCTGAGGTAACTGTCCCCTTCCAGGCACAGTCTCTAAGGGTTAAGGGGAAATGGACCGGGTCACTTCCTCTGGCACAGGTACACTGGTCAGGGCCAGAGCAGACTGCTGCCCCCTCACACAGTTCCCAGAGGCCTCCCCACCTCACAGACTTGTGAGCCAGAGTTGCTTGTCCAGGGGCATCAGTCAGTGTGTGCAAGTCAGTACGCTAATCCAGGCTGGCCCAACTGCAAAGTGCATTTGTCTCCTCATCCTCTTCTCCTGGAGTGAGTGCCTCAGGGTGTTCTCGCCCACCCTCTCTGCTGTGAGGTTCTTGGTTGGTCTTGTGTGTGTGACCATCCAAGCTATCTCTAGAGTCAAAGCCTGTTGGTTTTGATGCCCCTCAGTGATTACGTGTGGGTGTCAAGAATAGGTTATTTCTAAGAACACATTTTTCCCAATTTTGTTTTGTAATGATTGCCTGTACAGGTATATGTTAAAAATATATGTTCAAATGTAAGTCTTCTCAGAAGGAATGATTAAAACCATTTCTAGAGACTGAAGTAGGTTTGCCTCTGTTTTGAAAGGATGGAAAGGAGCCTGTTGGTGAAATATAAACTTTCTTTGTTGGAAAAAATCCCTTAGCCTTCAGTTCCAGCTTTGTAAGCAGTGCACATCTTATGAAAGAGCCTGTCAGAATCATTGAGGCTCCTTGTTCCATCTAGAACACCTTCCCTCCCACCCCTCCAACCACTGTCTTAGAACTTAGTTTGTCATTCTATTGCCTTTTTGTTATTTTGCCTCCTGTGTGTATTTCCTGACCTAAACAGCTTTAGCTGTTTTTTTTTTTTGGAATCTTTACATATATATAAATAGAATCAGATTTTATATGTTCTTGTATGACTTCTGTCTTTTGTGCAATATTTTTATTTTTTGCATATGTTGTTTTTTTACAGATGCATGTAGCTGAAGTCCACTCCTTTAATTTGCTCTGCAGTGTCCCATTGTACAAATACACCACAGTTTAAATTACAATGGAATATTATACAACAGTTAAAAAACGCCATTTCTAATAGTAGACATTTGGGTTGCAGTGTTGTTCTGTTAACGCCTTTATCAAGATTTAGTTTAAATTTCATAATATTTCCCTGTTGTAAGTGAATTCTCTGCTTTCAGTCAATAGAAACAGTTGTGCAGCTGCCCTGCAATCAAGTTTTAGAACATTCCCACCCCTTTTCCTTATGCTCATTTACAATGAATCAAATTTCTGACTCCCAGCCCTTGACTGATTCTGTCCCTAAACTTAGATCTTTTTTGCTTTTACTATCATGATAATGTTGCTACAAATATTTTTGGGTTTTTTTTTGTGTGTGTGTGTGTCAGAGTTTTTGTAAAGTCCTATTGTTCACTGTGAACTGTGACCCCATAGTAGTATGTCATGAACTTGATAGGGAATCTGCCAGCATGCAAAATATGTATTAAGGGAATAGTGTTTCAGAAAAACTGGTAAGTGTGATGTGGTATTCCTTTTGTCTTAATTGGTATCTTTTTGTTTACTAATGTTAAGTATTTTTTCCTGTATTTGGGCCATTTATGTTTCAGATCTATGAGATACAAGATTTTAAGTATTGTGAAAAACTTGCTTTTGCTATAAAGAATTAAGAACTATAGTCATGTGGTTTACAGGAAACCGGAAAATATAACAACAGCAAAACATGTGGATTTGAGCTCAGCAAAGGTTATGTGTAGGGTCAGGAATGGCCACAGAGCAGGTTTTCTGATCCAGCAGACTGGGTAATGGAGGAGTCAGAGTCCTCAGTGGCTTTTCAAGGTCTTTTATTTAGATTTATCAGGCACATGGCAGGCAGGGGTGCTGGGGGGCTGGGAGGGCTGCCAACAAGTCTTCACTTTATCTGGGCTCTCCGGCGTTCTCTGCTTCTCTCTCAGCTTCTGTTTGTTCTTGGCTTCTTCTCAGCTTCTGCTGGCGTCCCTATGACACCGCCTTATAAGCCCAGTCTTAGCCCAGGTGAATCCCGTCTACCTGTGCCCACACCCTATTCCAGGTGCCCACCATCAGGCATGCATTCAGGACCTCAAGTATCCATCATCTATCCTGATGGCGGGAGGGCAGAAAAGCCTGACTTTCCTTACCTTACATTATGGTATTAGGTATCACTAATAACTTAAGCTAATTCCACATTGAAGAAATGGTCTGGAATGATCACACAGAAGTTGCACTGGTCACAATCAAAACCCAGAGCCCGTAAGGGTAGATTTTTACAGCCTGTTTCAGTCCTTTCTGGATCCTTTTTGTTTGTCCACAGCACTGAGACTTTCACAACTCATTGCACTTTAATATATTTACCCAAACATTCAACTTCTCAGCAACCCTAGCACAGAGAAAGCCCTATGGAGTGTTACTGTCACTCTTTTTTGTATGCTCAGATAGTCTCAGATGTGACCAGTGGGATCACCTCAAGCTGGTTTCTCTGTTCATTTGGCATTTCCCCATCATTTCTTGAGTACTTCCTTGCTTTCTGGCACAGCAAGATATTTCTGGCTCACCTGGTACTTGTTCTGGCCCTGGAATTAGCCATTTCTCCACAGAGCCCTTTTAATTGAGAATGGAATTTAAAAACCAACACCTGGGTATTAGGTGTTGTTCATCACAACTAAGATGGCATTGCAAGACTGACTCAACAGGCAGCTGGGCAGTGTGTGCACGCGCATGTGCACGGAAGTTCTCTGCAGCGGTGCTTTGTATGGACTTAGGTGTGCAGATGTGATCTAAATGCATGGGATTGCTTGCGTGACTGGTTAAGAATCTGATTTTCTTCACTTGGAACTTATGTGAAAATAATTCCCTGAACATTAGTGAATTAAATCTTTGTAAGAGTGTCTGAGTTCAACATTAGGGTTGTGGTGTTTGTGTCTATAGTTTTATTGAGATATAGTTCACATGCATTTGTTTGGATTTGTTTAAGGCTAATTCTGTTAAATAATGGTCTTCAGAAATTTCTAATAGTGTGATGTTTAAACTTGCAGGCTGACTCCTGACTTTTATTGATCACAGGTTTGGTGTCCTATGTCTCCTGAGTTTTACCGGGAGTATGTAGCAATCAAAACTAAGAAGCGAATCTTGCTGTACACCATGAACCCCAACAAATTTAGAGCCTGCCAGTTTCTGATCAAGTTTCATGAAAGAAGGAATGACAAGATTATTGTCTTTGCTGATAATGGGTTTGCCCTGAGGGAATACGCCCTTCAGCTGAACAACTAAGTAATTGACAAGTTGCACCTGTTTTCCAGCTGATTTATTTATCCTAGTGAGTGCAGAGGGTGCCTCTTTGTTTCTTAAACCTCTCAGGACCTTCTTAGGATCTAAAGGCCTGATTTTGTGTCCTCACTCGCAGGAACCAGGCAAGACAGGAATAGGTGGTTGGATTCAGAGGTTAGCGCATACAGAAAAGGGAGCCTGGTCATTCCAGTCCTGGGGAGCAGGACCTGGAGTTGTGCTGTTCTGGTGGGGAGCTGTAGAGGCAGGAATGGACACAGGGCAGGTTTTCTATGATCCAGCAGGCCAGGTTAAAGGAGGAATCCTGGAACCCTCAATGGCTTTGCAGGCTTTTACTGGGATTTACCAGGCACATGGCAGGCAGGGCTGCTGGGGGGCCGGGAGGCTGGCAGTCCTCCCAGCCCCCAGCAAATCCTCACTCTATCTGGGCTCTCTGGTGTTCTCTCTGCTTCTCCTCTTCTCTCAGTTTCTGTTCGTTCCTGGCTTCTCACGTCCCTGTGATGCCGCCCTTAAAAGCCCAGTCTTGGCCCAGGTGAGTCCCATCTACATATGCCCACACCCTACTCCAGGTGCTGCCATCAGGCATGCATTCAGGACAGCAGGGTTCCGTCATCTAGCCTAATGGTGGGAGGGCAGAAAAGCCTGATACTTTTTACCTTACCCTATAGGAGCCAAGGTGGATATGAGAGGGTGTTTGGAGTTTCAGGCCGAGTGAATGCTCTGGGTGAAGTTGGGGTTAGACTGTGTGGGTCAAGGACCAGGAAGGCAGGGGAGACTAGGCCAGCATCTCACATATCGTCCAGCATCTAGAAAGCGTTTCAGGAACACCCATCTGAATCCTCACCAGCTCATAGCTCCACCCAGTACCTGTTGTTTAAGACCTGGTGTAGGGTAAGGAAAAATGTCAGGCTTTTCTTCCCTCCTGCCATCAGGATAGATGATGGATCCTTGCGGTCCTGAATGCATGCTTGATGGCGGGCACCTGGAATAGGGTGTGGGCATAGGTAGATGGGATTCACCTGGGCTAAGACTGTGCTTTTTTTTAAGGGCGGCGTCACGGGGACGCCAGCAGAAGCTGAAGAAAAGCCAAGAGAGAAGCAAAGAAGCAGAAGCAGAGAATGCCAGAGAGCCCAGAGAGAGTGCGGATTTGCTGGGGGCTGGGAGGACTGCCAGCCTCCCGGCCCCCGAGGACCCCTGCCTGCCATGTACCTGGTAATCCCAATAAAAGCCTGTAAAACCACTGAGGACTCTGACTCCTCCTTTACCCCGTCTGCATGGAATCAGAAAACCTGCACCGTGTCCAGTCCTGCCCTTTACATCTGGCTATTGCAAATTCTCTGCCAAGTTCCTCCTAGTGATGCAGGGCTGTAAGTACTGTGAGTTAGCAGATGGTAAGGTCCTTTTTTAAAAAAGATTTATGCATACAAGAGCTGGGGTACAGGCCAGAGGTCTGAGAGGGGTGAGAGGATCCACCAGAGACAGAGCGGGGAACAGAACAGGCAGACTGATGAAATACACTGCTGAGGGAAGCAGCGGGTGAGACAGGAGAGGTCTGCTGCTCCCTGGCCAGCCAGGGATTGAACTCGTGCTGCAGAGGCTGCGGACTGCTTCATAGTGCGGTGCTTGACCCCTTGTGCCACCAGGGAGGCCCTAAAGGCAGACTCTTTTGATTCTTTTCTATATTTACTTTCATATTTCTAAGAGGTACCTTATATAGTAATTTCTTGGTGAATAATTGGAGAAATTGCCTATTAGCTCTCTACTATGGGAGTTGAGGATTTAGGTCTCTTGTGTATGCTGCCCCGACCCCCTTCCCCATCTTATTTTGAATCTATATATGTGTATATGTAGATTCAAACCACGTAGTGTATGCTTAGGTTTTTTTTTTTTTGTAAACAGTTTTGTTTTGTTTTTTTTTGCTAGTGCTAATCATTGCCTTCTCGCTGCTTTTGCTGAGTTTTCAGTACACTTACTTACTCCTCTCCACAGTCGCACCACTGTAGTCTCCCTCTCAGTTGCGTCGGCCCTGTCAGATAATTTTTCAGTTCTCTTTTTTACTTTCCCTAGTGGGATCCCTACCAGCACCTCATCCTCCTGCTCTGGCCTGCATGCTCTCGAGGATGAGAGCCACCCAGCTGTCATCTTTGGGCTTCCCTCTGACATCACCCTGTGTATTCCCTGTGCCTCTCCCCGGAATTACAGCCCATTCCATATTTCAAGTTTCCATTTCTTTGTCACTCCTTTCAGTGGAACATATCCTTTTCCTGAGAGAACTTAAGTAGGAGGAACATTTTGTAAGACTTTGCTTATAGATGTCTTTATTTAAACTCACCCTTGATGCTCTTCACATCGTATACACCTTTTACCCTTTACAGACTCACCCTTGACCAGTACTGCCGTGGACCAGCATAGCAGTAGACGATGAGGCCGTCTCAGGTTTGAGAGAAGCGCGCAGGGTACTTTGCACCTGAGAACATTTGAGGACTCAGTTCGGGACTTCCAGCGCAGCTGTCGGAAGTCTGGTGCCCTCCTGAATCTTCTTGTTGTGATCTGTTGTGGTGGTGATGTGTTTTCCTTCTCTCACGAAGCTTTTAGGATCCTTTTTTTGAAATTTCAAAACATTATGTTTAGTGTGATCTTTTTTCTTTCCTTATGTTGGGCACTTAATAGACCCTTTTCATCTAGAAATTCATGTCCTTCATTTTTGAGAACTTTCATATTTCCTGTTATTCAGCTTTTGTTTTCCTTGTTCTCTTTTGCATCCTTACTGGGCAGGTGTTAGATCTTCTGAACAGCATTCTGATTTTCTTTCTTTCTCCCTTTTTTATTCCTTTGTCTTCCAATCCATCTGTTAAAGGTTTTGCTACTTTCCAAGAGTTCTTTGTTGACAGTTATTCTTATTTCATGAGTACATTGTCTTCTCTGAGGCTAATAAAGCTTTTGACCCTTCTTTGGTTCCTGAAGAGTTTCTCTTTTCAAGTTTTTTTACTTTGATTGTTTCTCCTCTGTATTCAGAGCACTTCTTCTGATGTTCGGTATTAGCTGTATCTTCTTGTTCAAAAGTCTGTCACTGAAAAACTGATTAGTTTCTCTGAATAGCTTGGTGGGTTTGCTGACCTCTGGACCTCACCACAGCATGATTGGGCCGGGACCAATCTACTTTGTTAGAGGTTACTGAATGCCTGTTATTTCTAGGTCTTTTCTCTTGAGCTTGACAGTTTCTCTAGAGAAGGAACCTTCTGGTCTCCTGGTTACCAGTATGTAGTACAGGAAGGAGAAGTGAATCTCCTTCACCCTTCACTTGTAGCGTTTGCTTTTGCTCTCAGCTCTTCTTAAGGTCTCTAAGTATAGGGGACATTCAGAATCTAGAGTCTTATGACAGGTGGGAGGAGAGACTGCCTGGTCAGCTTGCAACTCCTATTGTCTTGACTCTTGTGAGTTTGTGTCCTTTATCACATTAGTGTCTACTTGAGAGGGGCAGCAAAACAATGCATGTATTTACTTTGCCATTTTAATAGCCATCTTTTCTCTCTGTTCATCTGCCCATTCTAGTCCTCCTTCCAGATTCTCCCTGGTGCCTGCCTTGAGTAGCCTCATTGACACCTACATGCAAACACACCTGGGGCTTGTGGTTGTGGCTTTCTGAGCATCTGCCTGATTTAGACTTTGATTTTCTGGCTCAGTAGGGGGGCAAGGCTGTGCTTCCCTGTGGATGATAGAATTATGGCTACAACTTTTAGTTGTTGGTACCTCTATCCTCTAAATGCTCAAAGTGCTTTTGTCTGTCTTGATTTCTTGCTGTAAAATGTGTCTCCGGCATTGCTCTATTCCATAACTTGGGACTGCTGCAGGAAGGCTTTGAGTCTGCATGAGGAGAGTAGGTGTCGCTAAGCACTTTGCAGGAGATACTATGAGCAATTTGTTAGTCCATGAGACTTGGAGCCAGACACACTGTATTTGAGTCCCAGCTCCTCTCTTTTGCTGTGTGTCCCAGGGAAAGTTGTTTACGTCTTTGGACCTCATTTTGCTCTTCTTTCGCTTGAAGCTCTTAACCACCTCAGAGAATTCTTGTGTCTGGCATCTGGTAGGTGTTCATCAGATGCTAGGTTCTCTTTCTGAAGGAAGGTTATACTTCTGTTTTGTTTTTTGCGTGTAGGGAGCTTTCAGAAACAGAGAGCTTACCAATGCGTGAGGACTTTTTCTTGCGGATGGAGGAGGCGGGAAGGACCCACCTAAGACCTGGGTGTTGGGAGAGAGGCTGCTCTGGGCCTTCCCGGCCGTTTTTACAGCGTGATGCACAGAAAGGGTCACACTCGTGCTGTGCGCTGGACACCCAGATGACAAGTAAGGCAGCTGGTGGTTGGTGTGACCAGAGGCCTTCAGTATGGGGTGTCCAACTGACCCAGGCTTCGCTCCCCCATAGGCAGGGGCTTTGCTTTCTCTGGCACACCCATTACCATTCCGCAGTTACTCGCTGATAGCGCTGTGTTGCAAAGTGCTGTGTAGAGTGTCGAGAGTGGTGCTTCCTGATTCTCCCGGGCATGGCCTTGGAGCAGCTTGGGACAGCCACACTGAGGGGCAGCCTCCTCGGGTTCCTGACCCGCAGCTCCCTGTGCATTAAATGGGAACATGAAACTACCTTTTACCCTTTTAAGGAACATTGAAGGGAATGGGTGGTTTTTTTTTTTTAAACCCCCACTGTAGTATCCAGCTCGGTGCTTCATGTGGGTGGGTCCTGTGTACCTGGGAGCTGTCCTCCTTCTTGTCACTCATACTACTGCTCCTTGGGAAGACATGAAAACCGCTCACCAGATAACTTGAGAAGAGTAGAGGTGTGACATGGCCAGATGCCAACAGCTTACAATCAGTGAGATAGATAGGGTGGTGCTCCTTGGCAGAGAAGCGGAAGTTAAAGATAAGTTTTTGGAGTGGAGTGTGACAGTAGGTCAGTGGAAAAAGACTGAAAGGGGCTCTTCTCCGTCCTGCCCTTTTCTTGGAGAATGCCTTTGTCATTAGGAAATAATTGCTTCTGAACTTCTGTTCGCATATAGCATTGTTTTCTTCACCACTCCCATGGGGCTTCAAGGAATCCGTGAAGGGGGTCCTCCTTATGTGGGGATTAATCTTTGAGCAGAAGATCTTGAGACCGAAATGAGTTAGGTTCAAAAGCAAAGACAAAAGTAGAGGAGGAAGCCCGAAGGGACTACTCACCTGAAGTTGATCCTGGGAAAGGGGCGGCATGTGTGTTTTGGCAGGGGCAGGGGAGAGTCTGTAGCCACTCATTTTTACAGGTCTCCTCCTGATATTCTTGCCTGGAAGAGAAAATTCTTGCAGGAGCTCTCTTCCCCTCTGACATGATATCTGGATATTTATGGAGTAACACTGTGGTTTTCCTATCACTGCTTTGCTCCTTTGTAGACCCTATATCTATGGCCCTATATCTCAGGGAGAAAGGATGCATATTCTCCAGAATTTCAAGCACAATCCCAAAATCAACACCATCTTCATATCCAAGGTATGTGTGGCATGCAGGGTGTGGTGAGGCCCTCGGAAGCCCATGGCCTGGGGGACACTGCATGATTCTGGACAGTTAGTTGGTATTTTGTTGTAGGAACGCCACGCATCAGTTTTTATTCACACATGTCTTATGTCTGGGGCACAGGGAAGCTGCCTATTGGGTGGTAGAAGCAGCAGATACTGGTTTTTAATGTCTTATGGGTAATATATAAAGTCTACTTTTGGAATTTAGGAATCTTAAGTTGTGAGTCTTTATACAGTGGTAAAAAATCCATTACCTACTCTGGCAAGGTGCTCTTTGTGGGCTTGGAGAATCCTTTGGTCACAGGCAGCCTTTGTTCTGCTCCTGGTGTGCTTAGTGGTGGGTGGTGTGAGCACAGTATAAACTCCTGTAGGTCACTCAGTGATGATTTTTTTAAAAATTTATTTATACAAGAATTGGGGTACAGGCCAGATGTGCAGGAGGATGAGAGAATTCACCAAAGACAGAGTGGGGAACAGAACAGGCAGAATGACCAAAATACACTGCTGAGGGGAGCAGCGGGTGCAACAGGAGAGGTCTGCTGCATCATGTGGGTTGTTCTGCAGCTGGCGGGGATGCAACTGGCACTGTGGAAGCTGCGGGCAGCTTCACAGCGCTGTGCTCAACCGCCTGTGCCACCAGGGAGGCCCACTCAGTGATGATTTTGATCTGCACTTAGAAGCGATGGCCCAGCAATTTCAAACATTCATGTTTGTATAAACCCAAAGTCCAAAGGAAGATTTACCTATGAAGTGTCATAAAGCACTAAATTTGGTGTCTGTGACTGGGAACCTTGATAGTAGGAACTTACCAGCTAAATTGGCTTTTCTGAGGCAGAATCCAGCGCCAGCAGTCTCTCCATGTAGGGTAAGATAAAAGGTATCAGGCTTTTCTGCCCTCCCGCCATTAGGATAGATGACAGAACCCTGCGGTCCTGAATGCATGCCTGATGGCGGGCACCTGGAGTAGGGTGTGGGCATAGGTAGATGGGATTCGATTGGGCTTTTAAGGGCGGCATCACTGGGACGCCAGCAGAAGCGGAAGAGAAGCCGAAAGAGAAGCTGAGAGAGAAGCAAGAGAAGCAGAAGCAGAGCGAACGCCAGAGAGCCCAGATAGAGTGAAGATTTGCTGGGGGCTGGGAGAACTGCCAGTCTCCCGGCCCCCCAGCACTCCTGCCTGCCCTGTACCCACTAAATCCCAATAAAGACCTGCAAAAAACCACTGAGGACTCTGACTCCTCCTTTACCCAGTCTGCATGGGATCAGAAAACCTGCTCAGTGGTCATTCCTGCCCTACACTCCACCAGACCATTTGTCCTTCATGTGCCGCTGTTCTTAGTAGTCACCACTTAAGAGTATGGGCGATTTTGTACAGACCTCTATCTGTAACAAGAAATGAGAATCTCTCATAAAGAGGCTCTGTTGATAGGATCACTGGCTGTGGGTTGCTGACCAGGAGTCCTAGGGCTTCCTTAGGACAGCTCTCAGGAGAGGTTGTTACAGGTTCTGCAGGCCTCCCTGCATCCAAAGTACCCAAAGAGAGGAGGGTAGTCATTGTTTTCCTGTATTATTTATTTAAACTTGAGGCCGGCTGATTTTTTTTCTCTTTTTTTTTCCATATATGAAAACCTTCCCATACACTCACTGCTGTATTTCTGTAGGTGGGTGACACGTCGTTTGATCTGCCAGAAGCAAATGTCCTCATTCAGATAACATATCATGGTGGCTCCCGGCGGCAGGAGGCGCAGAGGCTTGGGTGAGTGCTCCGAGTGAAAAAAGGTAATGGTGGTCATATCCCTTTGGCCTGGGAGGTCTTTCAGACAGGCTGCTTGTGTTCTTATGGCAAGCTTGTGTTCCGGGGTGAGGTGGCCTGCAAGGAGCAAGGTCTTCCTGCCCCTGGTTACTTCTCAGGTCCGCCGGGTGACTCTATGAGTGGTTATTCTGGCAGCTGTTTGGAATTCACACAGATGTCCTTTAACCTGAACAGTTGTGTTGGTCGACAGGAGGTGCCAGGAATCAGTGCTTAATGTTGTAGAAATAGAAGGGAGGACAAAACTGTCTCCTGGCCTCGACTCAGGAGTAAGGGAAGGTCTTGGTAGGTGTAGCGTAGGGAGCCAGCAGACTGACACCTCACTTGGAACCTTGCAGAATGCTGCCCTGGATGGTAGCCTGCAGCAGTACGAGCTCAGTGATCGAGAACATAACAGGGAAGGCATCTGCTTGACACCTGTGGTAAAAGAGCCTGAGCCCCTATCATGGGGCTGTGGTAGGAACTGGCATTGCTGCTGAGATGGCCATGGCTCTTTTGGACCCCTCAAGTCCTATGACAGGGACACAGACCCTGTCCTCAAGGAATTCACTTACCTTAGCACGTGAATTGCAAGAGTGTTTGAAGAGGACAGGGTTAGTGGACATCTGTTGGAATTATGCTATATTCAAGTATGCTTAAGAGGCACCTGATTGGTTGTTAGAGACCAGGCATTTTGATAGAAATAGCATGGACTTGGACACCAGATCAGCCATGCCACCTTGGGCAGTTGAATCTCCCTGCTGAACATTTGCTTTGCCATCCAGAGTAGGAACAGCAGTACTATCTTGCAGGAAAAAGACTTACACAACAGAATATAGTAGGCTGTTGGGGAAATTGTAGCTTTTCTAAACTGACAAGAATATAATCTGATAAGTGTATATGATGCTATTCATTACTTATTCTTTTCATCATAAGAAAAAGAAAACCTAATTTGAAAGCTTCTTTGGATTTAATTAAAGTTTTGTCTTTATTATAAGCTATTTTGTTGCTTTCTTTGCATCTCTGAGCTCCTATAAGACTATGAAACAGTTGGATCCAGAGGCAGTACACAGATACTTAACCTACTAACATTTGAATGGTGAAACAGAACTATTCAGATTTTCCAGAAGGATTAGGTTTTACAGGTATATTTCCTGTCCTAGTTTCTGTGATAATGCTCTTCTAGAATTCTCTTATTCTAGAATTTCTTGGAGATTTTTTTTCTTTTTTTCTTTACTATTTATTCATTTATTTATACAAGCGCTGGGTACAGTCAGAAGTGCAGGAGGGTGAGAGAATTCACCAGAGCCAGAGCGGGGAGCAGAGCAGGCAGACTGACGAAATGCACTGCTGAGGGGAGCAGTGGGCACGGCAGGAGAGGTCTGTGTGCCATGTGGGACCCTTGCTGGTGGCCAGGGATCGAACCGGTGCTACAGAGGCTGCGGGCAGCCTCGCAGCCCAGCGCTCAACCGCTGAGCCACTGGCCCATGTTTTTTTTTCTTTAAGCCCCTTTATTGAGATATAATTCACATACCATACAACTGATCCATTTAAAGTATATAATTCAGTAGTTTTTAGTATATTCACAAATTTGTATAATCATAACCAAATCTGTGTTTAGAATATTGTCATTATCACAATAAAGAAATCCCTAGCCATTAACAGTAACTCTCATTTTTCTGTTGCCTCCCAGTCTGCAATGCCAGGTAGACACAAATCTACTTTTGTTGTTATAAACATGACTGTTCTAGACATTTCATATGTATCGAATTATATAATTTGGGCATTTTATGAGTGGCTTTTTTCATTTAGTGTACATGTTTTCAAAAGGATTATACAAAAGGATTGTTGTTCTTTTTTAATGCTGAATAATAATTCTACTGCATGGACATAACACTACCCATTCATCTGTTGATGGACATTGAATTGTTCCCATTTTTAGGGCTCATGGAATAATGCTGTTATGAAAATTTTGTATGGATATATGCTTTCAGTTCTCTTGGGTATGTGTCTAGGAGTGGAATTGTTAGCTCACATGGTAACTTTACATTTTTCATTTAGAGAATCTGCCAGACTGTTTTTAAAGCTGCTGCACCATTTCACATGCTCACCAGTAATCTATTATGAGGCTTCCAATTTTTACACATTCTTGACACTTATAGTAATCTGTCTTTATTGTAGCCATCCTAGTGGATGCCAGGTCGTGTCTTGTTGCGGTTTTGGTTTATATTTCCCTGGTTATTGATGTGGAACTCTTTGTCCTTACTGTTGATTTTTATATTTGCTTTGGAGAAACATTTGCTCAGATCCTTTGGTCTTCTTATGTTTGAGTTATTTGTCTTCACTAGTTGAAATATACAGGTTTATTAAGCTGCAGGACTAGGATTTAAACCCAAATTTCCTGGATGTCAGAGCTAGTGACCATTTTGTTCCATTTTCCCTGGGAATGTAATAATTTTTTTACAAATACACATCCCTTATCAGAAGTATGCCTTGTATATTTTTCTCCAATCTATGGTCTTTTCATTTTCTTGATGGTGTCCTTTGAAGCACTGAAGTACTTAATTTTGATGATGTCCTCATGCAGGGTTAGGATGATCACTCCCTGACACAAAACTCTCCAACTGCAAGACGTGTCTTTTGCCTTTACTTTCTACCTTAACAACAGCTGATACCCTGTTTCCTGCCTCTTCTCCAGGGATGGTTGCAGAGGAATACAAAGCTTCTTTTACTCACTGGTGTCCCAGGATACACAGGAGATGGCTTACTCAACTAAGCGTCAGAGATTCTTGGTAGATCAGGGGTGTAGCTTTAAGGTATGGATCCATTTTGGTCTCTTGTCAGAGGGGAGCCAAGGTTTATTTTGTACCCAGGCCTCCAGAAGTGGGGGCCACCGGCATGGGACAGAGCTCAGGCAGACACTGGAGACTGCAAAAACTGATGTGTGGTGGTGCCGGTAGCAGGGAGGTTTGAGGGACAGTATCATGCAGGACCCCTGCCTGCCCCCAGCTTCTCAGAGTGAATAGTCAGAGAATGGGACCTTAGAATAACAAGGCGTGGAATTTCTGCTTCTTGACCTTTCTGGAGGGTGCCAGAAGCAGGAAACTGCTTTTAGCCGGAAACAGCAACACTTTTCATACTTTTTTGCAGTAGGACGGATTTTTGAAAGATTTGCATTGTGACCTTTCTATCTCTTTATCAAAGGCATGTGCTGACAGCAGCATCAGAACTCAGGTAGGCACTGGAGCTCTGATGCTGACCTCCCGATTCCTGGGACAGTCAGTGCAAGAGAAGCTCTGAGTTAGGAATAGCTCTGGATTCTCCAAAATGTGTACTCGACAAAAACGGCACCCAGCGTGTACTCCCCTTTTCCTTCCATGCCTCCAGTGGTGATTGCTGAAAGTGGCAGGATTGGAGTTCCCAGAATCATCATCCTGGCATTCCAGGAGGGTGATCAAGCCAAGACAGACGTGTCCTATATTTGTCCTTCTGAATGTGGCCACCTGGAGAACTCTGCCTAGTTCCTTACTGCTAGGAGCTTTCTTTAATTAAAATTAAGAGGGGAGTCTGGCAAGAGGGTGGCAGAGTGAAGGTGTTGGGCTTGCCTTCTTCAAATGAGGACAGCAAAACTGATGTAAAACGAACCCAGAAGACCTCTGAGAGAAAAACTGACTAGCATCATAGACAATAAGAGCATCGGCCCAATGTAAAGGGGTAGGAAAAACCTCATGTGAGCTCTGTTTAGAGTGATAACAGGGCGGGACAATCCCCGAGAGACGGAAGTAGCTCCTGTGCAGCACCCTACAGTTGTTGATTCAGATACTTGCCAACATCAGGGCTCCTAAGGTCTGGTACTGCATTGAACAAGGGGGTGTGTCAGTGGTAGTCAGGATGGATGGTGCATTGCAGGGGAGCTGGGGGATGAGGGAACAGAGTGAGGACTCCTGACTTGAATCTAAGGCTCATACAGAGCACTGTAGCTTGACTCAGGTCAGAGCACCTGCATTCCCTATGAAGAGGCTAATGAAGCCTGTTCTGGGGTATCTAGATCACCTGCGGCCCCCACAAAGGAATGTGTCACCCCTGGAGGTGATCCTTTGATGCCTGTCGCCCCACTGCTCTTCTGTACCTACTGCCCCTCACTGGTGCCAGTCTCCTGACCAAAACAGCAGTGGGAAGTTTGTTCCTACTGAAACCTATACAAAATCAAAAATGAGGAGGCAGAAGAACACAGTCCAAATGCCAGAACGAAAGATCCCTGACAAGAGCCTTGATTCAGTGGAGATGCAGAGCATGATGGAAAGGGAATTCAAGGTAACAGTCCTGGCAATGCCAATGGGAGTTTAAAAACAAACAAACAAACAAACACCCAGAGTACAAAACAACACCAGAATAAGGATAATGAAAATAGGAGGCAGCTCCATTCGGAAGTAATGGAGTTAAGAAACACGATAGGGGCCTCTCCATGGCGCAGCGGTTGAGCGCTGGGTTGCAAAACTGCCCGCAGCCTCTGCAGCGCCGGTTCTATCCCGGCTGCTCCCCGGCCACTGGAGGAGGGTCCCACAAGGCGCGTAGACCTCTCCTGCTGCCCGCTGCTCCCCTCAGCAGTGTACTTCGGTCCCTCTGCCTGCTCTGCTCCCCGCTCTGGCTCTGGTGAATTCTCTCACCCTCCCGCGCTTCTGACTGTACCCAGTGCTTGTATAAATAAAATAAATAAATAAATAAAATCTTAAAAAAAATAGAATTCATAAAAAAAAAAGAAACACGATAGCTGATTTTAAAAATACAATGCAGGGCCTCACCAGCCAACAGAAGCAACAGAAAGGATTGATGAGCTTGAAAACACAGTGTTGGAGGACACAAGAACTCGATAGAGTGAAAAAGGAGTGAGGAAATGAAAACAGGGTAAGCTTCTGGGACAACTTAAAAAGAAATAGCATCTGTGTGCCAGGGCTCCCGGAAGGGGAAGTGAAAGAGAAAGGCATAGAAACCCTGTCCCGAGAAGATGTGGTGCACACGCCACGCAGTAGTACATTGCTGTAAGAAAGGATGGAGGGAATTTGAGAGAGTTCTGTGCAGCATAGTAAAGGAGAAGGGTGAAAACAAAGTATTAGACATTCACAAAACAAAGTTCAACTGTGAAATACTTAAAGAAATAATAGACATCAGTAAACCTTCTGCAGTTGAGAGGGAGGGAAAGGGACAGGAGGACACAAGGGACGGGGGGGGTGGTGGTGGTGGTAAAATCTTGAGGAAAAACCAGAGGGAAAAGAAGTCCACCTTAAGCATTCCATTCCAGTTTTCTGAGGGACAGGTAGGCTTTCTTCTAAGTTGTCTCCAGAGAAGTCTCAGTTGTGTTGTATCTTGCTCTTGTGACTCCATTCTTGACAGCTTGTCATGTGCGAGTGCTCCCTGCTGCTTGAAGCTCTGGGCACCAAACTCGGGAGGTTGAAAGTCCTCAGAGAGCGGAAACTGCCCCTGAGTATTTGCTCCCTTCCTTACCTAGTACAAGATGGGGAACTACCAGGATGGGCGTTTTAAAATTGCTAATATTTTTCTTTGTCTTCTGTAAGTGATTATTTGGCTGCTCTGTGTTGGAAGCCAATTTCTCTCTATTTGCTTTGCAGTTACCTCTTAAGCTTCCTGTTAACGGAAGTTGCTGGAGCTGGTCTCTGGAATGCCCAGTCAGAGCTCTCCCTTGCTAGCCACCTGCCCAGCTTTGCCTATAGGAAGGAAGTGATCCTAGCATGCCAACCCAGGAGAAGGCTGAGCCAGAAGAGTGCAAACAAAAGTGGACTCAGCCTGCTGGTTTTGACTTTGTAGGTGATCACAAAGCTTGCTGGCATGGAGGAGGAAGAATTGGCATTCTCAACAAAAGAAGAGCAACAGCAGCTTTTACAAAACGTCTTGGCAGCCACAGACCTGGATGTTGAGGAAGAGATGGTGGCAGGAGAATTTAGTTCCAGATCCAGCCAGGTGAGTGAGTGGGTGAGGCTTCAGTGTCTTACTCCTAAGGGACAGAATTCTTAGACACACACACACACACAGGCACATTACATTGTATGTGCTTGTGCAGTCTTTTGAAGAGTGAATAATGGAAGCAAATATGACCCCAGGCTTTCATAAGGGTGGCTTTGGGTTGGAATATGACGGGACTGGGGCCTTTGGCAAGTTGGTTCGTTGAACTCTGATTTTGTCCTCAGTAATAGAACTGAATTTTCCAACTTGTAATAGAGATCTGAGGCTCAACTCATTTTGCAGATTCAATGCTTTTGGGGGAAAATTTAGAGTTCTCACTAAGTATTCTGTAGATACTTAGCGAATACCTACTGTATGCTGGTGTTAGGTCACAACCTTGGGAGAATTCCAGGCATGATGTGAAACCAGGCCCTGTACAAGGAGGGTAGGGAGAGACTGATGAAAAGGGCCAGCCTCTCCAGAGTGTTAGTGGTAGTTTTCATAACCAAGGAAACTGACTTAAGTGATTTGATTTGGATGGCTGCAAAACACGTTTTCCACCCCACCTCCCAAATCTCAAGGCTTACATAGAGACTTTAACTGGGTTTAGTCAAGTACACCACCTGGATGGTCTCAGCATCACTACCTCGAGGCTGTGTCCTGGGAGGAGTTTCTTGGAGAGGGGAAGGCAAAGGAATGTACATTGTAAAGACAGTGGAGACAAAGGAGACTCCACTTGCCTGCTTCCAGCTCCTGGTCAAAGACAGTCCATTCTCTCAGTTGCCTTTTCCAACATACAGGCAAATACAACATGTAACATGTGATAATTAAAAATCATAGGCAGTTATCTCAGGTCCATTCAGAGAGACAAGCACAGTTTAGGCAGGTCCTTTTGAAACTAAATCGATGTTTGAGCCAAGAAGGGGGCAATGACTGTAACGGGGAGAGAAGGAAGGAGTGTCACCAGGACAGGTCCTCGCTCTCCAGCTGGAGGCTTTTCTTCCCCCAAGTGGGTGGGCAGCTGGATCGCCCTCTGGACAGTCTTCAAAGAAATCCCAGGGAAACTTTCTGTCTCTGACTGACTTCTGGTCAGTCCCTCTGCTGGGGCCAAGCTCTTAAAGTCCTTTCCCAGTGCCTGCTCCATCCTTCCTTGTGACCAGTGCACTGTAATGCCTGGCTCCAAGTCAGAACCTGATGTGTGCGCTGTGGGCCACCTACGTTGGGGGATAACCCTTTTACAGATGAGTTCATTAAGGTACAGGCAGATGGTATTTACCAAGGTCACCCAGTGAGAGGCAGGGTCAAGATCCATATCCAGGGCTTTCTGCTCTCCAGTTGATTCAAAGCCTTATGATGGAGTCGAGGGACATTTTGAGAGACTATTAAAAATGCTGTTCAGTACTACCTGGAGAGGCCGGGTAGTACTATAGTTAAAAACGGAATCTGAAGCCCTACTGCCTGGGTTCAAGGCCCAGGTCTTTAATAGCTTTGTGCTCTTGTATTAGTTACTTAATCTTTCTGTGCCTCAGTTTCCTCCTTGTTAAGATGAGAATTATTGTGAGGATTAGAAGAGTTAATATGTGTAGACTGCTTAACATGATACCTGGAACATAGTAAAAGGTCAGTAAATGTTCTTAAAATGTAGTTTATTAAACTTGTAAATGTTATAAAACTTATAAATACTATAAAAAGAGTTTCTTTCCTCTTGGAAACTGACAGTGGGCTGGGTCCTCCCACAGGTGTCTCGGCGCTTTGGCACCATGAGCTCCATGTCGGGGGCTGATGACACAGTGTACATGGAGTACCACTCATCACGGAACAAGGCTTCCACTAAGCATGTGCACCCGCTTTTCAAGCGCTTCAGGAAATGACACCCATGAGGCCAGGCAGGTGAAGTCATGGTTCTGGGCACCAACTTGGGAAAGGGATTTTCACTTCCCACATCCAAGTTCTTCCTTTGAGCACTGCCCAGACAGGTCTAGATTCAGTATCTGGTGTCTGCAGTGAAGAAAGTACACCCGGAGTTTGAGTCTGTCTTCATGGGTCATCTAGATTTAAAAAAGGTGAGGGGGTAAGGGACTATTTTTTTTTGGTCTTTTCACACTTGTTGAAGAAGGGGTTATTTCTGTATATAAAAATTTATAGTATTTGTATATAAATGTTCTCCTGAATAAATAGAAATAGAACACTGAACTGCTGTGCATTTTAGATCTTAGGTCTTGTCATAGGCATGAGTTAGGTGTAGATGACAAAGCTTCATCAAGGCCCCACTTTGTAGCAAGCACAAAAGTGTAAGATGGGGCCACACACTCAGGTTAGAGAAAAGTGCCCAGTGGTAATCCAGTGTTGTGGTAATGGCTGGGAGCTTAGGGAGGGTGGCCCAGCTCTGGGGAAGAGCCTGTGCAGTTTGTAGAGCTGTGTAGTCACTGTTTAGTGCAGGTGGATTCCATTGCAGCACCCACAGCATGGAAGTCCTCTAGGTCACCTATAGGCTGTCACCTGCTTAGGAAGCCATGGTACATGCAGCTGCTTGATAGTTCATCTGCTCTGAGAGAACATGGCCCCTTATTTATCTTTGAAAGTACATTTTAGATATTGCTGATAGACGAGATTCCCCTCCTACGAGCAGCATAGAAGTCTTGGGTCATTTGTAACTAGTTCTTTTATTCTA
Organism: Talpa occidentalis; assembly: GCF_014898055.3. Lineage (NCBI taxonomy): Eukaryota > Metazoa > Chordata > Mammalia > Eulipotyphla > Talpidae > Talpa > Talpa occidentalis. The sequence goes on from NW_023605083.1 coordinate 73,655,390, forward strand.
AAAATGTCCTTGGGCTTCTTTTTCTCTTGTTGCTGGTATGAAAGGAAGCGTGTTAAGCAGGTAGGATTTCTCCATATAAGAAAGGCATACAGAGGCAGAGGTCATGAATAAGACCTTGCTCTCTGGGTAGGCGGCTTTATTCTAAAAGGCAGCAGTGTTCACACTTGGGGAGTGTTAAAAGCCTGTGCTAACTCAGGACTCTAAATTTGGACTCCCACCTACCCCCCCAACCCCAGCAGCTCAGCATCAGCATTCCATATTATGACATGATTGCACCTATGTGGCTGATCCTTGCAACAGCCACAAACCAGTCCTGGGGAGACTGTCCCTTTTGTTAGGGGTGCTTGGAAGCAAGAGCCACCTTCCCTAACCTTCTGAACAGTGATTGGTACAGATAGGCAGCTCACTGCATAGTCCCCCGATGTACCTGAGCACCCAAACCCAAGGCCTGTGCTTAGACACACATGTCCTAAAGTCTGCAGACCCGCCTAACACTTACCCTAATGGGCTGGCACCCAGATATCTCAAAACTGGTTATGACCATTATTTCCAGATTCACATCTCATGTATTTTATGCTTAAGATTCTCAAACAATACCAAAGGTTATTTGTGTTTTCACATTTCTGTCTCTGGTGCTCACTGTTTTCTTGTTCCCTAACCTGTTGAACAGTGTTGAATTTTACCCAACCCCGGTGATCCTGGAAAACTTGGACTATTTAAGAAATTCCCTATTTGCTGTGTTCAGGAAAACAGCTTACTGCAGTGATCCCCCTTATACACATGGCTGAGCTAAGACTCACAGCCCTTTATTTACCTCTGAAGGCCAGACACAAACATTCCAAATTCACATTTTTCCCCGAAAAGATTAGCAGGATTGCTTTTCCTCACTGATCAGTTAGAACAAAGTAATTGTTAACCAAATCCTGAACTTTGATCTACTCTCTTATTTCATAACTCCTCTTGAGAACAGGCTGGACTCAGGGTAGAAATATTTTCTAATGGCCACACTGACCATGTCACTTCCTTTTGTCCCATGTCCTGATACCCTCTTTCCACTTGCTTCTTCCTCCCTATAAAAGGAAAACTTGCCTAACCCTTTAGACATCATTGGTAAAAGATTTAGGGCACCACTGTCCCACAGACCTACTGGGTAAGAGCCCTGAACCAGCATGGAGGGCAGAGCAAGCCCCAATTGAAGCTGCTCCCACAGCGGTGTGGCCCTGAAAACAAAGAATGGGGAGACAGAAAAACCCCAAGTGGCCACATGATTCCTCAGGGGGACACTACACTACAGAAAGGGAAGAAATCTCCAAAACCCAATCACAAAGGCATGGAAGACTTGTCATCCCTTCAGATACATAGCTAAAAATTAACATAATAAAGAAATTCAAATAAATTGAAGAAAACACAGTGTATGAAAGATAGAAAATTCTGAAAAGTGAATGTCCTGAGAAATAAAATGAACAGAAGATCAAAGTTGAAGCCTTAAATAAGAAACAGGACAAAAAATCAATAGAGAAGATAAAAGTTCAGAGAAAATCTATGGAAATAGAATAGACCAAATGGAAGAATGAATCGGTGAACTTGAAGACGCTAATGCACAATGAAGCAAGATAGAATAAGAAAAAGAGAGATGAAGTTAAAAAAAAAGACTGAGAATTATCCAACTCCATGAGAAAAGGTTAAAAAATAAAACACAAAAACAAACCACCAGCCAAAACCGTAAGGCTCTCCTTAGATATGTGGGAGGAATAAATTTCTGTTCTCAAACAGAAACTGAAGGTGTTTGCAAAATCTAGAATCCTCCCTCTACCCCAAGAAATATTAAAAGGAGTCTCATCTCTAAACTGAAGAGAAGCACATGCATAAATAAATATAACCATAAAATTAAGGTCAAAATGACAGCAACAGACTTTCACATACCAATAATCATTCTAAATGTAAGTGGACTGAACTCAGCAATTAAAAAACACTGTATATCTGGTTGGATTAGGAAATAGAATCCACTTTCTTCTGTCCGCAGGAGACACCTGAGCTCCAAAGATAAACATACGCTAAAAGTAAAGGTTGGAAAGCAAACTTACAAGGGAATAGGACCCAAAGGAAGGCAGGTTCAGACACCTATATCAGACAAAACAGACTTCCAGCTAAAAAAGGTTAACGAAACAGGAATAAACAGTATGTAATGATTAAGAAAAAAATACACCATCAATGTGTACTCATCAGATGAAGGCATACCAAAATATATTAGGCAACTACTATTACCTGAAAACAAAAGTTGATAGAAACACATCTGTGGTAGGGGACCAAAGTACCTCACTCTCATCAGTGAACAGATCAATGGCACAGAGGATGAATAGGAACACAACAGTCCAAAACATAAGTAGACCACATGGGACTAATATATATCTACAGGGCACTGCACCCCCCAGATGCAGAATACACATTTTTCTAAAATGCATATGGAATATTCTCCAGGATTGACCACACATGGGGTCACAAGACAAGTATCAAAAAATTAATGAAGAGCAGATATGTCATCAACATGGCAGCGAGGAAACGCTGCCAGTAAGACCTTCCATTAAAAAAAAAAGTTAATAGGGAGGAAAAGCAGCAGGTCCCTGAGAGAACTGGTACACAGAAGATAAACGGGTGACTCTGGCAAACTGCCCGAAGAAGAAAGTTGCCATGAAAGAGGACTAGAAGGGAGGAAAGCTCAGATCCCTGCTACCCTCCCCCGCCCACAAAGTCAGCACTCTCCGACCAACAGAAAGGAGGAAAAAAAAAAAACTTAAGACAACCAACAAGAACAAATTATGCATCAAGTGGGACTGTGAGTGGAAAGGAAATATTTCAGTCACCACACCCTGTGAACTGGAGCTGTAGAGAACCATGCAGGATTCGCCATGGAGGTGAGCGAATGGCTCTGGGTGCCATTGGGGAAAAATAAAGACTCCCAGGAGACCTACAAATAGCCCAAGGCCAGCCAGTAAGCTTGTACATAAAAGCTAGCTGCTCACTTGAAAAGCATACCCAGATCTGGGCTGCCCAGGTCCCCTCGCCTGCAACCTAGGCTTGCAGGGAGACACGCGGGGGCCCTCACTGAGGTGAATGTCCCTCACTGAGTAATCAGAAACCAGGCACCCGGACATGGGAGCGGGGTGCAAAAGGCACCATTTCTGCGGCACTGAACTGGGCTACAGCCTGCGTCCTGACCTGAGGGCTTTGGGACTGAGACGCAGGGCACGAAATTCGGGGTGTGGGATCCTCACGACTGTGGGGCACAAGGCAGACACAGCACCCCCACGCCTTTGAGGCTCTCCATGCCACTCCCACTCTGTTTCCCCAGACCCGGGTTTAAAAACAGTTCCCCAAGGACACTAGGAAAGATCTCTGGCGCCACCTAGCGACCAGAAAAAAATCACCAACACCCTACAGTTGGAAAGCAGGGATCACAAAAACACTCTAAGGCGCTGAGAGAGGGTGGGCCAAGAAAACGGGGGTACGGGGGGAAATAAGGCGTGGAGCAAGACCCCATCCTGGAACTGAGAGCTAGGCACAGGATCCGGGGTGTGGGACACGCCCTAGCAGCAGGCACTGCACAGGGTGACAGCCAGCGTTTTGGATCTGATAGCCCTGGAACTGAGACCTAGAGTGCAGATTTCAGGGCGTGGGATCCACACAGCTGCGGGCACAACACCTGGTGAACACAGGGCAGACACAGCACTTGGCTGGAATAAGAACCCCTGTGGTGAGGGGCTCCCCTCTGCCCCCACTCTGCTACTCAGAGAACCACTGGGAAAAAGCACAGAGCAGCAAGTATGGGTCTCTGGCGCCACCTCGTGACCAGAACTAAACCTCCAACTAGCTGATTCCCTGTTGGAATTGAATAAATACAGAGGGAGGGAACTGTAAGGGACAGAGCCCAGCAACACAGCATCAACACCCTGGTGGAGTTTTGTCCTACCAGTGCTGGTCTCAGTCTGGTAAACAGTTTCCAGCACCCCTAAAGGGGCACTCCAAAGAGATGCCCGCCAACACCAGTGGCACAACATCCCAACACATTGAACTAATTAGAAAGCAAACAACAGGGAGAAGAAAAAATGTAAATAACCAAGCAAGCTAGCAGGAGAACACACCATAAAAAGAAACACAGTCACCAGAGCTCAACGATGACATGGAAGAACTTCTCGGCCTATCAGATAGAGAACTGATGATCATCCTGATTAAAAAGCAGAAAGAAAACAAAAAGGAAAAAAATGATTTGATACAAATAATCACTGAACTGAAGAATGAAATTAAGACCTTTAAGAAAGGAAAGAAAAGAAACACAGGTGATAAGATTACTAGAAGAGATAAAGAACTCTGGGGAAAGCAATGAAAACAGGATCGATGAAATGGAAGAACGGATCAGTACTATAGAAGATACGGAAATAAAAAGAGCCAAAAGACAAAAGGAGAGAGAAATGCAAATGAAGCAGTATGAGGAGACTCTTAGACAATTATCAGACTCCATGAAGAGAGGAAATGTAAGAGTTATAGGCATTCCAGAAGGTGAGGAGAGAGACAAAGGAACTGAGAAATTATTCAAGGAGATAATTGAAGAAAACTTCCCAAGCATGATAAAGGAGATGAATATAGACATACAGGAAGCAAGAAGAACTCCCAATTACCATAATGAAAAGAAAGCTACAGCAAGACCCCTAATTGTAAAGCTTGTAAGAGTCCAAGACGAAATAATAATGAAACTGGAAAGGGGGAAGAAACAGATAACTTATAAGAGAAAAACAATCAGGTTAACTTCTGACTTCTCCGAAGAAACATTGCGGGCAAGAAGAGAATGGAGTAACATATTCAGCAAACTTCAAGACAGCAAATGCCAACCAAGAATTCTTTACCCTCAAAGCTCTCCATCCTCAACGAAGAAAAAGTATGGACCTTCTCAGACAAACAGAAACTCCAGAAATATTCCTCCACTCCAAAATATTAAACCTCCACTCCAAATAAACCTCCACTCCAAAATATTCTACAAGAATTCCTAAAGCCAAAACCAACAGAGGAATGAACAGGAAGAACAGAATAAACCAAGGAATAAAATCACAAAAAAGACAAACAATGGCAAACACAGATGCCAACATATCAATAGTAACTCTGAGTGTAAATGGATTAAATCAGTAAAAAGACATCAGTAAAAAGACACCGATTAGCAGGATGGATTAAAAAACAAAATCCAACCTTCTGCTGTCTCAAGGAAACACATTTAACCACAAAAGATAAACACAGACTCAAAGTAAAAGGGTGGAAAACAATCCTACAAGCAAATGGACCAAAAAAAAAAAAAAGCAGGAGCAGCCATACTTTATATCAGATGAAATAGACTTCAAATTAAAAAAACTAAAAAGAGACATAGATGCAGATGGACACTACATTATGATTGTCCCGACCCACGGGATTCGGAGGCACGAAAAGAGAAGGACTGAGGATTGAAATGAGGGGCTTGAGACAACCTGACGCTAGTGTTTGCTTCTTTATTTTTCCTTTACCTTTCTTTTACTTTTCCATGTCTTTCTTTTCCCTGTCTTTCTTACTTCCCTGGCCTTCTCTCTGCTCCTCTCGCAGTACCCCTCGCCATATCTCCTTCTCGCAGTCTCCTCGAAGTAAATCTCTCTCTCTAGTGGTTCCCTTCTTATACCCCGGTCGCTCCTCCCATCGTACCTCCCAGTCTCACGTGATTTACAGGAAAACACAGGGGTTTCTCTGAAGGCGAAACAGTACATCGAAACCTCACTCATCGAGCACATGCGCAACATGGCGCATGCTCCAGGCAGCTCTGGACATATGATCAAGGGGACAATATATCAGGCAGATATAACACTCATCAACATACACTCACCAAATGAAGGGGCACCAAAATGTATTAGAAAATTACTATCAGCTCTGAAAACAGATATTAAAGAAAATACATATATAGCGGGAGACTTCAACACCCCACTCTCACCAATGGACAGATCAACGAGACAAAAAAAGAAGACACTAGAGCCCTAAATAAATACATAGAACTCATGGATTTAACAGACATCAATAGGACACTGCACCCAAAACAATCTGAGTACACATTTTTCTCAAGTACGCATGGATCATTCTCCAGAATCATCCCATACTGGGCCACAAGACAAACATCAACAGATACATGAAAATTGGAATCATTCCAACTATCTTCTCTGATCATAAAGGCATCAAGCTAGAAATAAATCATGAAAAGAAAACAAGGAACATTCCCACTTCATGGACATTGAAATCCATGCTACTGGAAGACCACTGGACTAATGAGGAGATCAAAGAAGAAATTAAAAAATACTTTGAGTTGAATGACAAGGAGGACACCACTTTCCAGAATGTATGGGATACAGCAAAAGCACTAATAAGAGGAAAATATATAACAATACAGGCTCACATCAACAAGCAAGAAAGAGCTCAAACAACCTAACCTCACATCAAAAAGAACAAAAAAACCCTAAAGTCAGTAGAAGAAAGGAAATAATAAAAATCAAAGCAGAAATAAAATAATTAGAAATTGAAAAAGCAATCCAAAAGATCAATGAAACCAAAAGTTGGTTCTTTGAAAAAATAAACAAAATAGACAAACCTCTAGCAAGGCTCACAAAGAAAAAACGGTAGAAAACACGTATAAATAGGATTATAAATGAAAGAGGAGAAATCACAACAGACTCAGTAGAAATCAAAGAATAATAAGTGATTACTATGAACACTTATATGCAAACAAATTTAACAACCTAAAAGAGATGGACAAATTCCTAGAATGATATAATCATCCAAAGCTGGACAAAGAAGAAATAGAACAACTAAACAGACCAATTACAAGCAGCGAAAATGAAACAGTAATCAAAGCACTCCCCAAAAACAAAGCCCATGCCCAGACGGCTTCACAAATGAATTCTACCAAATGTTCAGCAGTGAATTAGTGCCTATGCAACACAAACTCTTTCAAAAAATTGGAAAAGAAGGAATACTAACAAATATGTTCTACGAAGCCAACATTACACTAATACCAAAACCCAACAAAGACAGCACAAAAAAAGAAAATTACAGGCTAATCTCCCTAATGAACACTGATGCAAAAATCTTCAACAAAATCCTTGCCAACAGAATCCAACAATGTATCCATAAGATAATTCACCACGACCAAGTAGGATTTATTTCAGGGACACAAGGACAGTTCAACATGCGAAAATCAATCAATGTAATCCTACACATCAACAAAAAGAAATATAAAAAGCATACAATAATATCCATAGATGCTGAGAAAGCATTTAACAAAGTGCAACACCCATTTGTGATACAGGCCCTTGAAATTCTCAGGATACAAGGAACATACCTCAACATCATAAAGGCCATCTATGACAAGCACAAAGCCAATATCATTCTCAATGATGAAAAGCTGAAAGCATTCCCATTAAGATATGGAACAAGACAAGGATGTCCACTCTCACCACTGCTTTTCAACATAATACTGGAAGTCCTAGCCAGAGCAATAAGACAAGAGAAAGACATACAAGGAATCCAAATAGGCAAGGAAGAAGTGAAACTATCACTATTTGTGGACGATATGATAATATACATAGAGAACCTCAAAAACTCCACAGAAAAACTAATTAAACTAATCAATCAGTTTAGTAAAGTGGCAGGATACAAAATCAACACACAAAAATAAGTAGCCTTCCTATACACAAACAATAAATCTGAAGAAGAAGAAATCAAGAAAACCATCCCTTTTATTATTGAAACAAAATCAAATACTTGGGAATAAACCTGGCAAAAGAAGTAAAGGACCTATACAAAGAAAACTATAAAACACTGTTAAAAGAAATAGAAGAAGACACAAAGAAATGGAAAGACATCCCCTGCTCATGGATCGGAAGAATTAACATTATCAAAATGGCCATCCTACCAAAAGCAATTTACAGATTCAGTGCTATTCCAATTAAAATTTCAATGTCATTCTTCAAAGAGATAGAAAAAAATATTGATGAAATTCATATGGAGCCACCAAAAACCCCGAATAGCCAAAACCCTCCTGAAAAAAAAGAAGAGAATGGAAGCATCACTCTCCCAGATTTCAAACTGTACTACAAAGCTATAATAATCAAAACTGCATGGTATTGGAACAAGAACAGACACACAGACCAGTGGAACCAAACAGAAAATCCAGAAATAAACCCACAAATTTATGGTCAACTAATCTTTGACAAAGGAGCAAAGACTATGCACTGGAGCAAAGAAAGTTTGTTCAATAAATGGTGTTGGGAAAACTGGGTCGTTACGTGCAAAAGAATGACGCTTGACTACTACCTCACACCATGCACAAAAAACAACTCAAAATGGATTAAAGAACTAGACATAAGACCTGAAACCATAAAATACATAGAAGGAAATATAGCTGAAACACTACATGACATGCACCTCAAAGACATCTTTACAGGTGCATCGCCCAAAGCAGTGATAGTGAAGGCAAAGACAAACAGCTGGTACTACATCAAATTAAAGAGCTTCTGCTCAGCAAAAGAGACAATAACCAAAACAAAGAGAAACCCCACTGAGTGGTAGAAAATTTTTGCACCCAACACTAATGATAAAGGACTGATCACAAAAATCTACAAAGAGCTGATGAGACTCAACAAAAACAAAGAAAATAATCCAGTCAAAAAATGGGCAGAAGAGCTAAAAAGAAACTTCTCCAAAGAGGAAATGCAAATGGGGGCCTCCCCGGTGGCGCAGCGGTTGAGCGCTGGGTTGTTAAGGTGCCCGCAGCCTCTGCAGCACTGGTTCGATTCCCAGCTGCTCCCCGGCCACCGGAGGAGGGTCCCATATGGCATGCAGACCTCTCCTGCCGCCCACTGCTCCCCTCAGCAGATACTTCGGTCCTTCTGCCTGCTCTGCTCCCCGCTCTGGTTCTGGTTAGTTCTCTCACCTTCCTGCGCTTCTGACTGTACCCAGTGCTTGTATGAATAAATAAATAAATCTAAAAAAAAGAAAAAGAAAAAAGAAACATAGGAGAAATTTTAAAAAAAAAGAGGAAATGCAAATGGCCAACAGGCATATTAAAAAATGTTCAACATCACTTCCAATCAGGGAAATGCAAATTAAAACTACTAGATACCATCTCACACCAGTGAGAATGGCACGTATTAAAAAAACTAGCAACAACAAATGTTGGCGAGGATATGGAGGAAAAGGGACTCCTGCACTGCTGGAGGGAGTGCAGACTGGTCCAACCACTATGGAGAGCTGTGTGGAGATTCCTCAACCTACTAAAGATAGAGCTTCCATATGATCCAGCAATTCCACTCCTAGGTATTTACCCAAAGGACACAGAAACATTAATTCCAAAGAGCACCTGCACCCCTATGTTTATAGCAGCACAATTTACAATAGCTAAGCTATGGAAACAGCCCAAATGCCCAAAAATAGATGACTGGATCAAGAAGCTGTGGTACATATACACCATGGAATATTACTCAGCATTCAAAAAAGATAAACACATGCAATTTGCAGCAACATGGATGGCGCTGGAAGGGATCATGCTCAGTGAAATAAGCCAGAAAGAAAAAGAAAAATACCAGATGGTCTCACTCATAGCAGCAATCTAGAAAACCTAAATAAGGGACCAGGAAAAGAATAACTGTAAGAAAGAAAAAAAATCATAATCAACAAACAGCTATGAACCAGAGACACACTTTGAGGGGGGCAGGGAAATGAGGAATTAGGGTCAAAATCAGGGGGTTGCAATTGTATGGGGAATATAAAAATAATAATAATAAAATTAATGAAGACTGTGGGTCTGCTAGACTTAAACATTTTGTTTATGAGAAAGTGCTACAGTCCAGTACAAGGTCAGAACAGCTCTGTCAATCAGTTATCTGACCTAAGAATGTAATATACCAGACCTCATAAGGTTCCTTTCAAATTAAAGCAAGAGCAGGACACTTCATCACCCTGGGACATCACAAGGTATGAGCAGGAATGCCCACAGGGCCATTGGCTCATGTGTGACTCTGCTTCCCACACACTGATCAGTGGGATGCCTGATTGGATTGGAACCAATTCCAATAAGATTGGAACCATGTGTGGGAGTCTGGGGTATAGTTTTCCGTTACAATATCAGGTCATAAAAGATATTAAAAAAAACCTGGTCAGCAGATTCACCTTCCTGCTGAATCCCTAAATGACATAAGCACATTTTCAGTTTCACCCACTCTTTTCCTTTGCCATGTAATTGACACTGTATGATTATTCTATTAATAAAAAAGACAAGATCTTGTTTTGGGAAGCATCCTGCATTGTACAGCTTGCTCCACAACTCCTGTTTCCTTGACAGTATGGTGTTGCTGATGCAACAGAAGATTGAAATCATACCTTGTGTATTCTCTGACCATAGGGGTATCAAACTAGATATTAACTACAAAAATCATCTAATATGTGGAGCCTGAACAATACTCTACTGAAAGGCTACTGGGTTAATGAGGACATCAAAAAAAAAGAAATTAAAAAATACTGACAAATGACAAGGATACAACCTTCCAGCACTTACAGGATACAGCTAAAGCAGTCCTGAGACTGCTGAGACAAGTTTATAATAATACAGTCTCACATGAAGAAAAAAGCACTCACAATAAATAACACTATTTCTCATCCCATGAAACTAGAAAAAAAAAAAAGAAAAAAGCCAAAAGACAGAAGGGAAATAAAAATTATCACAGAAATAAATAAAACAGAGGTTTAAATGGCCATCCAAAAAATCAGTGAAACCTTTATCAGTTTATCTTTTAAAAGATAAAATAGGCAGGGGCCTCCCCGGTGGCGCAGCGGTTGAGCGCTGGGTTGCGAAGCTGCCCGCAGCCTCTTCAACGCTGGTTCGATCCCTGGGTGCTCCCCGGCCACCAGAGGAGGGTCCCACATGGCGCGCAGACCTCTCCTGCCGCCCGCTGCTCCCCTCAGCAGTGTACTTAAGTCCTTCTGCCTGCTCTGCTCCCTGCTCTGGCTCTGGTGAATTCTCTCATCCTCCCGCGCTTCTGACTGTACCCAGTGCTTGGATAAATAAATAAATCTTTAAAAAAAATAGATTTAAAAAAAAAAGATAAAATAGGCAAACCTTTGGCTAGGCACAGTACAAAAAAAGGAGAAAAATAGAATAAAAAATGAAAGAGGAGGAGTGATAATAGGCTGCAGAATCCAGAGATAAGATATTTCTATGAGCAATTTTATGCAAGCAAGTTCAACAAACTAAGCGAGATGGATAAGTTCTTAGACTGAATAGAGAAGAAGTAGAAAACTTGAACAGACCAATCACAAGCAAGGAAATTGAGATAGCAATGAAAACTCTCCCCAAAACCTTAAGTCCAGGAACAGATGGCTTCACAAGTGAGTTCTAGCAAACTTTCAAAGATGAATTCATACCTAATTTGCTCAAACTTTTACAAAAAATGAGAGAAGGAATATTACCAATTCTATTTTATGAGACCATCATTATTCTAATACCAAAATCAAACAAAGACAACACAAAAAGAGGAAACTACAGACCAATTTCCCTAATAGATACTGATGCAAAAATCCTCAGTCAACATCTTAAGAAACTGAATCCAACAATGCATCGAAAAGATCATACATCATGACTAAGTGGGATTTATACCAGCAGCACATGATTGGTTCAACATTCAAAAATAAATCAATGTAATTCACATATTAGCAAAAAGAAAGACATCTGTTGATGTAATCCTATCAACAGATGGCCAAGAAAGAATTTGATAAAATTCAACATCCATTTATGATTAAAACCATTAGCAAAATTAGAGATATATGGAACATATCTTGATATAATAAAAGCCATATATGACAAACACACAACTCACATCATTCCCAATGGTGAAAAACTGAAAGCTTTTCCACTAAGATCTGGTATGAGACAAGGATGTCCACACACGCCACTGCTACTGAACATAGTATTGGAAGTCTTAGCTAGAGCAATAGGCAAGAACATGATATAAATGGAATCCAGATTGGGAAACAAGTAAGCTATCATCATTTGCAGATGGCATGACAATCTGTGTAGACGACCCTAAAGACTCCACTAAAAAACTAATAGAAAAATAAGCCAGTTCAGCTGAGTAGCCAGTTATAAAAGTAATACACAGAAAACAGTTGCCTTCCTATATACAAACAATGAGCTAGAAGGAAAGAGACTACGAAAATGATTCCATTTACAGTCACACCAAAACAAAACAAAACAAAAAGTCTGTAGGAGTAAACCAAACAAAGGAGTGAGGGACACATACAAAGAAAACTACAAGACATTGTTAAAAGAAATAGAAGACACAAAGAAATGGAAAGATATTTCCTGTTCATGGATTGGATGAGTCAACATTGTCAAAATGGATATCCTACCTAAAGCAATACACAGATTCAATCCTGATAAAAATTTCAATAGCTCAAAGAAATGAAACAAACATTACTGAAATTCATATGGAACCAAGTAAGACATCGAATAGCCAAAACAATCCTGACATAAAAATGAATGGAAGCATCACACTTCCAGAATTCAAACTATACTATAAAGTCATAATAATTTAAACAGCATGGTACTTGGACAAACTCAGAATACACAATGGGATGGAATTGAGAGTCCAGAAATAAACACACACCTATATGGGCAGTTAATCTATGTATCACAAAGGAGCCAAGAATATAAACAAAAAATTTTGAAGCACTTGACTAGTCTGTTGAAGATTTGATAGAATAACCCTGTGAAACACAAAGACTTGTTACATTTTTAAGAAGTGTGTAAGTGACTCATTGTAGATAATTTTCTCTATTTCTTTTGGGGAAATCAGTCTATTTAAATTATCTCTAATGGGGCCAATTAATTTTTTTTCATTGAAGTAACTGGTTTAAAATACATAAGGATAGCCCACCCAGCCCAGACCTGCTACTGTGCCACACAGCCATGGACCCAGACCCAAGCATGGGGGAGCTTGTTGTGGCTCCTGCCCTCTGACACAGCAACCAAGCAGGATAGCATGCAGAAAGAAACTACTGCAGGAACCATGTCCTGCGACCTGTAACTGAAGGGAACCCTGTGGGAACTGACACAAAGGTGAGCGACCGGCACAAGGTAATCACAAACCTCATGCCATCAGAGGAAGTTAGGGACTCTGGCAGGCCACACCTGGAACAGAGAAAGGGAAAGACCTGCAAATAACCAAAGGCCAGCTGGTCAGCTTGTGTGTATAAGTGCACATGTGAAAAGCATGTGCAGATCTTTGCTGCTCAGGTTCCCACACCCAAGACCTAGGACTAGGGAGACGTGCATGAGCCTCCAACGAGGTGAAGGACCTGCACTTGGTAATCGAAAATCCAGCGCCCAGGCATGGGATTGAGGCACAGAAGGTGCCATATCTATGGGCACTAAACTGGGCTATTGCCCATGTCCCAGATCTGAGAGTTTTGGAACTGAGAACCAGGGCACAAAATTTGGGGTGCAGGAGCCCCACAATGGTGAGGCATGGGGCAGACACAGCACCCAGCACTGCTGAAGCAGTCCATTCCACCCCTCCTCTGTTCCCTGGAGACCTATGGGGAGAAAGCACAGTTATGGAAGGATACTAGGAGAGGTCTCTGGCACCACCTAGTGATAAGAACAAAATAACCAACTACATGAGAGTTGGAAGTCAGGGACTTCAAACCACCCTCGGGCTCTGAGAGGGGGTGAGCCACGGAGAAGGGAAAGAAGGCACAGAGCAAGACCACCAAAGGCCCCACAGACAGCAGCCCACATTTTGGAACTGAGAACTGGGCACAGGATCCAGGGTGTGGGACCTGCCATAACAGTGGGCACCACACAGTTTCACAGGCAGCATTTTGGATCTGAGGCCCCTGGAACTGAGAGCTAGGGCACAGAATTCAGGGCACAGGTTCTTCACATTGCGGGCACAGCATTGGGTGAGCACGGAGCAGACAGAACCCAGTGTGAGCATTAGCCCCTGTGTTGAGGTGCTCCTCTCCCCTCTTTGTTTCCCAGAGAATTACTGGGAAAAAGCACAGGTCTGAAAGTCTACTAGGAGACATCTCAGGTGCCACCTGGTGATCAGAACAAAATCACCAACTACCTGATAATTGAAGACAGGGACTCCAAGACTGTTCTGGAACTGAGTAAATACAGAGGGAGGGAACTATAAGGGACAGAGTCTAACAACATAGCCACAGCATCAATACCCTGGTGGAGTTTTGGCCTAACAGTACTGGACTTGGTCTGGTAAAACTGTCTCTAACACCCCTGAAGGAGCACCCCAAAGAGATGCTTGCTAGCACCAGCAGCACAACGTCCCAATACATAGAACTAATTAAAAAGCAAACAGCAGGGAGAAGGAAAAATATAAATGACCAAGCCAGCCTTCAGGGGAAGGATACATCACAAAAAGAAATTCAGCCATCATAACTCCACAATAATGACATGGAAGAACTCTGCCTGACAGAGAATTTAAAATCATCATGATTAAAAACAAAGAAGACAAAAAGAAAAAGAATGAAATGAGGAAAACAATGAACTGAAAAATGAAATTGAGTCCCTAAAGAAGGAAATGAAAGAAACGCAGGAGATCAAAAGATCAATAGAGAAACTAAAGAACTCTGGGAAAGCAATGAAAACAGAATCAGTGAAATGGAAGAATGGATCAATACTTTTAAAGATACAGAAATAAAAAGACCCCAAAAGAGAAAAGGAGAGAGAAGTATGAAGGAAAAAGAATGAGGAAACTCTTCGACAATTAGCTGACACCATGAGGAAAGGAAATATAAAAATTATAGGAACTCCAGAAGGGGAGGAGAGAGACAAAGGAACCAATAAATTATTCAAGGAGATAATCAAAGAGAACTACCCAAACATGAAGGAGAAAAATATAGACATACGAGAAGCAAGAAGAAACCAAATTACCACACTGAAAGGAAAACTACAGCAAGACACATAATATTAAAGCTTGCAAGAGTCCAAGACAAGGAAAAAATAAGGAAACTGGCAGTGTTGTGGTTGTGGGGGGGGAGGTGAAGAAACAGATAACCTATAAAGGAAAACCAATCTGGCTGACATCAGACCTCTCTGAAGAAATACTATGGGCAAGAAGAAAATGGACAAACATATTCAAGACAGCAAATACCAACCAAGAATAAACTTTACCCTGCAAAGCTCTCCTTCCTCTACGAAGAAAAAATGAGGACCTTCTCAAACAGAAACTCCAGAAATTCATTACAAATAAACCCCCCACTCCAAATAATTCTACAAGAAGTCCTAAAGCCAAAACCAAAAGAGGAATGACTAAGAAGAACAGAATAAAGCAGAAAATAAAATCACAAAAAGACAAACAAAAGGGCAAGTACAAAGACTAATGTGTCAATATTAACCCTAAATGTAAATGGACTAAACTCATCAATAAAAAGGCACAGAGTCGCAGGCTGGATTTAAAAAATGCCTATCCTACACAATTTCTTTCAAAAATTTGAAAAAGAAGGAATACTACTAAGTATGTTCTACCAAGCCAACATTACACTAATACCAAAACCAAACAAAGACCACACAAAAAAAAATCACAGACCAATCTCCCTAATGAATGCTGATGCAAAACTCCTCAACAAAATCCTTGCCAACAGAATCCAACAATGCATCACATTTACAATCCCACCACAATTAGGTGGGATTTATCCCAGGGGCACAAGGATGGTTCGGCATACAAAAATCGATCAGTGTAATCCAACACATCAACAAGAACAAAAAAACTCCATAAGATCATATCAATAGATGCTGAGAAAGCATTTGACAAAGTTCAATATCCATTTATGATGAAGGTCCTCGAATTTCTTTGGATAGAAGGAACATACATAACATGATAAAAGTCATACACGAACATACCCACTGCCAATATTATACTCAATGGCAAAAAGCTGAAGGCCTTTCCTTTAATTTTTTTTTTATTTTAAAGATTTATTTATACAGAACTAGGGTACAGGCCAGAGGCGTGGGAGGGTGAGAGAATTCACCAGAGACAGAACAGGGAACAGAACAGGCAGACAGACCAAAGACACTGCTGAGGGAAGCAGCGCCTTGTGGGTTTCTCCCTGGCTGGCCGGGGATCAAATAGGCACTGCAAAGGCTGCAGACAGCTTCACAGCGCTATGCTCAACCCACTGCACCAGCGGGGAGGCTCTGGCCTTCCGTTTAAGATCAGGAACAAGACAAGGATGTCGTCTCTCACCACTGCTTTTCAATATAATACTGGAGGTCCTAGCCAGAGCAATAAGACAAGAGAAAGACATAAAAGGAATCCAAAGAGGGAAAGAAAAAGGAAAACTATCACTATTTTCAGATGATATGATAATATACATAGAGACTCCTAAAAACTGCACATAAAAAGTAATCAAACTAATGGACCAGTTTTGTAAAAAGCAGGATACTAAATCAACACACAAAAATTAGTAGCCTTCCTGTATGCAAACAATCACTCTGCAGAAGAGATTAAGAAAACAATCCTATTATAATTGAAACAAAAAAAAAATAGAAAATACTTGGGAACAAACCTAGCAAAAGAGGGGAAGGATCAAAGAAAATTATAAAACACTATTAAAAGAAATAGAAGACGACACAAAGAAATGGAAAGAATTAACATTAAGAAACATGAAAAAAGAATTAACATGATCATGAAGAATTAACAGGATTAAAATGGGCATCCTACCAGAGCAATCTACAGATTCAACGCTGTTTCCATAAAAATCTCAATGACAGTCTTCAAAGAAATGGAACAAAATATTGGTGAAATTCTTACGGCAGGTTTTGGTGGCTCCAGGTGAATTTCATCAGTATTTGTTCTAGTTCTTTGAAGACTGTCACTGAGATTTTTGGTGGAATAGCATTGAATCTGTAAATTGCTTTTAGGAGGATGGAAATTTGTATAAGGACCACCACTGTCATGTTGATACCGGAATTGTCGGGCCTAGTCTCCCAGCCAGGAACAGATCCCAGGCTGCAGGGGCAGCGCTGAGCCCCAGCCACTAGACCCCCACGGCTTGGTGTCTCACGAAGTCGCAGCAGGTACTTCGCAGACGCTCAGGCAAGCAAGCGAGAAGAGGCAGGTTTGTTTAGAGAAAGAAAAAGTTTATTGAGAAAAGGAACAGAAATAAAGTGGGACTCCCAGGCCAGGACACCAGGCCTGGGAGGGGCAAGGAAGCCAAAGTGGAGTCGTGTCTCAGGGAATATAGACCTTCTTTCCCTCATTATTCTAAAGCTCCACCAGTCTCTTTGTGATTGGTTAGTTCTCGGCTATCTTACTTAATTTGCTACTGAGCAGGGGATCTTCACATTCCTTATCTAACAGCTTTCTCTTTCCCCATTTGTTGCATCTTTATCTTTATGGCCCAGTCCTCTGGATGGGCATCCCTGCATTGAAGTTAAACAGCTGCCCTTCTAAGTTGTCCATAAATTAAACCACTCTCCATTTCTCCAATCTCTGCCTCCCTTTACCACCTGAAGGAAACCAGGACCAGCATTAACAATGTTGTCCTTGGTCCTGGGATGTTTGTTTTTCCTAGTGGAATGGGTTACTTTCCCTTGGTTGTCCATATCTCTGAAGCCTCCCTAAATTCTTCAGAGGTCCCCTCCTGCACTGTCCCTGAAACTGCCTAATAACCTTAGCTTGCCCTGTGTCTCAATGAGTACTGGCGAAGGTCCCACGTACTGGTCACGTGACCGCCCACTGTGGACGTACCCGCTGCATTGCTGGGGCGAGTCTCGCGAGCCCCGACAGCTCAGTGACGGGGCTCGCCAAGAAGGCGGGAGTCCCTGACCACGAGTTGGCGGGTGGGAAGGCTCGTGTGCTCTCGGACCCAGGGCCGCCCAGACCCGCCTCAGAGCGCGCTGAGCGGGTGGCTGAGACTTCGCGGGCTCTCCCCCTCAGAGGGACAGGGCTCGCCAAATGGCGGGCGTCCCTGCGCCATTGCAGCGATGGGAGGGTTGCGTCATCCCTCGTGCCTCCGCCCTGGCGGCCCCCGCGGCCTCCGGGCCCCTGATGGTGCGGTCCGGCCCCTTCGACACGGCCATCCAGAACGCCCCTCGCGGGCACAGTCCGCTGCAGGGACGGAAACGCGCCGGGGAGGGAGAAGCCTCGGGGCCGGCGAGGCCGGGGCGGGCAGTGGCCCTGCGCAGCCTCGAGGCGGAGGGCGGCCCGAGGGCGCGGCGAGGAGGGGAGCCCAGCGGCGTGAGAGCCCGACTCTGCTTCCGGCACTCGCGGGGCGCGGCGAGACCCGCGGCCTCCTTGCGCGCAGCTGACCGCCCCCCGCGGGCCCGCCGCCGGCACGTGACCGGTGCGGGGCGTCGCCGCCTCCGGTGAGACCCGCCCTTCCAGGCCCCGTCGCGAGCGTGGCTCGCCAAGATGGCGACAGGCCACCCACCCGGCCGGGCCTCCTGCGCTCGCTGGGCGCCGTCGCCGGGGCGTGTGGGGCGCCCGCCCGCCCGCCCGCCCGCCCGCGGCCACGGCCCTCGCCCTGCCCGCCCGACCCCGTCCTCGGCCCTGCGCCTCGAGGGCGCGGCCGGGGCGCGGGGGCGGCGCGGAGGTCGGGTGGGGAGACGCGCGAGGGAGGCCCGGGCGCGCCCCTCCTCGCTGTCCCCGCGCCGACGGCGCGAGGGGCCCGGGGCGCCCTCCTGCCGCCCCTGGCCGCGCCCCCGGGCCTCGCGGGAACCCGACGGCGGACTCCGCCGCCCGCGTCGAGGAGCCCCCGCGGGCCTGGCCGCGGCCACGCTGCTCGGCGAGTCCCAACCCAGGCCGCGGGCTTCCCCTGGACCCCGCCCCTCCCAGCCGCGCTGCGGGCGGCGGCGGCGCCGGGAACTCCCCGCCCCCCCCCCCGTCATCGCCACAATAGCGCGTAAGGGCCTGGGCAGAGCAGGACGGGGCGCGTCGGGGAGGGCCGGGTCGCCTGGGTCCTGAGGTGTGGTGGGGCTGAGGCGGGGCCGGGGCGGGGCCGGGTCGCCTGGGTACCGGGGCGGGGTTAGGAAGGGGCCAGGGTGGGGCGGGGCCTGTGTCACGGGACGGGGCGGGGCGGACGGGGCGGGGCGGGGCGGACGGGGCGGGGCGGACGGGGCGGGGCGGGGCGGACGGGGCGGGGCGGACGCCCCAGAGCGCAGGGGCGGTGGACGCGCTCTGGCAGCCAGACCGCGGGCCTCGCGCCGGCTTTTGCTGCGACCTGGTTCCCCGCCCCGCCCCCGCGCCTCCCCGTCCCCGCCTCTCCTGGCCGCGGGCAGCCGGCGCCGGACCTGGCGGCGGGTGGAGCGGGCGGTGAGGGACCGGCAGCGCCGGCGCGGGCTCTGGATCGTGCGGGGGAGGCGCTGGGTCTGCGGCCGGGGAACCCAAAAGCGCCCAGACACGCCCCGTCTCTGATCACGAAGCTCAGCATCGTCGGGCCAGGGGGTGCTTGGAGGGGAGCCCGCCCGGGACTCCGGGGCCGCTGGCCTGGCTGGCCCGCCGGCCCCGCCCCTCTCTCGCCCGGCCCCGCCGCAGCCCCCGCCTGGCCTCCGTCGCGGGGCCCCTGGCGAGGGCGGACGCAAGACGGGGTGCACGCGGGTTGGGGGACAGTTCCTGCAGAGGCGCCTGCGGTCCTGAAACGCCTCCCGGCTCTCCCGGCACAGCGGCGGGGACGGGGCGCTCGCGGCCTCTGCTCGGGGCGCGCACACGAGCGGTCACCCGTGTCCACGCCCGTCTTCGTGCGGCGGGAGCCCTGAGATGGGGAGCTGCCCGCCTGGGCGGCGTGTGGCCCCGCAGCCTGCGGGTCCCGCTGCGTGGGCGACGCGAGGCAGGACTTGGTGATCTGCAGACGCCGCGGCTCCGGGGTTGGGGGCCCGGTGAGGGTGCGCCCCGTGGGCCCCGGGGGCGATGTGGGCCCGGCCCGCGTGCCCCGAACAGCCGCCCGGGGGCCGTTCCCTCGAGGAGGACGGGCCGCCGCCTGGCCGCGCCCCCTGGAGCCTCCGCCGCCGTCATCCCGGGGAGCGCAGAGGAGCCGCGGGGCCGCCCGGCACGGCACCCGCAGACCCGCGCTCCGCAGCGCCTGGGGTGCGCGGCCCGGAGATCAGGCGCGGCCCAGGGCGGGGCGGGTTCTCCGGGACCTCTCTGGCCGAGGCGGCGCCGGGCCCCCTGGCCCGCCTCGGGACAGCCCGCCGGCTGCGCCTTCCCGGGGACGGGAGCCGGGGCCGCCCCGCCCCGCCGCGCCCCGACTGCGAGAAGGTCCTTTCCGCGGAGGCCGCGGCACCGCGGGTGTCCGTCTCGGGCGCTGGATGGCGGAGCCCACGGGGGACGGGCGGGTTTGGGGGGGACGGCGAGTGAGAATGACCAAGACAGATATGCTCGCTGACTTGGCGGGGGGACAAGTCCAGTTCCTGGAAAGAAGAAGGGTTTCCGAGAGGCCAGCGAGGGGCTGGGGTCAGAGGACGGGGGCGGCGGCCGAAGGGGGTGTCAGGGGGACCAGGTGTTGGGAGGACGGGCCGGGACACAGACTGGCCCCGGGGTGCCGTGGGCACAGCTGGCAGACCGCCTGTCCCCCACTCCCCGCAACCCCACTTAGCTTTAGCGCGGTTCACAGCGGGTCTTTCCCCTTTTGTCGCAGCTGCCCCTCCCCGCAGTGAGGGACGCTGCACCCCTCGTCTCCCGCTGAGCGGCGCCCCCAGCATCCACACACCCTGCCCCCCCCCTCCCGGTGCACGCCCGCCCCAGCAGTACGGGTCTCGCGGACGCGAGTCACCGCCCTCCGGCCCGCCCAGCCGCGCTCCCCTCCCCCACACTCGGAAACGGGGCCGCCGCGGCCACACAGCTCCGGGAGCCCCGGGCTGGGGGAGCGTTCCGGATGGTCGCGGGAGGCGACGGCGCGTAGGGCGGAGCGCGCCCCTGCGACGGCCGCGGGGACGGGGTGTGGTCGGGAGGCCCAGCCGCGTGTGCGGGGGGTGGGGGGGGGTGCAGGAAAGCGGAGACACGCCCTTTCCTGCCGCGGAGCCAGAGACCCCGCAGAAAGGACAGCTCGATATCCCCTCGGGGGCCCCCCGGGGAGGCGCCCCGCGTCTGGGGGACGAGCCGAGCAGCAGCCCCGAGGGAAAGAGTAAATAAATACAAGTCGCGGGGACTTGAGACCCACAGCGACGGCGCCCACGGAAAGACCCCGCAGGGCCGCCCTGGGGTGGAAGGAGGCGCCGTCGGGCCGCGCCGCCCTGACCTGGACCCGCGGCCGGGAGCGCGCAGCGCCCCCAGCCCCCCGCTGCTCCCGAACCCAGGATTCAGCAGATCCCCGTTCCGCTGCCCACTCCCCTGGTGCACCCGCTCTGGTCTACACCCGCGCGTGGACACGCAGTCAATGACTCTTGAAGAAGCGCCAGTGCAGGGGCGCGCTGAGCCGTCGCGGCGTAAGAGCAGGGGCGGGGGAGCAGAGCAGGGGCGGGGCGCAGCAGCAGAGCAGTGTCGTCAGCGGGGGGAGGAGGCTGTCCCGGGCGGGCGTGGGGGTGCAATGGGCCGGCCTGGATTCCTCGTGGGAGCGGGGTGATTCACTTTGGGGGCGATGCGCCGGGTCCCGGGAATATTTGTTTAAATGCATGTGGAGCACCGTGGTGGGAACGCGCGGCGCCGCAGGTGGGGTAACTGCGGGGAGGCGCCCCCGAGCTGCAGGTGGGGTAACTGCGTGGAGGCGCCTGAGCGTGACATGGGGCGCCCCCGAGCTGCCAAGAGTCCCCGCTGGCAGCCACCCGCGCGGCGGCGGCTCTTCAGCCTCTCCCGAAACCGACCAGACGCCACGATGTTCGCGGGCGAGGCCGAGCAGATCCCGGGCCCCGCGGGGGACTCAGGGCCGAGCGGGGTATGGGGGTACAGGCCGCCGCTCCGCCGCGCGCCGGGGCTCTGCGGCCTCCACCTGGGCCCGGGCGCGGGGGACCCCTGGGCACGGGCGGAGCATGTAGGGGGCGCCTCCACGGCCCGGGCGGGAGCGGCGGCGGGAGGGGAGCGGACCCCGCGGGGGCGCCAGGGAGAGCACAGAATCCGGATGCCGCGTGCCCAGGCCCCCGGAGACCCCCCATCCCCCTCGCGGCCCCAGGACCCTCCGCCCGCGTGCCCGGACCCCCGGAGTCCCCCCCACCATCCCCACGGCCCCAGGACCCCCTTCCCGCCTGCCGGGGACCCCGGAGCGCGGGCCCACGCCAGGGACGCCCACGACGCCAGCGGAAGAGCCTCTCAGACCCGCCCCCCGACTCCGAGCTGCGGGGGACCGTGCGCCTGGTGGGGGCCGCGGACGGACTTGGCCCGGTTCAGAGCAGGTCTGGGGTGAGCGTCTCCCAAACTCTGCCCGGGCTGGGGGGCGACCCTGGAGGCGCCGAGGCCCCCAGAAGGCGGACGCGGCCCGGGAGCTGCCCGAGGAGACCTGGGAGGAGGGCGAGCTGCCGGCGGGGACCCGCCCGGGACCCCGCGAGCCGCAGACGCAGCGGGGGAGCAGGAGCCCGACGCCCCCACCCGGACCCCCGCCCCCCGGCGCACGGGGACAGCCCATGGAGGGCGGTGCTCACGGCCACGCCAGCGGCTGGGGACGGGGCGGGGGGCGCCTTCGCGGGGCGCCGGGGGGGAGCGAGGGGCCTCTCTTGCCCCGGAGAGGAGAGTCAGGGTGTCCGAAGCGTCCTGGGGGCTCTCCGCAGCAAGCGGGAGAGTCTCAAAGAGCCGCTCGGACCAGCCGAGGCGGGAGCCCTGCCCGCGGAGACGAGCCGCGGGGCTCCCGGAGTAGCTGCGTCCCTCGCGGCCCCCGTGGGGGAGGCCCGCGGGCGGGAGGGCGAGGGCGGAGGAGCCGCGGGGCGGGCGGGGACGGGGCCTGCGGGGGCGCCCGGAGCGGCCCGCGGGAGTTGGTCTCAAGGCCTGGCGCAGGGGCCCCGGCAGCGGGGGACGAGGCCTGGAGCGGCGGGGATGGCGGTGAGCACCCCTGGGTTCTGGGCGGTCACCCCAGGAGAGCTGAGGTCTCAGACCTACGAGTGCGCGGGGCGGGAGGTGGGGGTGCACTGAGCCCGCGGCCGGGAGAGGCCGGAGCCAACGCCCCTGCGGGGAGCGGGGCTGTGGGGGGCGTCGGGAGCGACCATGGGGTCCTGCACACGGGCGCCTCGTTCCGCCCGCGGGGTGCCCCGTCTGGAAGAAGCGGGTCTCCGCGTGTCTGTGGTGCTGCCGGGCTCGGGGCGCCGCTCAGCCGTGCGGGTCGTGGCCGCAGAGTCTCGTGGCCAGAGAAGCCAAGGGGCACGGTCCGGCGACAGCAAGTGGAGGGGTGCACGGGGGGCGGGTAGGGGAGACGGCTCCTTGCGGGGTTGCGCCCAACGCCTAGTGGCAAATCTGCAGCTGGAAAACAGGGGGCCTTTGGGAGAGCGGGCTCGCTCGGCTGCTGGGGGTGGGCCCCTGGGGAGCGGTGGGCTCCTAGGGAGGGATGCGACCCTGCAGGAGGGAAGGGCCCCTGGGGAGGGGTGGGCCGCTGCGGTCATGGGGGGTGGGCCCCTGGGGAGGCTGGGCCCCTGGTGAGGGGTGGGCCCCTGAGGGGAGGGGTGGGCCCCTGCCTGGGGGGGTTGGGTCCCTGCAGGGGGGGTGGGCCCCTGGTGTGGGGGTGGGCCCATGCGGGGGGTTGGGCCCCTGCGAGGAGGGGTGGACCCCTGGGGAGAGGCCTGCACACCCGGCACCCCTGGGCCTCCGGGCGGCAAACATAAAGACTCGGAGGAGAGCAAGGAGCAAAAGAGCAGAGGAGGACCAGTGAGTACGGTGGTCGCTGCAAACAAGGCGGGGGATGTGGAGGGAAGGGGGGAGAGGGTCCTGGGGATAGAGGGTCCAGGGGGGAGAGGGTCCTGTCGGTAGAGGGTCCAGGGTTAGAGGGTCCGGGGTGTAGAGGGTGCAGTGGGGAGAGGGTCCTGGGGGTAGAGGGTGGGGGGGGGGCAGAGGGTGGGGGTGGAGAGGGTCCCGGAGGTAGAGGGTGCTTGGAGGGAGAGGGTCTGGCGGGGTAGAGGGTCCCAGGGGTAGAGGTTCCAGGGGGTAGAGGGACCCTCTACATCCCCCGCCTTGTTTGCAGCTGCCGTGCTCATTTAAATACATGTCTTAAGACACCTCACTTTATTTGCATTTTGAGTTACAACATTCTATTTTTTAATTTTAATTTTTATTTATTTTTAAAAAAGATATATTTATTTCTACAAGCACTGGATACAGTCAGAAGTGCGGGAGGGTGAGAGAATTCGCCAGAGCCAGAGAGGGGAGCAGAACAGGCAGACTGACGAAGTACACTGCTGAGGGGACCCTCGCCGGTGGTCGGGGATCGAACTGGTGCTGCAGAGGCTGCGGGCAGCCTCGCAGCCCAGCGCTCAACGGCTGTGCCTCCAGGGAGGCCCCCTGCCTCGTATATTAATTGTCCATAAACCTGTGGCTTTATTTTTGGGCTCTCCATTCTATTCCATGAGTCTGTGTGTCTGCTTTTGTTCCATTGCCATGCTGCTTTAACTACTCTGGCTTTATAGCATAGTGGAAATCAGGAGTGTGATACCTTCATTTCCCCCCTTTGATATCAGGAAAGCTTTAGCTATTTGGGGTCTTTTGTGATTTTTTATGAACTTCAGTAACCTTTATTCTATTTCTTTGAAGAATGCCATTGGGATTTTTATTGGGATTGCACTGAATCTCTAAATTGCTTGGGGCTGGATGGCCATTTTAACAATGTTGCTTCCTCCAACCCATAAGCTGGGTATATATATTTTTTTAAAGATTTATTTATTTATTTAAACAAACACTGTGTACAGTCAGTAGCACGGAAGGGTGAGAGAATTCACCAGAGCCAGAGTGGGGAACAGAACAGTGATGAAATACACTGCTGAGGGGAGCAGCGGGCACGGCAGAAGAGGTGGCGCGCCATGTGGGATCCTCCCTGGTGGCCGGGATCGAATCGGTGCTGCAGAGGCTGCAGGCAGCTTCGCAGCCCAGTGCTCAACCGCTGCGCCACCAGGGGAGGCCCAAGCTGGGTATATCTATTTATTTAAATGAAGGAGGATTGAGTACAGATGATCCAGGGTCTGTTGGCCAGGCTAAATTTCATTCTTTGTCCTTAGAGTAATGGATAAACATAATCCTTGTTAACTTTCACAGCATTTACAGGATGACACTGAGAATTTCTTGTGTTTTTTAAATAACTAAGAATGTCTCACCCCTGGCCCTACCCACCAAAAAACCTCTTTCCTGATATGAATGACCTCTGCATTCTGGCAGTAACTTTCATATTATGTGTAGGAATGTAATAAAAATGACCATGAAATTCTGCCTGACAGGCATAAAATAAAAGAAAATATTTGGGAATGTAATTTATTTTAAAAATAAGATGAATGTTGATGGAAGAACAGTTAATAGTTTAATGAAAAGTATATTATATAGGGCCTCCCCTGGTGGCGCAGTTGAGCGCCATGCTGTGAAGCTGTCCGCAGCCTCTAAAGCGCCAGTTCGATCCCGGCTGGCGAGGGTCCCACATGGCGCGCAGACCTCTCCTGCCGCCCGCTGCTCTTCTCAGCAGTGTACTTCGTCAGTCTGCGGTTCTGTTCCCTGCTCTGGCTCTGGTGAATCCTCTTACCCTGCCGTGCCTCTGAGCTGTACCCTGGTTCTTGTATGAATAAGTAAATCTTATTCTACCCCCATGGGGAAACGGGACCCTCTTCCCCCTTGGGGGAACGGTAAATCTTCCTCCAGGTGCACACCTGCATCCTCCTCTCGCACTCACACCCCCAGGAACAGGCCGTGTGCCCGAAGACGCCCTAGACGGAGGGGCGGGGTCACTGTCAGGGAGGGCACCCCCTGTAAGCCACAGACGAGCGGTGACCGTGGCCTCTTCCCAAACAGCGGACCGTTCGGCGTGAAGCACCGGGCAAACCATATCACTCAATGGGAAAAGACCACACCTGGTCCGGCAGCGCTGATGAGCCCCAGGTTCCGCCCCTGGGGGAGCCTGACCCCGCCTACCCGACTGCAAAGGTGCATTTCTCAGCACTGCGGGTAGGAGGCGCTGGTGGGAGGGTTTCGGGGGCCCTCTTCCCACTCGGGGGTCTGGGGCCCGAAATCCCCTTGGAGGTACGGGGACCTATACACCCTTGAGGGAACGGGGCCGTCTTCCCCCTTGGAGACACATGCGCCCTCAGCTCTCACTCACACCCTCAGGGACAGGCTGTGTGCCCCGGAGACGCCCTAGGCAGTGGGGCGGGGTCACTGTCAGCGAGGGCACCCCCTGTAGCCTCAGACAAGCAGCGAACCGTGGCCTCTTCCCAAACAGCAGACAGGCTGATGCGCGAAGCCCCGGGCAACCCACCATCACTCAATGGGAAAAGGCCAGACCTGTCCAGGCAGCGCTGATGAGCCCCAGGCTCCGCCCCCGGGGGAGCCTGACCCCGCCCACCCGACTGTGCAAGTGCAAAGGTGCATTTCTCAGAGCCGCGGGTAGGGGGCGATGTTGGGAGGGGTTCGCGGGCCCTCTTCCCCCTTGGGGGACCTGGAACCTCTACCCCCATGGGTGAACGGGGACCT
The DNA here is from genome assembly GCF_014898055.3 of Talpa occidentalis. NCBI lineage: Eukaryota > Metazoa > Chordata > Mammalia > Eulipotyphla > Talpidae > Talpa > Talpa occidentalis. The sequence goes on from NW_023605083.1 coordinate 73,682,035, forward strand.
ATACCCCCTTGGGATAACGGGGCCCTCTTCACCCTTGGGGGAACGGGACCTCTTGCCCCTTGGGGGAACTGGGCCCTCTTTCCCCTTGGGGGAACGGGACCCTCTTGCCCCTTGGGGACAACTGCACCCTCATCTCTCACTCATACCTACGGGGCAGGCTGTGCGCCCCAAGACGCCCTTGGCGGAGGGGCGGGGTCACTGTCAGGGAGGGCAACCCCTGTAGCCTCAGACAAGCGGCGAACCACGGCCTCTTGCCAAACAGCAGGCCGGCCCGCGCGCGAAGCCCCTGGCAACCCACCATCACTCAACGGGAAAAGGCCACACCTGGCCCGACAGGGCTGATGAGCCCCCAAGCTCCGCCCCTGGGGGAGCCTGACCCCGCCCGCCCAAATGCGCATGCGCAAAGGTGCATCTCTTAGAGCCGCAGGTAGGAGGCGCTGGTGGGAGGGGCTCGGGGCCCTCTTCCCCCTTGAGGTTCCGGGAACCTCTACCCCCATGGGTGAACGGGGACCTATACCCCCTTGGCAGAACGGGGCTCTCTTCACCCTTGGGGGAACGGGACGTCTTGCCCTTTGGGGGAACTGGGCCCTCTTTCCCCTTGCGGACACCTGCACCCTCCGCTCTCACTCACACCCACGGGGGCAGGTTGTGCGCCCCAAGACACCCCATGCTGAGGGGCGGGGTCGCTGTCAGCGATGGCACACCCTGTAGCTTCAGACAAGCGGCGAACCGCGGTCTCCTCCCAAACAGCAGACAGGTGGGTGCGCGAAGCCCCGGGCAACCCAGCACCACTCAACGGGAAAAGGCAACACCTGGCCCGGCAGCGCTGATGAGGCCCAGGCTCCGCCCCCGGCCGGAGCCTGACCCCGCCCACCTGACTGCATATGCGCAAAGGTGCACTTCTCAGGGCCGCGGGGGCGTTCATGGGGGGGCGTCAGGAGCCCTAAGCCCCCTTGGGGGTACGGGGCCGAAATCCCCTTGGAGGTAGGGGACCTGTGCTAGCTTGAGGGAACGGGGCCCTCTTACCCCTTGGAGACACCTGCGCCCTCAGCTCTCACTCACACCCTCAGGGGCAGGCTGTGTGCCCCGAGACGCCCTAGGCAGAGGGGCGGGGTCACTGTCAGGGCGGACACCCCCTGTAGCCACAGACAAGCGGGGAGCCACGGGGAACCGCGGCCTCTTCCCGAACTGCAGACAGGCCGGTGTGCGAAGCCCCCGGCAACCCACCATCACTCAATGGGAAGAGGCCACACCTGGCCCGGCAGCGCTGATGAGATCCAGGCTCCGCCCCCGGGGGTAGATTGACCACGCCCACTCAACTGCTAATGCGCAAAGGTTCATTTCTCAGAACTGCCGGTAGGGGGCCCTTGTAGGATGGGTTTAGGGGCCCCCTTCCACCTCGGGGGTCCAAGGCCCGAAGCCCCCTTGGGGGTCCGGTGACCTCTTCCCCTTTGGGGAACGGGGCCTTCTTCCCCCTTTGGGTAACGGGGTCCTCTTCCCCCTTGTGGACACCTGCACCCTCCACTCTCACTCACACCCCCAGGGGCAGGCTTTGCGCCCCCAAGACGCCCTAGGTGGAGGGGTGGGGTCACTGTCAGAGAGGGCACCCCGTACCAAAGACAAGAGGCGACCTCCGCCCCTTCCGAAACAGCAGAGGCCGGAGCTCAAATCCCTGGGCAAAGCAGCATCACTGAAGGGGAAATGGCCTCACCTGGCCCAGCAGCACTGAGGCCCAGGTTCCGCCGCCCGGGGAGTTGGTCCCTGCCCACCCGACTGTGCATGTGCAAAGGTGCATTTCTCAGAACCGCCGGTAGGGGGCGCTGGTGGGAGGTGTTGGGGCCCTCTGCCCCCTTGGGGGTCCAGGGACCTCTACCTTCTTGGGGGAACGGGGACCTCTTCCCACTTGCGGACACCTGCACCCTCCGCTCTCACTCACACCCCGTGGGCAGGTTGTGCGCCCTGAAGACGCCCTTAGGCGGAGGGGCGGGGTCACTGGGAATTCCCTTATATGCAGTGACTTTCAAGATTCTGCTTTGGGAACTGTGTTTATTTCACTCAGTTTCCAGTGCAGAAGAACATAGGAGTTGCTCTTTTCACTCCACTTTGAACTCTGTGTGTTACTGCAGTTTCCTTTGAGATTCAGCATCACTGGCAGTACTGCAGGTCTTAGGGAGTTAGAGCACCTACTTTTTTTCCTATCTCCAGTGACTTTTCAGAGTCCCAATTGGGAACTATGAGACTTTTACTCAGATTGCAGAGCGGAATCACATTTTGTAGCACTTGCCATTCAACTCTGAACTGTGAGTCTGAGTGCAGTTTCCATGGAGAGTCACCATTACCTGCCATAGTGCCCTTAATAAGCAGTTATAGCACTTGGGATTTCCCTCATATGCAGTGACTTTCAAGAGTCCGCATTGGGAAGTGTGTTTATTTCACTCAGTTTCCAGGGTGGAAACAAGTGTTGCTCTTTTCACTCCACTTTGAACTCTGCTAGTTAGTGCAGTTTCCATGGTGATTCAGCATTACCACCATTAGTGCTGTTTTGCAGGAAGTTAGAGCACCTGCGATTTTCATCCTCTCCAGTAACTTTTAAATTCTGCTGTGTGAACTCTGTGTATTTCACTCAGTTTCCATTGCGGAAGAACATAGGTGTAGCTCTTTTCACTACACTTTGAACTCTTGTGTGTTACTGCAGCTTCCATTGAGATTCAGCATCACTGGCAGTAGTGCTGGTCTGTAGGGAGTTAGAACGCCTAAGATTTTTCTTATATCCAGTGACTTTTCAGACTCCCGTTGGGAACTATGAGTATTTTACTCCGAGTGCAGGGCCGAATCACATTTTGTAGCACTTGCCACTCAAGTTTGAACTCTGAGTCTGAATGCTGTTTCCATGGAGAGTCACCATTACCGGTAATAGTGCCGTTTTGCAGGCAGTTACAGCACTTGGGATTTCCCTCATATGCAGTGACTTTCAAGAGTCCTCTTTGGGAACTGTGTATATTTCACTCAGTTCCCAGGGCGGAATCACTATGTGTTGCTCTTTTTAACTCCACTTTGAACTCTGCTAGTTAGTGCAGTTTCCATGGTGATTCAGCATTACCGCCATTAGTGCTGTTTTGCAGGCAGTTAGAGCACCTGAGATTTTCGTCATCCCCAGTACCTTTTAAAGTCCACTTTGTGAACTCTGTGTATTTCACTCAGTTTCCAGTGCAGAAGAACATAGGTGTTGCTCTTTTCAGTACACTTTGAACTCTGTGTGTTACTGCAGCTTCCATTGAGATTCAGCATCACTGGCAGTAGTGCTGGTCTGTAGGGAGTTAGAGCGCCTCAGTTTTTTCTTATATCCAGTGAATTTTCAGACTCCCGTTGGGAACTATGAGTATTTTACTCAGATGGCAGCGCCGAATCTCATTTTTGTAGAACATGCCACTCAAGTTTGAACTCTGAGTCTGAGTGCCTTTTCCATGGAGAGTCACCATTACCGGCAATAGTGCCATTTTGCAGGCAGTTATAGCACTTGGGATTTCCCTCATATGCAATGACTTTCAACAGTCCGCATTGGGAACTGTGTTTATTTCACTCAGTTTCCGGGGCGGAATCACTATGTGTTGCTCTTTTCACTCCACTTTGAACTCTGCTAGATAGTGCAGTTACCATGGTGATTCAGCATTACCACCATTAGTGCTGTTTTGCTGGCAGTTACAGCACCTGAGATTTCGACATCCCCAGTCACTTTTAAATTCCGCTGTATGAACTCTGTGTATTTCACTCAGTTTCCAGTGCAGAAGAACACAGGTGTTGCTCTTTTCACTACACTTTGAACTCTGTGTGTTACTGCAGTTTCCATTGAGATTCAGCATCACTGGCAGTAGTGCCGTTCTGTAGGGAGTTAGAGCGCCTCAGTTTTTTCTTATCTCCAGTGAATTTTCAGAGTCCTGTTGGGAACTATGAGTATTTTACTCAGATTGCAGGGCCAAATCACATTTTGTAGCACTTGCAACTGAATATTGAACTATGAGTCTGAGTGCAGTTTCCATGTTGACTCACCATTACTGGCCATAGTAGTGTTTTGCAGGCAGTTAGAGCACCTGAGATTTTCGTCCTCTCCAGTAACTTTTAAAGTCCGTTTTGTACACAAATGTAGTGGGAGACTTCAACACACCACTATCAACAATGGATAGATCAACGAGACAAAAAATAAGTAAAGACACTACTGCTCTAAATACGGATCTAGAGAGCTTGGGCTTAAGAGATATCTATAGAACACTAAACCCAAAAAAACTGAGTACACATTTTTCTCAAGCGCACATGGATCATTCTCCGGGATCGATCACATACTGGGACACAAGACAAACATCAACAGATACACTAAGATTGAAATCATACCAAGCATCTTTTCTGACCATGAAGGCATCAAACTAGAAATAAACCAAGATGAAGAAGAAGAGAGAAGAAAAAGCGCCACCGGGGAGGCCCAATCCTAAGAGTTCTTATCATGAAGAAATGTTCTCAGATCCATCCATTTTGTTGCCTATAGAATTTCCTTTCTTTTCATGACTGAATAATGGAATTTCTTGGTCACATACTAGTTCTATTTTAGCTTTTTTTGAGGAACCTCTACTATGTTTTCCATAGTGTCTGTACTGATTTTTAATTCCATCTATAATGCACATGGGTTCCCTTTACTCTACAGCCTACGCAGCATTTATCTCATATTTTTGATAATAGTCATTTTTAACAGGTATTACATTGTCATTTTGATTTGTAGTATTAATTTAAGGTTCCTTATGAATAGTGACATTGAGTACTTTTACTGTATCTGTTTGCCATGCATATGTATTCATTGGGAAAACATCTATTCAGATGCTTTGCCCATTTTTAGTCAGATTATTTGCTCTTTTGCTATTGAGTTATGTAGGTTCCTTATCTATTTTTGATAGTATATATTTTGGATAGTTGCAAATATTTCCCCCATTCCACTAGTTGTCTTTTTAAAGAATCATTTATTTTCCTATATAGAAACTATTTAGTTTGATGTAGTCCCACTAGTTTATTTTTTTGATGTGCTTTAGATGTTATATCCCCAAATCCATTGCCAATCACAAACCCAGGAGCTTTTTTTACTGTCTTCTTCTAAAAGTTTTATGGTTTTTAAGACTTAAATCAGCCTTAGGTCTTTCATCCATTTCAAATTAATTTTTGTGAGTGATGTAAAAGAGGGTCTGGTTTCATTCTTATATGTAAATATACGATTTCCCAGCTCACTTTTTGGGCAACTTTTTATTTCTCCATTGAGTATTCTTGGCTCTTTTGTGTAATTCTAGATGACTGAACATGCATGGGCTTATTTGAGAGATATTGATTCTGTTCCATTGGTTTCTATGTATGTTTTCATGTCCATACCATAATGTTTTGATTACCATAGATTTATTAGAGAGCTTGAAATCAGTAAGTGTGTCTCCCACTTTGTTCACACTCAAGATAGTTTTGGCTATTTGGAGTCATTCATGGCTCTGTGTAAATTTTAGAATCTTTTCTTTGTGGGTGTGTAAAAAATAACATTGAACTCTTAATAGGAATTGCACTGAATCTATATATGGCTTTGGTTAGTTTAGATATTTTAACAATATTAATTGTATCAATCCATGATCACAGGATACATTTCCATTTACTTGTTTCTTAGGTTTCTTTCATCATTGTTTTATAGTATTAAGTGTAGAGATATTTTCACATCCTTGTTAAATTATTACTATTTTATTATTATTTACTATAAGTTAGATTATTTTATTTCCTTTTTGATAATTTTTTTTGTAAAAAATATTCCTGACTTTTGTGTTTGTTTGTAAAACAAACTTTAAACTAAATTCATTGATTAGAAATAAGAATTATCTATGGAGACTTTAAGTTTTTCTATATATAAAAATCATGTCAGCTGCAAATAGAGACAATTACATATCTTCCTTACCAGTTTTGATCTCTTGTTTCTTTATTTTGCCTAATTGTTCCAGCTGGGCTTCCAGTACTATGTTTCATAGAAGTGGTGGGAGTTTGGCTTTATCTGACCTTTTGTCTGGTTTCTCTAAATTATACATCTAAGTGACACCATCTTCTTCTGACTTAATTCACTTAATATAATACCTTCCAATTCCATCCCTGTTGACAGTAATGGAATGATTTTATCTTTTTGATCACTGAGTAGTATTGCATTGTGTGTGTGTGTGTATGTGTGCACGTGTGTATGTGTATATGCCACATTATCTTGATTCTCTCACCTGTTTGGAGAATTTAGATAGTTTCCCCTTTTTTGGCTATTGTAAATAATGATGTAATGAACATAGGAGTGCATATTTCCCTTTTAATTACTGTATTTGTGTTCTTTGGGTAGATAACTAGGAGCAGAATTACTGGTTCATATGGTAGATCCATTTTTAATCTTTTTTTAAAGATTTATTTATTTATGCATACAAGAGCTGGAGTCCAGGCCAGCGATGCAGGGGGTGAGAATATTCACCAGAGACAGAGTGGGGAACAGAACAGGCAGACTGACTGAAATACACTGCTGAGCGGAGCAGCGGTTGAGACAGGAGAGGTCTGGGGTTCGAACTCATGCTGTAGGGTCTGCTGATTGCTTCATAGTGTGGCACCTTAACCCCTTGCACCACCAGGGAGGCCCCATTTTTAATCTTTTGAGTAACTTTCATACTGCTTTTCATAGGAGCTGGACCAATTTACATAGCCACAGTGCAAAAGTGTTCCTTTTTCTCCACATCCTCACCAGCTCTTATTGCTTTTGATCTTTGTGATATGGACCATTCTCACAGGAGTCAGGTGGTATCTCCTTATCATTTTGATTTGCATTTCCCTGAACATAAGTCATGATGAACATTTTTTCATATGCCTATTGGCCTTCTGTATGTTTTCTTTGGAGAAGTGCCTATTTATCACTTCTGGCAATTTTTGATTGGATTATTTGTTTTCTTTTGTTGAGTTGTGGAATTTCTTGTATATCTTTGACACCAGCCCCTCACCCAAAGAAGTGTTCAGTGTTGTAAAGTCCATAACAGAAAGGTTTCCAAGATGGTGTCTTTCTGCCACTATGGATCTGGCTAGGATCCAACTTACAAAGACAGCAGAAGACACAACAGGAGATGCTCATGGAGCTGCCAGATGTCCCAGCACAGCACCAGATAAGCAACACTGAACACTCAGCAGTTGCAGTGGCCAAATAACCTGGCAAATGGCCACACTCACACAGCTCAGTGAGGCACCTGGCTCTGGGTCTCCGCCTTCCCTGCTAGACTGAAACAGGAACAAAACAGAAATGTTTCAGTTGCTTGGCTAGTACAAAGCCTCAGAACTTTTCCTGAGGTTGGCTGCTGGAGGCCTCTCCACATTCTTCAGAGGCCCACAACAGCCTTCTGGAAGATCAGAATGGTGAGGGCAGAAATGGTTGACCCAGAATCGCTAAAGATCTGAAAACATTGAAATCCCAAACACTGAATCCCAAACACTGAATCCTGAACACTCAATGCTGGGGGCTGTTTCTGCAGTCCCTTATAGTCTTATAAGTCTCTGCTCCCACAAGTACTTTGTTCACATTTTCCTTGGGGCTATCCATCCTTACCAGCAACCCCCCTCCAAGGGGCACCACCTGCAACAGTTTTAGGCTTCAGCCCCCAGTTACATTATGACAACTTCACCAGTAAAATAATTGAGTTGCAGAATTTATATGAGATTCATACCTTTTCATCACCAAATTAATAATTTAATCAGTTATTGTCTGGCAGAAACAACCTGTTACATTTCCCACGTATGTATAATTTAGTCAGAGAAAAAAGAGTAATTTAACACTTGATTCATTCAGTCTAGAACACTTTCCCAATTTTGTTCTCCTTTTATTTTATTTTTAATTTCATATTAGCTTTTTGGTCAGTCCATTTCAGTTTCCTTGTAGAATATTTCAAATCCTGTATTTGACTTGTAATTTGTTCCTAAGTTATGAGAGTAACTATTCTGCCTATTTTGGTTTGTCCTTTAAATTAAGGTTTTAAGTGCCAGTGAAGGGTTTTATGTGTTTGAGAGAAACAAAAACACCTAAAGGATAGGATATAATAAGAACAATGGTGGAACAAAATGACTTTTACATAGTGTATATTCATTTCATATAGATTATAATCAGTCAGATGAAACATTCAGCAAGAATATTGCAAAGAAGACAGTTGTTGTACAACCATCCCAGGAGGGAGGTTCATTGTCAGTTCTTACAGACAAAAAGATAATTTGGAGCCTTTGGTGGATTTTGCAGATCTTTAATGCTGAAACAGGACAGTGTACACAGAGAGGCAGAGAAAGACTGAGACTCGAACACAGAGAGGCAGAATAGCAACTTCAACTGCCTAGCCCCCTTTACACTGTTAAGTGCCTATTGCCACACAATCTATACATTGTTGCAAACACAAGGCCCATCTGTTATTTGCAAGATGTCTGAATGGTGGAAAGCACCACATTTCAAGATATGGGCTATCTGCTGTGTGGAAGGTGAAATATAGCCTGGCCTAATTTTAACTCATTTTCCTTACAATAGTGTATACTACTATTAATGGGTATTTCAATGGATAGAGAATTCTATTTGACATTTCTGTCAGTATTGGGAAACTCATAATTTGCTTGCCAATCTTACAATGTAAACAAAATAAATTCTAACAACTTATAAACAACTACAATTAATAAAGTTATAATTGTATTTTTAGAGTACTTAAATATCATAAATAGATAAATAAGAAATGGAAAAATAAGTATATTAAAATCATTAAAAAATTCATCATGGAGTATGTTGATGGTGGGTGTGGTGTGGTCACATACATTTGAAGAGATGTGAACCTAGACCTGTTAATCATATACAGTGTTGCCAACTACTGTGTCCTCAATAAAATTCTATCAAAAAGTCCTCGTGTGGAATGAAGCCTAATTAAAAGGAGATAAATTAGAAAATTATCCAAAAAGGTATATAAAAGATATAGGGTTAAATGACTATGGGAAATACATTGACTATTACTCTTATCTTTGTTATTTAATTACTTGTATTTAGGGCCTCCCAGGTGGCGCAGCGGTTGAGCGCTGGGTTGCGAAGCTGCCCGCGGCTGCAGTGCCGGTTCGATCCCCGGCTGCTCCCCGGCCACCAGAGGAGGGTCCCACATGGCGCGCAGACCTCTCCTGCTGCCCGCTGCTCCCCTCAGCAGTGTACTTTGGTCCTTCTGCCTGCTCTGCTCCCCGCTCTGACTCTGGTGAATTCTCTCACCCTCCCGAGCTTCTGACTGTACCCAGTGCATGTATAAACAAAACAAACAAACAAACAAAATAAATAAATAAAAAAACATGCCTCTATTAAAAAAAAAAAAAAGAAAAAAAAATTACTTGTATTTACACTGGACTTATGCATACCTTTTACTAACATCTTAACTGAATCACTGAGTTTAATACTTTGTTCTTCGAGCAGTTTTCACAGGGCTGTGAAAAGTTGCTTACATCAATTTCAAAACTTTTTTGTTTTCATTATGATTTATTCAAATCATTCTGTAATTTTCATTGTGATTTCTTCTAGTACAATGGGTTATTTAGAAATATCTGGCTTATATTTAATATTTGATGATTTTCTTAGTACTTGATTATTCTAGATTTTTAATATGATACTATTACTTCTCTGAGATATTTTATGCAAAGTTAATATCTTAAAACACATTAAATTTTATGCCCAGCTTATGAACTAAAGTGTCAGTAATTCATGTAAATGTAAAAGAACTTAGAAGAATTTCTAAAAGCATATATATTCTGTCATTTTGTTCTATAATGTATCAACTAAGTCAAGGTAACTTAGAATATTAATCAGATCTTATATTTTTTAAAACATTTATTTATGCATACAAAAGGCCAGAGGTGTGGGGGGTGAGAAGATTCACCAGACACAGAGTGGGGAACAGAACAGGTGGATTGACTGAAATACACTGCTGAGGGGAGCAGCAGGCAAGGTAGAAGAGGTCTGCTGTGCCATGTGAGTAGCTCCCTGGCTGCGGATTGAACTCGTGCTGCAGTGGCTGCGGATAGCTTCATAGGTTGCCTCTTAACCCCTTGTGCCACCAGGGAGGCCCCAGATCTTATAATTCTCACACTTTCATTATTTCATTGATTATCTATGCTAAGGCATTGAAAAGACTCGACTATCATTTGTGCTGATGAGAAACTGTTACAGTAAACACACAGTCAGAATTACAATGACTTTTTTTGCATAGAAGAATTGGGGTATAGGCCAGAGGTGCAGGGGGTGAGAGGATTCACCAAACACAGGGTGGGGAACAGAACAGGTGTATTAATGGAAATACACTGCTAAGGGGAGCAATGGGCAAGGCAGGAGAGGTCTGCTGCACCATATGTGGATTAGCTTGCTGGCTGGGGATCAAACTCAGGCCATAATGGTGACAGCTCCTAGGCCACCAGGGAGGCCCAGCAATGACATTTTTTGATGACTTTTTAACTGGGGGCTGACGCCAAAGGCTGTCACAGGTGGCAGCACATGAAGGGTGGCTCAGGTGAGGATAAGTAGCCCGAGGCAAAATACAGACAAAGTATTGGGAGTGGAGACACTGATAGGAAATATAAGGGACTGCAGAAATATAAGGGACTGCCCCTGTCTTCAGGGATTCCTCAACATTTGGGGGAATTTAGTGTTTTCCAGGATCTCGTGATTGTGGGGTCAGCTATTCTTGCCCCTATTGTAACAGGGTGGTCCCCAGGAAAGGGGGAGGTTCCCTGCCCCACCCAAGGGAGGGTGGAGCTGAGCAGGAAGAGGAGAAGCTGCAGAAGAGACTGAGGAAGGAAGCAGGATGGAGCCAGAAGGAGACCTGGAGGAGGCACATGGAGCCTAGAGACACGTGAAGAAACTGCGCTTGTCTTTTGGTCGTGAAGAAACTGCGCTTGTCTTTTGGTCGTAGACTGGGTGACACAGATGTGGGTGAGACCCATCTTCCAGTGGGGACCCACAGAAAAGGGTCACAAACAACTGGACAAGCCCGGAAGGAAAAGAGCAAAATCAACATCAAGATAAAAGCTGTCATTGTCACCTCCCCACGGGTCTCACCCACATCTGTGTCACCCAGTCCACGACCAAAAGACAAGAGCAGTTTCTTCACGTGTCTCTAGGCTCCATGCACCTCCTCCAGGTCTCCTTGTGTTATAGGACAGGGAGAGGGGCAGCCCAAACCCCGCAAACCTGCCTATTCTACATGGGTTCTGCCATCCGCCGCATCAACACAAAACATAGGAGACTTTAATGGGAAGGAACTTTAATAAAACTAGGAAACAATACAGGTAAGGCAAAGAGTCTAGTTTCTAGTTTCTAGTCTAGTTTCTAAATGAAGCATCCAGAGTTACCCGTCCCCTCATGGGTAAAAGTCCATCCATATGGGATCGGCCCAGAACAAGGCCCCAAAGCCTGCCCCAAGTCTAAAGCATCTTCCAGTGGGGACCCACAGAAAAGGGTCACAAACAACTGGACAAGCCCGGAAGGAAAAGAGCAAAATCAACATCAAGATAAAAGCTGCCATGGTCACCTCCCCACGGGTCTCACCCACATCTGTGTCACCCAGTCCACGACCAAAAGACAAGTGCAGTTTCTTCACGTGTCTCTAGGCTCCATGCTCCTCCTCCAGGTCTCCTGGCTCCATCCTGCTTCCTTCCTTCCTCAGTCTCTTCTGCAGCTTCTCCTCTTCCTGCTCAGCTCCACCCTCCCTTGGGTGGGGCAGGGAACCTGGAACTTCCCCCTTTCCTGGGGACCACCCTGTTACAGTTTTACCAAACCTGGCTGCTTAACCCCACCCTCAGGTCCCAGCCACCTTCCCTTTGGTGGTGATGGGATTTGGAGTTCCCAGTGTCTTTGGCTTTGGCCTGGGGTGGGGGTGGAGTCCACAAAACCTGTATGGAATTAGCTTTAGGACAGTCTTTTCCCCCTAACACTGTTACAACCCAGAGGGGAAGGTGAAGACTCAGAGCTGGGTGCCTTGCTGAGTATGTGAATGTGGTCATTTGTCAGGTTGTTCTGCTGTTGCAGCTGCTTGTCACCTCCTGGGGCAACAGTGTTGGGAGCGGTACAGGACTGAGGGTTTACACCTATGAAAATGCAGCCCCTTCGCCTGGCCAGTCTCACATTTATGTGGTATCAGATTCAGGGAAGGTGGGCAAGTATGTGGAGGAAAGTGTGGAGGAATGTGCTGGTGTGGATGTGGATTGGGGATGCATAATAATCTGGCATAAACTAGGGGGGAGTGAATAAGGGCTGTTGCCTGGGGTACTCCATTGTTGCTGCCAATCAAAACATCCTATCTCTAGTTCCTGTTTACACTTAACTTCCTGTCAAGGTGGTCTAGCTGGTTATGCTAATCTGGCCATAATGTTTGCCTGCAGTTTTCAGCAGATGTCCTCATACTGCCAGGGACCAGCCTCCGGCAAAATGTCCTGTCAGGGGTTCCTGAAAGGGCTGAGGGGAAGGGGATGAGGTAGAATGAGGAGACAATGACACTTGGTGAGGTGCTAGTATCTTCTGCCAAGAGGCTCAGCAGGTCTTTATTTATTCATTTTTAGTAAGCAGAAAAAAAAAAATACATTGTCATGTGTAAAGCAGAAACAATTAGTGTATTTTATTCCCATGGACAACTGGCTCCTATGGGTCCCAGCTAGACGGTAGCCTTCAAGGTTAATAAAAAACCAGACCTAACACTAAAACTTATTATTTCAGCTAGACAATTATCTAAGACAGTGGATGTCCGCCAGTGCATCCCTATCAGCTAAAGCCTCAGCATCAAGACACTATTTTATTCACATGGCCTTTAGCCGGAGACCAGCTGCTGCTCAACTATCAGAACTTTTTCTACCTACAAACTTCTTAACACAGTCAACTTCATTTTTAAAACTTTCCGAAGAAACTTCTAGAGAAAACAAAAAAGAAGGACCTACTATTGTTGTATTGCAATGCTTGTCAGGCATGCTCAATAAGTTGTCTCCCATTGTCAAGTAGGCCAAATTGTTTAATAATTAGTTTCTAACAGATAATTTTCCGTGCCGTTTATTTGCAGTATACTGATGCATATAATGTATTGCCTAATGTACTTTTTGGGAAATTTTTCTCTTTTTATGACCAAGAACAAAAAGTGAAGGAATGTTAGATCTTCAGCCCCACAGTGTGAGGCACAAGGAATCTTCAGCCCCATGGTGTGAGGCTCTTTACCTTCCCTGCTTGCCAGTGTCTTATCTGGCTGGGGCATCAAGGCCTCCTGCAGCATCATACCAATGTTGTGCCCAAGGTCAGCAGACTCGGCGAGCATAGCCTCCAAGAACCCAAAGACAGCTGATGCAAACACAAAAGGGAGTTTATTTCAGACTCGAGTCCGGGTTCAAGGCACCTACCAACGCAGTGGCAGATACCGAGAGCCCCGAACAAAGGAAGCAGGGGTCTTTTAATAAGGTTAAATTATGCTGGCAGTTACTCATTGGCTACAAGGATGAGTTCTCCAACTTTGCCAGGCTATCATTCTAAGCTGACTGGCCAGGCCAAGATGCAGCTCCAACCTGCAGCTCCAATTACAGCAAGTTTACCCTCATTGGTGACCAGAGAGTAAGGGTGGAGTGAGGGTCCAAACTATCTCTGGAATGCAGTCTTTTCCCGGGACAGCAAGACCTGCAAGACCTGAAATTCTAAAATGGCAGTTACACACAAAATGACAAAGCAATGGCTAAGAATATTTATGCTTGGTTTCACATTTCCCCATTTTTTTTTTTTTTTGTAAGAACTGTTACAAAGCAAAGCTATGTGAATCAATAAGAGGGAGGGGGGAGCACATCGGGAGTGGAGGACCATGAGCTGAATGGTTTGTAATTATGTTTTTTTTAAGGAGATTTTTATTGATGTAAGGCCAGATACTGCTGCCTCAAAACACCATCAGCGGCCTTCAGGTACCCAGTCTATTTAGGCACAGCTGACTGGTTCACAGCATTCCTTACAGGTCTCAGTGGAACTTACTCAGTCTTACTCATCTGCAATGTTATCATCAGAGTATCTTTCTGTTATAGGGCAGCCCCGATATAAAACAGGTTGTCTTTTCCCCCTAACATTTCTACTACAGAAGTAAAAAGCTGCTTTAACATTAACTAAGATTCCCAGACCTTAAAATATTATTCCTCCTGTACAAACACTAAGCCATTTTAAACCTTTACATAACCAGAGTTCTGTAGTATCAGGCCAAGCACAAATTTATTCTATAACACAGCTACCAAGCCTTTTATCAGTAGGTCAGTCTCAAAATTATGGTTAAGTTCAGCCACACATAATGTGCTATGTATTGTTCATTTACAGGTTTATAGGTCCAGCAAAGTTGAAAAATTGTCATTTTTATACAAAACATTGACTTTTTTCCTGGGTCATTTCAGACCACGACCTCTGAAAATCAGACGCTAAACCATCTATCTAGTCAGCAAGAGGTATTATCTTCAGTTACAAATGAGAATTACTCTGCTCAAACAAGGGATTTTTTTTTAGTTAGCCAGTCACAGAGTTATTCATCTGGTCACTAAACATCAGTTATTGAATAAAACAGGCTGCCGCCACCAGTCTTAATACCAATCCCTTCTCATTTTCTCCTTGCATAGGTGAGTCTGCTGCTCTAATTAAAACACTCTCCATTATCACTTGAAGGAAACCAAGGCCAACGTTAACACATTTCTTTAGTTGTTTTTATCTCTGAAGCCTTCCTAAACTCTTCAGAGGTCCCCTCCTGCACTGTCCCTAAAACTGCCTAATTACCCTAACTTGTCCTATGTCTTAGTCCTCCCCTTCTGCGAATGGAGCCCTAACTGCAGTCAGGGAAAGGGGCGTCGTTCTGATCAGTAACTGCTTCCTGCTGAAAGTGGGCGATGAGGGGAAACAGTCAGGGCTCCACCGCAGGGCGACGATCTTAGGGACCTCGAAAGGACAGTGGAAGAGTCATAGTTCGATGGTCTCCAGGCGAGAAATGACCTAAACGAAGGCACTGAGGATGTAAGGCCCAAGCAAGAGAAAAACAAAAACAAAAGATTTTAGTTCAAGAGTGATGAAGTTCAAGAGTAAGGAGGTCACAATTTTTTTTAACTTTAGCCATTAATAGGTCTAGGGCTTTAGGGTTTTATACATACTTAATTTTACTTTAGTTATTAAAATGTGGCCCTTTAAATGTTAGTACATAAAATATTAAATTTTACCATAATGAGGTAATTCTTCAAGATGAAGACTCAGGACATTAAAACTTTGACTATTATTGCACCTATTTTTACAGAAAAATGGAAATTTTACATTATAATTTTCTCAAACGTGAACAGACAAGTTGCCAAATCACAGACTCACCGGTACCAACCAAAATTTACAATGAACAGTTCCTGTGCATCGATGCTCAACATTAATGCACGATGAGACCTGGCCAACCATGATCATGCAAACAAAAATTTTTTACAATTATATTTTTATGTTTTATAAAACGGTTTTAAAAATATACCTGTATAAACATTTCTGGTGCAATTTTGTCAATGACAAAAAATACAAAGCCATTTTGTATTTTATTTAACCACTGAAAATGTACAAACAAGTAGTTTCATAGAGAGCAAGGTAGCAGTGCTATAAAGTGTCTTGGCTCAGTCTGGCCATTTGTACTAGTGAGGGGGACAGTCGACCAGTAGGTCAATCCAAAGAATTGGAGTAAGGCAGAGCAAGTGGCCCCTTATTTACCAAAAATGATCTTTTTGTCTGCCACTTTTAGGGTCACCCGAGGCTTATTCATATAAACAGTAAACAGGGGAGCTTGTCTCACCTCTGGGCTTCTTCAGAGAAGGTCTTTTCCTGCACTGGGTTCTTCATCAGAGGCAGCTGACCGTCAAGCCTGTCCTCCCATAATGGCCCATGGTTTGGGCTGGCCCCCTCCCTCTCTGGAGAGAGGGACAGTCCCTCTTTTCAGTGCCCTGTATGATGGCACCGAAGGCATGGCCCTGGGGACAGCTTCTTGCAGCTGAGGTGTCCTGGTTGCTGGCAGTGGATGCAAGCTGGCAGCCCATGAGAGGTTGAGGTCCCGAATGCCCTAGGGCGCATGGGGCCTTGGGTGAATCTGAGGTGGCAGAGCACTGTGATGGCAACTGCCATCTACTGGGCCCTTTTTTTGCCTTTTTTTTTTTTTTTAGTCTAGCTAGTCTCCTCCATATTACTGTAGGCCTTGAAGGCCATATCCAATAAAAGTGTTAAAAGGATTTTTTTTTTTTTTTTTAGGCCCTTAATTTAGTTTCCAGAGCCTGCACCTGATGTCAGAACAAGGCTGGCTAAAACATACATATTTTAATTATGCATTTTTATAGGTTTTATACAGTCTCTATAAAATAGAGACCAGAGACCACTTGGATATTAAGTGACACCAAAACAGTGAATAATATTTTTACAATTCTGAACAATTAAACATTATAACATTTTTTTTACACAGTGTGTACATATAATACTGCAGAGAAAAATACAGGAAATGCAAAAGTTATCATGCTGCCTCTCTTGTGAACAAGTTAACTAGTTTTCCATCATTTTTGTCATTAACTATAAAACAGGTGTTTGATATAAATTATTTTACTTTACCTTGTTTACCTGTCTTGTGTCTAAAATGTTACTATTTTCCACATACACACTTTTGCATATAACACCTCTTTGCCAGGGGCACATGGGATAAAAGAGTTGGTTTTTTTTAACCAAGCAATGAATAGGCAATTACCAAAATCCAGCAATGCATTACCAAAAAGGCAAGGGATTTCATAAAATACAAAACTGAAACTTTTAAATTTACTTAAGAAGCTAAAATTTTTATACTAATTTTTAACCAGAGTTTAGACTATTAAAAACAATTATTACATTATACAGTTTATAGAGTCAAAGCCGAAATACAGAGATACAGGACTCCTGGGAAAAGAATTAAAAAAAAAAAAAAAACACACAACAGTATAAGGCACTACCTTTATTTTTACTTGTATTTAGAATTATTACATTTTGGTTTTTAATTTCTGCATTGTAAAACATCGTAATAGTTGTTTATTATCTCTTTGGACTGCACAACTTAGACATATTTTTAATTTTTTTTTTTTTCTTTAGGCAAGCACTAGACATGTTACAGGGCAGGGAGAGGAGCAGCCCAGACCCCGCAAACCTGCCTGTTCTAAATAGTTTTGCCATTAGCTGCATCAACACAAAACATATGAGACTTTAATGGGAAGGAACTTTACTCCAATTAGGAAACAACACAGGAAAGGCAAAGAATTTAGTTTCTAAATTATGCACCCAAAGTTACCGGTTCCTTCGTGGGTAAAACTCCGTCCAAATGGGATTGGCCCAGAGCAAGGCCCCAAAGCCTGCAACAAGTCTAAAGCATCTTCCAGTGGGGACACACAGAAAAGGGTTAGAAACAACCAGACAAGCCCGGAAGGAAAAGAGCAAAATCAAAATCAAGATAAAAGTTGCCATTGTCACCTCCCCACGGGTCTTACCCACATCTGTGTCACCCAGTCCACGACCAAAAGACAAGCGCAGTTTTTTCACATGTCTTTAGGCTCCATGCGCCTCCTTCAGGTCTTTTTTTGGATTTTTATTCTGCTTTTTTCCTCCCTCCCTTGGGTGGGGTAGGGAACCTGGAACCTCCCCCTTTTCTGGGGACCACCCTGTTACAGATAGATTGACAAAAGCAAGAAAGAAAAGAAAAAAATAGATACCTAATACCATGTACATTTTTTCAGTAACTTGTCCATATGGCTTTAGGTGTTACCTTGAATTTTGTAAAGAAACCTAGTCATTTACTGGGAGACTATATGTTGTTTTTTCCAAGGGGAAAAGACAAGTAGATTAGTCTTCCTGGAACAAGATCTTATCAAGAGAAGTTTAGATAAAAGCCTAGAAGTAAGTTTGTTTGTTAGCATAGGCCAGGTTAATTATTATTTTTTTTCTATAGCACAAGTAAACACATTCAAACAAAGTAAAGCACCAAATTTTTTTAACACTCAAACCTTAAGGCATGTATGTTTTAAACCATTAAATTTTGAATTAGTTTATTTTTACCACAATTTTAGATTACGATTTCAAAATTTAGGATTTTCTATAGGCGCCATTTATAATTAATTCTCCGGAGGCAAAAAGCAAGAACAAAGAGATCTCTTAATTTATTTAAAATTTTTGGCCACGTGCAATTTTAAAGAAACAGTTATTTTTTACCTATATTTGCAAAAACACTGAGAAACTACAATTTAGTAAACTCCAGTTTTTTAATAACAATTTTTTTTTAAAAGTTTGACACATCCATGTAGGCAAGTTTTTAATATTCTTTTTATATTAAGCAGGTCTTTAATAACATAGAAGTTAGAATTTTTTTATAGAACAAGTATTTAATTTTTAACCCTTATTTTAAAACCTAGAGTCCAACAAAGACCACAATTTCAAAGTTAAGCAGTTTGTACTAACTTTCTTAAATAAGAAAAACATTTTGAGTTTATATTTTTAAGTAATTATTATTTGGCTTCACATTGTTTTAGTTCTGACTCACTGAGACTAAGCACATTTTTAAAACAAAAGGCAAATTTTTGTTGTTGTTGTTGTTGTTGTTCAGACAAAGAAACTCCCTCCGCCCTATAAACTTTTTCCCGCCATACGCAGCTTCGCTAACCCCCACCTTGGATATGTGAGGTCTGCCTGGGGTGCAATAAATTTTTTTCTCCCTTGAGAAATTCAGCCTGGCTCTCCTTTTCTTTACCACACCAAACCTTTCAGTTAGCAAGTGCAAAGTAACACAGCAGTTTTTTGTTTTTTTTTTTTTAAGGTGAACAAAGGGAGAGTCTAATTTCCCCACAGCTGGAAGGCAGTAGAGACATACCAATGATCTCAACACTGGAGAAAATGTCC
This sequence comes from Talpa occidentalis, assembly GCF_014898055.3. NCBI lineage: Eukaryota > Metazoa > Chordata > Mammalia > Eulipotyphla > Talpidae > Talpa > Talpa occidentalis. The sequence continues at coordinate 73,701,017 of NW_023605083.1, forward strand.
AGGCAGCTGCTTATTGAGATCAGAGGCAGTTTTTTTCACCAGTCAGCTGTGGTAGACCCCTTTACTTATTAGTCCCCAGCATTTTACTTTTAGCCTTGACTGTGACCAAAGACAGTGGAGTAGGCATTGCCTGACCCATGATTACGAACACACAAATGCAACAAGGACAACAAACACCAGGAACAAAACCAGAGGTCCCTGGGTAAAGACAAACACCAAAGTCACAAGAAATGAACCAAAAAACAAATTTTTCAAACAGGCCCCTTACAGGTACTCAGTACAAACACAAATGCTACCCCAGTGCTGCCCCACAGGGGATAGCCAATCAGGTGGTCCGGGGACGTCTCCCACGGTCCACGCCAGAGGCTTTCTTTAGTGCATTCACCGAGCCTCTCCTGGCTACAGGTACTGAGCACAAACAGCTTCTAAACAATCTGGTGGTCCGGGGATGTCTCCCGCGGTCCACGCCGGAGGCTCTTATCAGTGCGTCCACCTGAGCCTTTTCTGGCTACTCCACAGGTACTCAATGCAAATACAGGTCTGCAGACTAGAAACAAATCTTACCTGGGCGAGTATTGGCACCCACCCGTCGTGCACGCTTTAATGGCTCCCTTCAGCTGTTTGGTGGTTGGGGTCTGTGCTAGCCGATCCCGGACGAGCCCCCAAAATGTTGTGCCCAAGGTCAGCAGACTCGGCGAGCATAGCCTCCAAGAACCCAAAGACAGCTGATGCAAACACAAAAGGGAGTTTATTTCAGACTCGAGTCCGGGTTCAAGGCACCTACCAACGCAGTGGCAGATACCGAGAGCCCCGAACAAAGGAAGCAGGGGTCTTTTAATAAGGTTAAATTATGCTGGCAGTTACTCATTGGCTACAAGGATGAGTTCTCCAACTTTGCCAGGCTATCATTCTAAGCTGACTGGCCAGGCCAAGATGCAGCTCCAACCTGCAGCTCCAATTACAGCAAGTTTACCCTCATTGGTGACCAGAGAGTAAGGGTGGAGTGAGGGTCCAAACTATCTCTGGAATGCAGTCTTTTCCCGGGACAGCAAGACCTGCAAGACCTGAAATTCTAAAATGGCAGTTACACACAAAATGACAAAGCAATGGCTAAGAATATTTATGCTTGGTTTCACAACCAAGACTTTTGTCATGGCTCCCTGCCTGACTACATTTTAGCTTGACTAGCAGCAACTCTGGACACCAAGACTACATCCCAAGAACAAGGGGGGCTAGGGAATCCACAGCTGCTGTTTCCAATGCTGCTTGTCTGGTGCTTGCTGGCACATCTTGGCAGTTTCAGTGAGCATCTCCTGTTATATCTTCTGCTATCCTTGTGAGTGGGATCCCGACCTATTGTCTGGCTGCTACATGCTGCAGGCCCCCAGTTGCAGAAGGTGCCATCTCAGATGTCTTTAGTTTAGGACTTCAAAACACTGGACACTTGCTTTTGTTATAGGACAGGGAGAGGGGCAGCCCAAACCCTGCAAACCTGCCTATTCTACATGGGTTCTGCCATCCGCCGCATCAACACAAAACATAGGAGACTTTAATGGGAAGGAACTTTAATAAAACTAGGAAACAATACAGGTAAGGCAAAGAGTCTAGTTTCTAAATGAAGCATGCAGAGTTACCCGTCCCCTCGTGGGTAAATGTCCATCCAAATGGGATTGGCCCAGAACAAGGCCCCAAAGCCTGCCACAAGTCTAAAGCATCTTCCAGTGGGGACCCACAAAAAAGGGTCACAAACAACTGGACAAGCCCGGAAGGAAAAGAGCAAAATCAACATCAAGATAAAAGCTGCCATTGTCACCTCCCCATGGGTCTCACCCACATCTGTGTCACCCAGCCCACAACCAAAAGACAAGCGCAGTTTCTTCACGTGTCTCTAGGCTCCATGCGCCTCCCTCCAGGTCTCCTTCTGGCTCCATCCTGCTTCCTTCCTCAGTCTCTTCTGCAGCTTCTCCTCTTCCTGCTCAGCAACACCCTCCCTTGGGTGGGGCAGGGAACCTCCCCCTTTCCTGGGGACCACCCTGTTGCACTTTGAGTGAGGTACACGGCCATTAGTGGCATTGTTAGGGGGAAAAGGATGTCCCAAAGCAAATTCCATATAGGCTTTGTGGACTCCACCCCCACCCCAGGTCAAAGCCAAAGATACTGGGAACTCCAAATCCCATCACCACCAAAGGGAAGGTGGCTGGGACCTGAGGGTGGGGTCAAGCAGCCAGGTGGATATAAAAGGCAGACACGTGGGCTTTGGGGGGACCCCATTTTGGCTCTCCACCAGCTTGCAGCGTCCGGCCAGCTCTGAGAGTGACTTTGGGTTTCCAGGTCGTTGGATTGGGTAGGACGCATTAAAGACTTTATTTCCCTATTTTTTCCCTGAGTTGTACATTTTCCTTATTTTCTTTTCTCTTGTAAATAAACCTTTTATTAACCCTTTTGTGTGTGTCTGTAGTAGAGTATTCATAAGTCCCTTTAAAGTGCGCGGGTGAGGACCCACAGCTCCTGAGACACTCCACAAAGTTTCTCCCTTTCCTCCTGGGAAGGCATTAGATGAATTTGTTCTATTTGGCTTTTACCTAATGAAGTAAAACTATAAGGGAAGCATTGTCACTTGAGAAAATGGTAAAACTTTGGTATGTACAAAATGTTAACAGTAGTTTTCTAAAATGTGTATACAAAAAAACCTCTCAGTATCTGGTATGTATGTAAATTGTCACCTTGTAATATTGTATGATTCAATTGTTTCACATCTACAGAAATTGTTTCTGGAAATATAGGGAGAAAAGGTCTCAACAGATTCCTATTGATGGAACTGTTGAGAGAAAAAAACTTTCCTACAAAGGACTGAATAGACCTGGAAATACACCTGACATTTACTAAGGTTTCTTTGACATAATATTGGTAATTTTTTTATGCATTCTGTCCTGAATCCACAAAGTTTTTGTTTTGTTTTGTTTTGAGTAACCAGGATCTGCAGCAAGGTTACAATTTTTTCCAGCAAAACTAACTTGTCACATTTTCTCTCCCCTTGATACCAACATGGCATACAAAATAGTGGTAGTAATTTTTTCTACTTATCTTAGAGTCTGTTTTTGCATAACTTCCATAGGGATTTTGTCTGTTTTAACAAAAAATTGGACGTGAGTTTGATTGTGTGGCTTTGTGTGGAGTTCTTCCAAAAAGTTGAAAAAAAGCTGAACCAAGAAGAGGAGAACCTGTTTGCCTTGTTTGTAGGGTTCCAGAGACCTCCAAAGAAGGTGAGGAAGCTTGCCTCCATTGGCAGGACTGGACAACCCCGGCCAACGAAAAAGCCCTGGTACCCTCGAGAAGAGGAAAGCCCAGGTGGAGTCTGATGAGACCAACTTTATACCTGAAGCATACATCGACTGGATGCCACCGGTTAGCTCTGATCCTGTGTGGAGTATTTCAACAAAGCCAGCTAAAAATTGCTGTTAGTTATTTTCTGCCCTGTGATTTTATGCAAAAGTAGGAAAAATGGTTTAAAAGTAGATTTAGTTTGCAAATCTTTGCTATGCTGTTAAAAGTTTGGGATCAGGGTTGAGAAAATTTGTGTTTTACATCAGTTGAACCATTTTAAGATTTTTTTTCCCCTGTGATTTTTACATATCTGCTGTCTTGTTTTGGCTAATGCCTCCAGATGTTTTTTTTTTTTGGCTTGAACTGATGAACTATTTTTCCTGGAGTAGAAAACTTTTGCTTTCCACAATGGACAAATACCTGAAGAGACTGGTTTTCTTTCACACTGGAACCTGAAAAAATGTTCATCTAAGACTGCATCCCAACCTCCATATATTCGATCTTCATCACCATGGAAATGGTGGCAAAAAGTGAAAGGGGGGAATTGTTAGGGGGAAAAGGATGTCCCAAAGCAAATTCCATATAGGCTTTGTGGACTCCACCCCCACCCCAGGTCAAAGCCAAAGACACTGGGAACTCCAAATCCCATCACCACCAAAGGGAAGGTGGCTGGGACCTGAGGGTGGGGTCAAGCAGCCAGGTGGATATAAAAGGCAGACACATGGGCTTTGGGGGGACCCCATTTTGGCTCTCCACCAGCTTGCAGCGTCCAGCCAGCTCTGAGAGTGACTTTGGGTTTCCAGGTCGTCGGATCGGGTAGGACTCATTAAAGACTTTATTTCCCTATTTTCTCCCTGAGTTGTATATTTTCCTTATTTCCTTTTCTCTTGTAAATAAACCTTTTATTAACCCTTTTGTGTGTGTCTGTAGTAGAGTATTCATAAGTCCCTTTAAAGCGCGCGGGTGAGGACCCACAGCCAGGAACCCGTTTAATATCGGGGTTGCCCTATAACAGCCTCAGTGACACTTTTTTCCACTTGTTTGTTGAATAAATCCTATTATTGTTTTCTGAACTTGAGTGGTCTTGCAATTGTGTGCTCAAGTAGATGAAGAACTCAAAGTGACTGGTAAACTATTTGGGCCAGTTTTAGTGCCCCTTATTGCCCAGTATCAAATTGAGAGTTTTATTATCATGAAAGCTCTTTTTCTATGGCAATTTAATTTTTTTTCTTTTGCACTCCTCCAAGTTAACATGGCTTTGATCCTCGTAATAAAATGATCTGGCAGAAATAATCTGGACTCCCCCACCACCATGGATCTTGCCTAAATGGATGGCAGACTTGGGGCCCCCCAAAATAAGAATTCTCTATTGTTATAAGGCAGCCCCGATATTGAACGTGTTGCCTGGCTGTGGGTCCTCACCCGTGCGCTTAAAAGGGACTTATTAATACTCCACTACAGGCATACACAAAAGGTTAATAAAAGGTTTATTTATAAGGGAAAAGGAAATAAGGAAAATGTACAACTCAGGGAGTAAATAGGGAAATAAAGTCTTTAATGCGTCCTACCTGATCTGTAACAGGGTGGTCCCCAGGAAAGGGGGAGGTTCCCTGCCCCACCCAAGGGAGGGTGGAGCTGAGCAGGAAGAGGAGAAGCTGCAGAAGAGACTGAGGAAGGAAGCAGGATGGAGCCAGAAGGAGACCTGGAGGGAGGCGCATGGAGCCTAGAGACACGTGAAGAAACTGCGCTTGTCTTTTGGTTGTGGACTGGGTGACACAGATGTGGGTGAGACCCGTGGAGAGGTGACAATGGCAGCTTTTATCTTGATGTTGATTTTGCTCTTTTCCTTCTGGGCTTGTCTGGTTGTTTCTGACCCTTTTCTGTGGGTCCCCACTGGAAGATGCTTTAGACTTGTGGCAGGCTTTGGGGCCTTGTTCTGGGCCGATCCCATATGGATGGACTTTTACCCATGAGGGGACAGGTAACTTTGGGTGCTTGATTTAGAAACTAGATTCTTTGCCTTTTCTGTATTGTTTCCTAATTGTATTAAAGTTCCTTCCCATTAAAGTCTCATGTTTTGTGTTGATGCGGCGGATGGCAGAACCCTACATAGAATAGGCAGGTTTGCGGGGTTTGGGCTGCCCCTCTCCCTGTCCTATAACATTACTATGATAATGTCCAGCCCCTGGCCTATCCTGATTCAGACACTGCTCATCTGCTTCGACATTAGCCGACCAGAAACTCTGGGCAGTGTTCTCAAGAAGCGCACTGTGCTGGCCAAGCAGGTGGGGGCCGTGTCCTAGGTGGATGCTCCTCCTGGTCCCGCGAGCGCAGTGTCAGGGAAGTCTTCCATTGGCCACAGAGGCTTCCCTCGGCATGCCTCGTGGCCATGGCAGCTTCGCCGGCCGACTCACGCCGGGGACTCCCAAAGATCAGCCCAGCTGGCAGGATGGCCAGACCAGGGTACCGCAGCTGAAGGCCAGATACACAAGGATCGTGCCAAGAGCTGCAACCTCATGTGAGGGCCCAGGGTGGGGCAGTGTGAGGAGGGGCCGTGGAGGGCACACGTGTTCCCCTGCCTGTACTGGGGCTTCTGACCTCCTGATTCTGGCTGGGACTTCAGGGCGGGCTTAGTGAGCGATCCTGAGCAGGGAGTTGCAGGCTGAGGGTGACAGCATTCCTCACATCTTCATCCCCCTCCTCTCTACAGGAAGTTGAGAAAGGTAGCAGGGCTGGCATCTGGGCCAGGAGCTGGGATGGGCAGAGGAGGTTGGGGAAACTGGCATCAAGCAGTGACCTTGAATGTGAAAGGTGCCTTTCAGAATGTGAAAGGTGCCTTCCCTCCCCTGGTGACACAGCCCGGTCCTGGCTTCCTTCCCTTTTTCTCTCCTCTCACTTCTCCAGCTGTTCTTATTCACCCTAACCTCCCGGCAACAAGCACTAAATTACAAGCAAATTGAGGCGTCCCTCCCTGTCTATATCCTCCAACTGTAGCTCCTCCCCTCCCCTCCCAACAGTCCCCAATAAAGCCCATGTCCTTGGAAAATAAATAAATAAATAAATAAATAAGTCTCTTCGTAACATATTCAATCAATACTTCTCATTATGTTTTTTTTACCTGCCTTGTTAGGTTGATTACAAGGTATTTATTTTTTATTTTATATATATATTACATCATTGTTCATTTTTTTAAAGATTTATGTATTTATGAATACACAAGTTGGGGTACAAGCCAGAGGTGTGGGGGCTGAGAGGATTTACCAGAGTGGGGAACAGAACAGGCAGATTGACCAAAGTACATTGCTGAAGAGACCAGTGAGTGAGGCAGGAGAGGTCTGCTGTGCCATGTGGGTAGCTCCGTGGCCGGCCAGGGATCAAACTTGTGCTGCAGAGGCAGTGGACAGCTGCATAGGTTGTGTCTTAACCCCTTGCACCACCAGGGAGACCCATTGTTGATTTTTAAACAATGTTTCCTTCCCCCCCCAAGATGCAGTCCCCATAGGATTTACTTCACTGGTGCACCCATGCACCACCACTACAGTCCCCTGTGCTCCTCCCTCCCTCCCTCAGATTCTTCTCTTTCCTCCTCCCCTGCAGGATATCTCTGGTTTATAATTGTCTGCTTATTTTGTTTTGTTTTATTGTATTTTGTACTGTTATTTTTTCCCTTGATGTATTATTTGCTTCCCGTATATTCCTCCCGTAAGTGAAACCATCCGATATTTTTCTTTTCCTTCTGACTTATTTCACTGAGCATAATTCCTTCTAGCTCCATCCATGTTGAGGCAAATGGCATTAGTTTATCTTTTTTTGATTGCTGAATAGTATTCTATTGTGTATATATACATCTTCTTGATCCAGTCATCTATTTTTGGGCATTTGGGTTGTTTCCAGGTTTTACCTATTGTAAATAGTGCTGTTATAAACATAGGGATAAAGGTGTTCTTTTGAATCAATGTTTTTGTCCTTTGGGTAGATCCCTAGGAGTGGAATTGCTGGGTCATATGGTAGCTCCATTTTTAGTAGACTGGGAATCTCCAGACAGCTGTCCTTGGTGGTTAGACCAGTTTGCATTCTCACCAAAAATGTAGGAGTGTTCCTTTTCACCATATCCTTGCCAACATTTGTTGTTAAGTTTTTTTGATATGTGCCATTCTCACTGGTGTAAGGTGGGATCTCATTGTGGTTTTGATTTGCATTTCCCTGATTGTAAGGGATGTTGAACATTTTTTTCGTATGACTGTTGGCCATTTGCATTTCTTCTTTGGAGAAGTATCTTTTAAGTTCTTCTCCCCATTTCTTTTTTTTTTTTTTTTTAATTTTTTTTTTTTTTTTATAGAGGCATGTTTTATTTTTATTTGTTTGTTTGTTTTGTTTTTGTTTATACATGCACTGGGTACAGTCAGAAGCGCAGGAGGGTGAGAGAATTCACCAGAGCCAGAGCAGGGAGCAGAGCAGGCAGAAGGACCAAAGTACACTGCTGAGGGGAGCAGCGGGCGGCAGGAGAGGTCTGCGCGCCATGTGGGACCCTCCTCCGGTGGCTGGGGAGCAGCCGGGGATCGAACCGGCGCCGCAGAGGCCGCGGGCAGCTTCGCAACCCAGCGCTCAACCGCTGCGCCACTGGGGAGGCCCTCTTCTCCCCATTTCTTGACTGGATTGTTTACTTTGCTTTTGTTGAGTCATGTGAGTTCTTTGTTTATCTTCATGATCAGTCCCTTATAAGTTGTACGGAGTGCAAAGATTTTTTCCCCATCAGTGGGGTGTCTCTTTGTTTTGGTTAATGTCTCCTTTGCTGTACAGAAGCTTTTCAGATTGATGTAATCCCAGGTGTTTATCTTTTCTTTGACTTTCTTTGCTTTGGGTGATGAGTCTTTAAAGATGTTACTGAGATGTATGTCTTTTAGTGTTTTACCTGTATTTCCTTCTATATATTTTATGGTTTCAGGTCTATGTCCAGATCTTTTATTCATTTTGAGCTGATTTTTGTGTATGGTGAGAGGCAGTGGTTTAGTTTCATTCATTTGCATGTGGTGGTCCAGTGGTTTCATTGACCATTGGATTTTTTTATTTCTATTTTATTTATTTCTGCTTTGATTTTTATTATTTCCTTTCTTCTATTAGTTTAGGGATTTTTTGTTGTTCTTTTTCTAGTTCTTTGAGATGTGCGATAAGGTTGTTTGAGTTCTTTCTTGTTCCCTGATGTGAGTCTGTATTGGTATGCATCCCATACATTCTGGAAAGTGGTGTCCTTATTAAGGTTCAACTCAAAGTATTTTTTAATTTCTTCTTTGATCTCCACAATAGTCCAGTAGTCTTCCAGTAGTGTGGATTTCAATCTCCAGGAAGTGTGAGGGTTCCTCATTTTCTTTTCATGATTTATTTCTATTTTGATGCCTTCATGATCAGAGAAGATAGTTGGAATGATTTTGATTTTAATGTATCTGTTGATGTTCGTCTTGTGGCCCAGTATGTCGATTTTGGAGAATGATCCATGCACACTTGATAAAATGTGTACTTGGGATTTTTTGGGGTGCAGTGTCCTATTGATATCTGTTAAGCCCTTGAGTTCTATGTCTTTATTTAGGGCTCTAGTTTCTTTGTTGATTTTCTGTCTTGTTTATCTGTCCACTGGTGAGAGTGGAGTGTTGAAGTCTCCTACTATATATGCATTTTCTTTAATGTCTGTTTTCAGAGCTGATAAAAATTGTCTAATATATTTTGGTGCTCCTTCATTTGGTAAGTATCTGTTGATGAATGTTAATCTTCCTGATCTATTGTCCCCTTGATTACAATGTAGTGTCCGTCTATGTCTCTTTTTACCTTAATTTGAAGTCTATTTCATCTGATTTAAGTATGGCTGTCCCTGCTTTCTTTTTTGGCCCATTTGCTTGTAGGATTGTTTTCCAACCTTTTACTTTCAGTCTATGTTTAGCTTTTTTAGTTAAATATATTTCCTGGAGACAGCACAAGGTTGGATTTTGTTTTTTAACCCAGCCTGCTACTCTGTATCTTTTTACTGATGAGTTTAGTCCATTTACATATAGAATTAATATTGATAAGTTGGCATCTGTATTTGCCATTTTGTCATATTGTGATTTTATTCCTTGCTTTATTCTGTTCTTATTCATTCCTTTGTTGGTTTTGGCTTTAGGACTTCTTGTAGAATTTTTTGGAGTGAAGGTTTAGTTGTAATGAATTTTTCAAGTTTCCATTTGTCTAAGAAGTTCCTTATTTTTTCTTCATAAGGAAGGAAAGCTTTGCAGGGTAAAGTATTCTTGGTTGGCATTCACTATCTTGAAGTTTGTTGAATATGTTACTCCATTCCCTTTTGCCTGTATTGTTTATTCAGAGAGGTATGTTGTCAACCTGATTGGTTTTCCCTTATAAGTTATCTGTTTCTTCCCCCTTACCAGTTTCATTATTTTTTTACTTGTCTTGGACTCTTGCAAGCTTTACTATTATGTGTCTTGCTGTAGTTTTCTTTTCATTGTGGTAATTGGGTGTTCTTCTTGCTTCTTGTATGTTTATATTTGTCTCCTTCTTTATGCTTGGGAAGTTTTCTTCAATTATCTCCTTGAATAATTACTCAGTTCCTTTGTCTCTTTCCTCATGTTCTGGAATGCCTAAAACTCTTATTTCCTCTCTTCATGGAGTCTGATAATTGTTGAAGAATATCTTTATACTTCTTCCTTTGCACTTCTCTCTCCTTTTCTCTTTTGGCTCTTTTTATTTCTGTATCAAGAATACTGATCTGTTCTTCCATTTCATCGATTGTTTTCATTGCTTTTCCCAGAGTTCTTTAAATCCTCCAGTAATCTTTTAATCTCCTGTGTTTCTTTTCTTGCCTTTCTTAAGGTCTCCTTTTTGTTCTTCAGTTCATTGATTGTTTGTCTCTCATCATATTTTTTTCCTTTTTGTTTTCTTTCTGCTTTTTAATCATGATGATTATTAATTCTCTATCTGACAGGCAGAGAAGTTCTTCTATGTCATTGTTGAGTTCTAGTGACTGATTTTCTTTTTGAGGTGGCCCTTTCCCTGAGGGCTTGCTTGGTTATTTATATTTTTCCTTCTCCCTGTTGTTTGCTTTCTAATTAGTTCTATGGTTTGGGGCACTGTTCCACTGGTGTTGGCAAGCATCTCTTTTGGGTGCTCCTTCAGGGGTGTTGGGAACTGCTTAACAGGCTGATTCCAGCACTGTTAGGCCAAAACTCCACCAGGGTGTTGATGCTGTGGCTGTGTTGCTGGGCTCTCTCCCTTTTACAGTTCCCTCCCTCTGTATTTACTCAGTTCCAGCAGGAAGTCTTAGAGTCCCAGCTTTCCAACTATCAGCTAGCTGGCGATTTTGTTCTGGTTAGTAGGTGTGCCAGAGACCTGTACTTTCTGACCTTTGCTTTGTCCCAGTAGTTCTCTAGCAAACAGAGATGGGGAGGGGAGCACCTTAACACAGGGGCTATTGCTCATGCTGGTTTTTGTGTCTTATCCATGTTTACCTGATGCTGTGCCTGCAGCTGTGTGGATCCCACGCCCTGAATTCTATGCTCTAGTTCTCAGTTTCAGGGCTCTCAGATCCAAAATGCCAGCTATCACCCTGTGCAGTACCCACTGTTACGGTGTATCCCACACCCTGGATCCCATGCCCAGCTCTCAGTTCCAGAATGCGGGTTGTTGCATAGGACCTTCAGTAGTCTTGCTCCACGCCTCTTTTCCCTTCTCATCCCCATTTGTGTGGCCCACCACTCCCAGAGCCTGAGGGTGGTTTTGGAATCTCTGGCTTCCAAATATCAGGTATTTGGTAATTTTTTTCTGATTACATGTGGCACCAGAGATCTTTCTTAGTATCTTTTCAGAGCTGTGCTTTTCCCCCGTAGGTCTCCAGGGAACAGAGTGGGAGTGGCTTGGAGTGCCTCAATAGCATGGGTGCCTGTGTGTCTGTCCCGTGCCTGCCATCATGGGGAATCCCAAGCCCTGAATTTCATGCCTCAGTTCTCAGTTCTGAAGCCCTCACATCCGGAATGTGGGCTGTAGCCCAGTTCGGTACCCGCAGATATGGCACCTTTTGCACCCCAGTCAGGTGCCCAGGTACCTGGTTTTTGATTACCCCGTGAGGGTCATTCACCTCAGTGACAGCTGCCACTCATCTCCCAGCAATCAAAGGTGGCAGGTGTGGGAACCTGGCCATCATGATCCGCGTATTTTTTTTGAGCACGCAACAGCTTTTCCATGCAAACTTACCAGCTGGCCTTTGCCTATTTGCAGGTCTCTCTGCGCAGTCCTTATCTTCCTCTAATGGCACCAAGTTTGCAATTACCTTGTGACATTTGCTCAGGGTCCCCACAGCTCCTGGTCACAGGGCATGGTGCCTGTAGTAGTTCCTTTCTGCTCACTATCCTCCTTTATCTCTAGTTTGTTCTTGTTTTTTTTTTCTCCTTTCTGTTGGTTGGAGTGTGCTGGCTTTGTGAGTGGGGGAGGGCAACAGGGTTCTGATGCTTTCCTTCTTGTCCTCTGTTATTACAACTTTCCTCTTTGGGAAGTTTGCCAGTATTGCCAGTTTATCTTATGTGTCCCGGTTCTCACATGGACCTGCCACTTTTTCTCCCTATTAATTGTTTTTATGGGAGAACTTACTTGTGTTTCTTCGCTGGACATTAATCTTGGAACCTCCTGATTATAAGGTATTTGATTCTTTTTGAAGTAATTACAAATGGAGTTAATTTCTTACATTCTTTTGCTTTCTGTTCATTGTTTCTGTATTTAAAAGCTATGGATTTTTTTGTATGTTAACACTGCCACCACATTGCTTTATTCATTTATTGTTTACAATAACTTTTTGATGGAGTCATAAAGGTTTTCTATATTATACATCATTTTTGAATAGTGATATTTTTATTTCTTCTTTCCCAACTTGGATACCCTTTATTTCCTGTTTTTGTCTGAGACTTCCAGCCCAAAACTCTAGTACTAAGTTAAACAGAAGTAGTGACAATAAGCATCCTTGTCCTATCCTGATATTAAAGGGAAAGCTCTTCAGTTTTTCACTATTGAGTGTTATATTTCCTGCTGCTTTGTGATCTATTGCTTATGATCTACCTTATTATATTGAGGTAGATTCCTTCTACCCACCTTGTTTTTAGTTATTATCATAAATGTGTGTGAATTTTATCAAATGCTTTCTCTGCATCTATTGATATCATATGATATTTATGTTCACCTTTGTTGATATGGGGTGCAGAAGTCCAGCTCTGGGAACAGGGTTGAGAGAGGAATCTGATTAAACCGAGGAAATAAAGAAATGACAGACACAAAACAGAGTTTAAGAGAAGCGGGATCCAGGGGACACAAGGCCTCTCATTCCATGCCCAAGCGTCCTGAGTGCCTGAGTGCCTGAGTGCCTGGTGCAACTGATTTTTATTGATACAAGCAGCGCCCCTCCCTCCTGGTTAGTTACTAGACAATGAAGTATTCTCTTAGCATTTGGCCTTGTCCCAGCACACATTCACACACATTCACCACCAAGGTTCTGCACCATCAGGTTATTCTATTTATTTTTCTAACTAGTTTGTCCCCCAGACATAGCTTGGCAGACACAAGAAAGAACATCCCCATCTGTACACCGGCCAGTCTTCCACCCCAGCTGATCAGTTTTTGAGCCATGTAGGAGTCTCCAACAATAACTACCTTGTTTCACTGGAATAAATCCCACTTGATTGTGGTACATTTCACATTTCACTTTGTTAGTAATTTGTTGAAGAATTTTATATTCATGTTCATCAGGGATACTGGTTTATAGTTTTCTTGTATATCTTTGATTCAGTATTAGGATACTGTTGGCATCATAAAATGTATTTAGGAGCATTTCTTCTTGTATTTTTAAAAATAATTTGACCAACATGGGCATTAGTTCTTTAAAGGATTGATAAAATTTATTTGTACAGCTGTTTAGGGCTTTTGTTTTTCAGAGGATTTTATATTATGGTTTCATTCCCATGCTTGTGATCAGTTTGTTCAATGTCTGCTTATTAGTGTTGGTATAGTAGGGTTACTCTTGGCAGACTATGTTGATTTAGAGATTTATCCGTTTCTTTAAGTTTATCAAATTAATTGTTATATTCATCTGTTTATTAGAATTGGTAGTGAGTCCGAGGGCAAGTTAGGGTTAAGTAGGTTTTACAGAGCAGGGTGAGGGGCACCCTAGAGCCCCCAAACCTGCCTGATCTAAATAGGTTCTGTCATCTACCGCATCAACACAAAACATGTAAGACCTTTAATGAAAAGGAATTTTAATAGTTAGTGTATACAACAAAGAGAAGGGAAAAAATATAGTTTCCAAATCAAGCACCCAAAGTTACCCATCCCCTCATGGGTAAATGCCCAGCCAAATAGGGCTGGCCTTGTCCCAGCACACATTCACACACATTCACCGCCAAGGTTCTGCACCATCAGGTTATTCTATTTATTCTAAGGGCCACTGAGACCCAAAAGTCTAGGGCACCTCCTGGGAAGGACCCATAAGGAAAGGTCAGAAGAGACCAGAAAAATCTGGAAAGAGAAAAATCAATAACAAGATAAACGTTGCCATTTTTAACCTCCCCACGGGTCTCTAACCCACGTTTCAACCAGTCCAAAACCAGAAAGCAAGCAGTTTCTCTGCTCCATGTGCCACCTCAGATTTCCTTCTAGCTCACCATTCTTTCTCCTTTCTTCTCCAGTCTCCTCTCTCGCTTCTCCTCCCTACTCAGCCCCATCCTCCCTTGAGTGTGGCAGGCAACCTGGAATCTCTCTTTTTCCTGGTGATTACCCTATTACATAGGCAGCTTTTTCCTGGTGATTACCCTATTACATAGGACATAGGCAGGGACTTTGGGAGAGTTAAAGAGGCTTCTAAGATAAGGACAGTAAATTCTAAGAGGGACTAACCAAAGCATATGCCAGGGATGAGGCCAGAAATCCAGAAGGGCTAATGGAGACAGTATATTTTAAAGTTAATGAAGACAGTAAGTTTTAACAGACCTGGGAGAGACGAGGTGAAGGAAAAACTCTAAGAGCTAGGAAAATGGGCACATATGCCTGGAGGAGTATAGTCACTAGGATAAAGAGGCAATCACAAAGCGGGATGATGAGATTTTAGAACAGAGAAAAAAAGGCTTAAATATCCCCTAAAAATGGACCTATAGTGGCTTTTTTGTCCCTCCCAGGTATAGCACACTTGGGAGTCCTTGCTTTCTTCCTTTAAATAAACCATTCTTCACTGTCTTGAATAAAGCTTGTGTCTCTCTGCTTACTTAAAGTCTGTGAATTCCTTTTTACAGCTTCGTGGAACAAGAACCTGTGGTAGTTCAAGGACTAAAGCAACAGTGCACACTGGCTTCAGTGGAGTTAGACTTGGAAGACTCTATTGTTCTGGAAATTTACCCATTTCTTCTAGATTGTAAAGTTCTTTTATATATATATATATATATAATAATCTCTTGTGATCTATTGTTTCTGTGCTACCTGTGCTGATTTTCATTTTTAGCTTGTGACTATATTTAATGTCTTTTTTGGGAGGTTAGAGGTTTACCTATTTGGTTCATCTCAAACAACCAGCTCTTCATTTCATTGATACTTTGTAGAGTGTTTTTGATATCTTTTTCATTTATTTATGCTCCTATTTTTATTTCTTTCCTTCTATAACAGGGGGCTGAAGTCAAAGGCTGTTCAAGTGGCACCCCTGGAGGGGGTGCTAGTGAGCATAGCTCCAGACGAAGTATGAACAAAGTATTGGTGAGGGTGGAGACTCTGATAGTGTAACTGGTGGCTGAGGCAAAAGACTGTCACAGGTGGTGCCCCTGAAGGTGGTTGCTGGTGAGGATAAACAGCCCCAGGGAAAAATGCTAAAAAATATTTTATTTTGGGATGGGGCAACGGATAACTAAGGGAGTACAGACTTGTTCAGTCTTCGGGATTCAAGGTTTTTGGATCTTCAGCATTTGGGGCCAGTGGATTTCTGCCCCCACCACACCGATCTTCCAGAAGGCTATTGAGGGCCTCTGAAGGTGAAGGCCTCCAGCAGCCAACCTCAAAGAGGAAAAGTTCGGAGGTTTTGCAATTAGCAGAGTGACTGAAACTGTTTCCACTTTTGCCGCAGTTATAGCTTGGCAGAGAAGGTGAAGACCTGGAGCCAGATGGGATGCCTCACTGAGCTGCATGAATGGGACCATTTGTTGGGTTGTTTGGCCACTGCAGTTCCAGTTTTGAGTGTCACTTGTCTAGTACTGCACTGGGGCATCTGGGCATCTCCAGGTGCATCTCCTCTTGCATCTTCTCTTGTCTTCATGAGTTGGAACTTGGCCTATAGTCTGGCCACCACCTGCTCCAGGTCAGCAGAGGCAGGAGGACGCCATCTTGGACATGTGGCCTATTGTTCTGGAGAGGAGCTCCACATCCTAGGTGGTGGGAAATCTTAGCTGTTTTTGTTTAGGACTGAAAAACACTGGATACTGCTTCAGGTGAGGTAACTCACCTCAGTAACTCTTTGTTCTTCCCTCGTTTGTTAAATAAATCCCATTTTTGCTGTTTCCTGTAAGTAATCTTGCAATTGTGCACACGGGTGAAGAGCTCAGACAGCAACTGGTAAACTATTTGGGCAGTTTTAGTGCCAGTTTTAATGACCCTTGCTGCCCTGTATCAACAGGAAATGTAAGGAACACTCACTTTTCAGTTTTCAAGATTTCAGCATTTTCAGATCTTCAGTAATTCCAGGGTCAGGGGTAGAAACCATACTGATCTTCCAGAAGGCAACTGCGACCCTCTGAAAGATGTGGAGAGGTTTCCAGCAGCCAACCTCTGAGAAAGAAACTTCGGAGGCTTTGCAAGCAGCCAAGCAACTGAAAATGCTCCCAGTTTTGCTGCTGTTACAGCTTGGTAGGAAGGCAAAGACCTAAAGCTGGCTGCCTGGCTGAGCTGGGTAAATGTGGGCCATTTGTCACGTAATTTGCTGCTGTAGCTGCTGTTTTGAGTGTCACTTGTTTGGTGCTGAGCAGGGGTATCTCAGCAGCTCCGGGAGCATCTCCTATTGCATCTTCTGTTCTCCTCCTGAGCTGGAGCTCGGTCTATAGTCTGGCTGCCATGTGCCCCCGATTCACAGTAGCAGGTAGACGCCATCTTGGGAATGTTTGTGGTTAAGAATTTAAAACACTGCACACTGGACACTGCTACGGGTGAGGTGAATGGCTATTTGTGGCCTCTTTGTTTTACCTGGTTTGTTAAATAAATCCCATTATTGATGTTCTCTGAACATAAGTAGTCTTGCAATTTTGCACACAAGTAAAGAACTCAGACAGTGACTGGTAAACTATTTGGTCACTGTCCTTGGACAGTTTTAGTGCCCCTTGCTGCCTTGTATCACTTCTATTAAATTTGGATACTGTTAGTTCTTTTTATTTGCTGTAAGTGTGATATTAGGTTATTTGTGATTTTTCTTGGTTTTTAATGTGGCTCTATATTGCAATTATCTACCTTTTAATACCACTTTATGGAACTATAGATGACCCTGAAATTTTCAGTTGCCACTTGCTTGTATTACTATCTTCCAGACTTTAAGTCAGGCAGGCAGGCAGGCAGGAACAGAGAGACAGTAAGACCAAAGGACTGAAAGGCCAAATGGCAGAATAGCAGAATAACAACTGAGCCTCCTAGCCCCTTTTACACTATTAAGTGCCCATAGCTACACAACTGATACACTGTTGCAAATGCAAGGCCCATCTGTTGTTTGCTGGTTATCTGAAAGGTCAAAAACATTTCAAGGTTATGGGCTATCTGTTGTTTGGAAGGAGAAAACAGCCTGATTAATTTTCCTTACATTACTGAAATGTTTGTTGACAGTCTGATTGTTATTTATCAAGTTATTCTGTTTTCTATTGATATTTTAAATATTGTCTCCTTGCCATTGTTTTTTAACAGCTTTATTATGTTTCTTGGTGTGTGTTTATCTGGTATTATTTTGCTTGTAATACTTTGACCTCTTGGATCAACTGGTTCATTTCCCAGATTGAGAAGATTTTCAGTGATTATTTCTTTAAATAAATTTTTTACGCCTTTCAATTTGTCTTTTCTTTTGGGACCCACGTAATATGGCTATCATTTCTGTTTAAATTGTTTCAGGGCTCTCTTATGCTATTTACGTCTTTATTTTTTCACTATAATGTTCTATATATGTGCTCTCCAACATTGTGGTTTTGATCTCATTAATTCTCTCTACTGCTCTGCTTGTCTGTTATTGAGGCCCTCAATTGTAGGGCCTCCCTGGTGGAGCATTGATTGAGTGTTGGGTTGCGAAGCTGCCCGCAGCCTCTGCAGTGCCGGTTCGATCCCCGGCCGCTGGGTGAGGGTCCCACATGGCGCGCAGACCTCTCCTGCCGCCCGCTGCTCCCCTCAGCAGTGTACTTCGGTCCTTCTGCCTGCTCTGCTCCCCGCTCTGGCTCTGGTGAATTCTCTCACCCTCCCGCACTTCTGACTGTACCCAGTGCTTATATAAATAAATAAATAAATCTAAAAAAAAAAAAAAATCAATTGTATTTTTTTAATCAACTATATTATTTCTTAGTTGCATTATTTCTAATTGTAACTATCTCACACTTTTCTTCTTTGTTGTTGTTTTATGTCATCGTTTGAATTCCATAAGCATTGTCAGAATTTACACTTTGTTAAAATGTATGTAAATTAACAATAACATTATCTTTTGTTTAGCATTTGCATGGTATGTCTTTCATACATTTCTTTATATTTTAATTATCTTTTTATTTATGCTTAAATAATATGCATTAGGCAGTATGTGTATAGGTTTTGCTTTATAATCCAGTACTAGTATCTGTTTTCTTTTGAGCATTCACTTTATTGCATTTAACATAATTAATATGGTTTCATTTAAATCTATTATCTTAGTATTGTGTTCTCTTTGTCTTACTTGATCATGCATTATGGGTTTATGTTTGCTTGTGTCTCTTGCTTTTTCCATAACATTTTCTTCTCAATTTTAAAAGTAAATATAATATAGGAAGTTAACCAGTTATCTGTGTTATATATTACAAATGTCCTTCAGATTGTTCATATGCATTATGACTTGTGTTACATTTTTTATTCATAAGTTTCTTGGTTATTATAATCTATTTTATCAGTCTCTTCAATTTATTTTCTTTTTCCAGTCTCTTCAATTTCTATATGAGCATCTTGTCTTAGAAACATTACCATGGACAATAAACTTTTTTCCTATTACTACATACAAAATCTTATCTTCTTGTGTCATATGTTGATGCACACTAATTTATTTTCTCAATCCATTATTAATGGGCTTTTGCTAGTCTTCATTTACTGTGATACAATAAACAACTTTGAGTACAAAATTTTACATATGTGCATATATATTGGTACCAACCAACTTTTAAATATGAAATGGACAATTCAAATGGTAAGAGAAAATGTACCATTTTTAAGAGATGTATGAAAGTGTTCTTTATCCCATAGTTTTGTCAACAGAAAGGGATACTTTAATGAATACTTAGAATCCTGTCCTATTTCCTATGTACAACTCACTTTGTAACAGGGTGTTCCCCTGGTAAAAAAGATGTTCCAGGTTCCCTGCCCCACTCAGGAAAGGGTGGAGTTGAGCAGGGAAGATGAAAAGTTGGAGAGAAGACTGAAGGAGAAGGAAGAAAGATGGGGAGAAAAAGGAGGCCTGGAGGAGGCACATGGAGCAGAGAAACACGTGAAGTAACTGTGCTTGCCTCTGTTCTTAGACCGATTAAAAGAGATATGGTTGAGAGACCTGTGAGGAATTTAACAATGGCAGTTTTTATCTTGATTTTGATTTTGCTGCTTCTGTCTCAGACGTGCTGGGCCCCATCTGCCCCTTTCCTAGTGGGTCCCCACTAGGAGGTACCTTAGATTTGTGACAGGCTTTCAGACCTCAGTGGACATACTTTGCACTAAACCTGTTTGGCTGGGCATGTACCCAAGAGGGGATGGCTAACTTTGGCTGCTTGATTTGGAAAGTTTATTCTTCCCTTTTCCTGTACTGCACACTAATTGTATTAAAGTTCCTTTCCATTAAAGGTCTTACATACTAGAGTATACTTTATCTTGAGGAGGAGGATAGCAGAACTCATTTAGAACAGGCAGGTTTGGGGGTTTGGGGGTGCACCTTACCCTGCTTTGGATCAACTTTATTGTTTGGGAATATATTTCAATGCATGTTTTAAGTTGGACTTTGCTTGGTTTAGAGTTTTGTTTCAAAATTCCATATTATATCCTTCAACAATAGACTCAAGACATAAAATAACATTGGAATTGCACTGTATCACTGAGTAATTTCAATATAATATAGTGTGTTCAACATCTCTACAGCTTGTCAAAACAAGGAGAGAGACCTGCTATCATTACATTAGGAGAAAAAATTGGTGACCTCAAGTCTCTTCAGAAAATTTCTCTTAAAAATTTCTTCAATATATATATTACAGACAAAATCCTTTAAGACTCTTAAGACTTTAAATTTTCAGTTGTGCCATCTGGAATGCCAAATTTATAGTCTAACTTATACATTTATTGGCATTGCCAAGTAGTTTTTTACTGTCAATGAATTTTTCTCAGTAATTGCAAACCCTATTTTGTTTTTGCTTTTTTAAAGATTTATTTTATTTATTTATGCATACAAGAACTGGAGTGTAGGCCAGAGATGCAGGGGTGAGGGGGACGGGAAGATTCACCAGAGACAGAGTGGGGAGCAGAACAGGTGGATTGACTGAAATACACTGCTGAGAGGAGCAGTGGCAAGACAGAAATCTGCTGCGCCATGTGGGTTAGCTCCCTGGCCGGGGATCGAAATCATGCTGCTGTGCCTACTGACAGCTTGATAGCGCAGGCACTTAACCCCAGCGCCACCTAAAGCCTATTTTGTTTTAAAGATAGTTTTAAATTATCAACGTATTTGAAATATAGTCTTACTTTAATGTCGAAGAGGAAAGCTTGACTTTCATCAATATGAATGCTAACTGTTCTTTATCTTACTATTATTAATATGTTTTCTGACAATTCATTGATTTGACTAATGGTTAAAATATGACAGAAGTATCTTATATAATTTTATAATCAGCAATCTCTCTACACTGAAGATACAATACTGGAGCTGGAATTTAAATTGTGAGCTTCTTTCCTTTAAGAACAGCAGTTATCCCTGGTTTTATTTTACTTGTATTTTTTGCTAGAAGTTTTCTTCTTTTATTGAAGTAGCATTGCATTATAACATTATGTAAGCATCAGCTCTGAAAAACTGAAGATCAACACATGAATATACTATCTTTATGTTCACCACTAAAAGTCCAATCCCATCCTGCACCATGCAGTTGTCCCTTTTCACCCAATTTACCCATACATATCCTTTACCGTTCCCTT
The DNA here is from genome assembly GCF_014898055.3 of Talpa occidentalis. Taxonomy (NCBI): domain Eukaryota; kingdom Metazoa; phylum Chordata; class Mammalia; order Eulipotyphla; family Talpidae; genus Talpa; species Talpa occidentalis. The sequence goes on from NW_023605083.1 coordinate 73,721,762, forward strand.
CTGATAACCGTTAATAAACCTTATAGTTTGACTTTATTTCTATTTAATTTAGTTCACTTGTTTTCTCTACATGCACATGAGTAAAATCATGTGGTGTTATTATTCCTGTATTTATTTCACTAAGTATAATGCCCTTAGTCCACCTGTATTATCACAAATGGCAGGATTGCACCCTTATTTTATAGCTAGTTTGTATTCTATTGTGTATATACACCATATGTATGTGGTTTTATTTCTGTACTCTCCATTCTGTGCCATTGATGTCTGTTTTTATTCCAATGCCATGTTTTAATTACAAGAGCTGTGGTAAGATCATTTGAAATTGGGTGTGTGATAGCTCTATTTTTGTTGTTTTCTCAGGAGTGTTTTGCCATTTGGGATCTTTTGTAGTTAAAAATAAATTTTATGATTTTTTGGTTCTATTTTGGTTCTATTTGGGATGCTGTTGGGAATTTGATAGAGATTGCATTGAACCTGTATTTTATTTAATTAATATAGCCATTCTAACAATGTTTATTCTTCCATTTCAGGAACACAGAATATCTTTCCATCTTTTTGTATCTTATTGTATTTCTTTTTAACATCTTACTCTTCTCTGTATACAGATCTTTCACTTCTTTCATTAAATTTATTATTGTGTACTTAATTTTTTATGTCATTGTAAATGTGATTGTCTATTTTCCTTTTGATAGTTTATTATTTGCAACAGATTTTTCTATTTTGATTTTGTAGCCTGCCACAATTCTGGATTTGCCCATGTTTTCTAATAATGTTTACTGGCATCTTTGTGATTTCTCTTTGTATATTGTCATATCATCTGCAAAAATGATCATTTTTCTTTTATATAATTTTCTAATTGCTCTTACTAGCACTTATGACACAGTATTGAATAATAGTGATGAGATTGGACATCTTTGTGTTTTTCTTGATTTTTTAAAAAGATTTATTTATTTATACATACAAGAGCTGGGGTAAAGGCCAGAGATGCGGGGGATGAGAGGATTCACCAGAGAGAGTGGGGAACAGAACAGGAAGACTGATTGAAATACACTGCTGAGGGGAGCAGTGGGCAAGTCAGGAGAGGTCTGCTGCGCCATGTGGGTTGCTCCCTGGCCAGCCGGGGATTGAATTTGCGCTGCAGAGGCTGCAGATTGCTTCATAATGCAGTACTTAACCCCAGGGAGGCCCATTTTTCTTGATTTTAGGGTAAAAGCTTTTAGCTTTTCACCACTTAATATTTATTTTGGGTGTAGGTTTGTCACAGATGGTCTTTATTATGTTGAGGTATATTTATTTAAACTCATTTTGTTGAGGGATTTTCATCATAAATTCATCATAAATGCTGAATTTTGAAAGTATTTTTTTCTGTCTACTGAGATATGTTATTTTTGTTCTTTTTGTTGATTTGGTGTATCTATTATGTTTACAGATTTGTGAATGCTGAGCTATCTCTGCGTCTTTGGAATAAAATCCACTTGCTAATAGTGTATGATTCTTTTAATGTACTATTGAAGTCAGTCTGTTAGTATTTTGTTAAGGATTTCTGCACCTATTTTCATCAAAGATCTTTGTCTATAGCATTTTTTATATTGTCTGGTTTGGCATCAGAGTTGGCATCAGTAATGTTGGCTTCATAGGATGTTTGTAATTTTTCATTCTTTTTCAATTTGAAAGGAGAATTTAAGAATGATAGGTATTAATTATTTGAATGTTTGGTAGAATTCACAAGCAAAGTCATCTGGCCCTTGTTTGTTTTTTTTTTTGGGGGGGGCTTTTAAACACTGATTCAATATCACTACTTATGATATGTCTGTTCAGGTTTTCTAGTTCTTCCTGATTCATTATTGGAGTATTTTATGTTTCCGAGAATTGCCTAACTCGACTTGATTTTCTGATTCGATTCATATAATTGTTCATAATACTTTGTATAGTTCTATTTCTGTAGTTCTCTCATAAATTCTCCTCTCACTTCTCATTATTTGTGTTTTCTCTCTCCCTTTTTGGTAAGTTGGCTATTTTGTCAATATTTTCAGAAAAACAGCTATTGGTTTCATTAATCTTTGGAATTGTCTTTTTGACCTTTATTTGATTACTTTCTACTCTAATTTTTATTACCTCCTTCCTTCTACTGACTTTTGGTTTTGTTTTTATAGTTTCTAGTTTCTTTAGGTATAAGCTTAGATTTCTTATTTGTGGTCCTTCTTTTACCTTAGGTTTGCCTGTGTTGCTCTAAACTTCCCTTTTAGTAGTCCTTTTTGCTGTATCCCGTAAGTTCTGGTAAGTTGCATCTTCATTTTCATTCATCTCCAACTGTGCTTTTTTATTCCACATTTGATTTCCTTGTGGAAACATAAGTTGTTCAATAGCATGTTATTTATTCTCCACAGATATGTGGTTTCCCATATGTGGTTTCCCCCATTTCTTCTTTTGGCCAAGATACTTGTTCTGATTTCACTCTTCATATTGAGACTTGTTCTGTGTCCAAACTTATAGTCTGTCACTGAGAATGTTCCAGGTGCTCTGTAAATACCTATTAATTCAGTATCAACTAATTTTTTTTAAAGATTTATTTATTTATATAAGAACCGAGGTACAGGCCAGATGCGCAGGAGGGTGAGAGGATTCACTAGAGACAGAGCAGGAACAGAACAGGCACACTGACCAAAACACACAGCTGAGGGGAGCAACGGGCGAGACAGGAGAGGTCTGCTGCGCCATGTGGGATTCTCACTGGCCGGAGTGGATCAAACCCGCCCTGCAGAGGCTGCAGACAGCTTCACAGTACGGTGCTCAATCGCCTGAGCCACCAGGGAGGCCCTCAACTAATTTATTTAGGCGATTGTTTCCTTGATTTTCTGTCTGAAAGGGGGGATTCATTGCTGAAAGGGGAATGTTAAAGTGCCTTACTATTATTTCATTGCTGTCAATCTGTTAATATTTGCTTTATATACTTTGGTATTGCTATATTTGTGCATAGATATTAAACAGTTGTCTTTCAGTTGCATTGTACTTCCTGTAACTAACCTCCATTTTCATACCACAACCCTACCACTCCTTTGTCTTAGCTGAGGTTATTAAGATGGTGTTTGAAGCTACTTGGATGTGTAACTCAGTTCTACTTGCTCTCCCTTATATATTATTATATATATTATGTATTAATATACATAATATTATTAAACTTCTTTTGGGCCTTTTTCTTATTTGAAAAAAAAAAAAACCTGTTCTATAGTCCACAGCATCACCAACAGAAATGGGTACTTTAAATCTTATTCCATCTAAGACAAAAACTAAAATCACAGTTTTTATTTGTATTTACCTTATTGTGAATAAGTATGAAGATATTTTTCCCTGTTAAAGAGCCATTTCTATCTTCTTTTCTAAAACTTGTAACTTCATACTTTGGGTAATTTTTCTATTGGATTTGGTTTTATTTTTGGTCACTTTAGGAATATTATAAAATATTTAATCTTGGCATGAGTTGCAATTTTTTATTTTTCTGAGGTAATGTTGGCCTACAACACTGTATGTTTTAGAAGTAAGGTTCACATCACTTCAAATGTATGCTACCACACTATATCATCACCAAATTACCAATAACCTTCCACAATAGTCCACTGGACACCCTTCACTCTGAATTGCATGTTTTCTATTCATTCATATTTTTTCATTTGAATTTGAGCATTGTGGACTTTCCATTTAGGGGCAAAGATTATTTTCAAATACTACATTATAGAAAAATAATATGAGTTGGATGTTACTACTTTACAATCTCAATGAAAGAAATGTAGATACCAACATGTCTGGACATTAACTCATTAATATTTTAATAGGGAACATTTTAAGGGGTTATTTAGGCTGAAAACACTTGAATGAAAAAATCAGTATGTCATAAAACACTGCTTCTCCTGTTTTTGATGCAAAAGGAGGATATAATACAAATTTGAGTTTCTTTCCTTTTGAATGTACTACACAAGATACAAAATCCTTGAAATCATTCTACCCTAGGGCATATATCCTCTTTCTGCTTTTAATTTAGATTCTAGTTTTTAGTTTTAAATTTTTCTAAGGTGGCATCTGAATGGTATTTGCACTCTAACACACTTATCAGAGAACCTGTAAAGCCATACTTTCCAATAATATGATCATGGGAGTTTTGTTTTTTCCCCCCTTTCATATTTATTTGGGATTTCTGAGAACTTATGGCTACTTGTTATGCATACTTACATCTTTTTTATATGTCTCCAACAAAAGCAGCCCTTAGACTTTCTATTCCTTCACTTTCAGCAAAGTCATTTCCTGAGCAATAAAATATTTTGGCCTCCCGGGTGGCACAAGGGTTAAAAGTCTCAGGGCTATCAAGCTACTGCTAGCTATCAAGCTATTGCCAGGCCACAGGCATGAGTTCAATCCCTGGCCATGGAGCTAACTCACATGACGCAACAGACCTGTCTTGCCTGCTGCTTCCCTCAGCAGTGTATTTCAGTAGATCTGCCTGTTCTGCTCCTACTCTGCCTCTGATGAATCCTCTCACCCCCCACACCTCTGGTCTATACCCCAGTTCTTGTTTGCATAAATAAGTAAAATAAATCTTTTTAAAAAATCTTTTGACTTATACCAGGTATAAAGTATTTTCAGTTTTTATATAGAGTATCTCAGGGACTTTGACTTTTTACAATATGTCTCTTAAGCTTACTACATGCCCTCACTAAAACCCCGGCAAATCTAGGTGGACATGGCTAAAAGACAGAAAGCATCCATGACATTTGTCATTGTATTCTGGGACATCAACAGTCCCATATATATCAGGTTTCTTTCATTAATTGATGCTATCAAATATGTAAATATTAATAGTTTTTTTTTTTCCAGAAACATCATGTTTAATGACACAACAAACAGATGATACAATGACATTCTTTGATATGAGTATTACCACATTCTGGGACTTAATTTTTCTCATTCTCATGAGTTGGTCAGTGGCTACATTGTTATTTACAGATAAATATTACACATAACTACATCAACGAATTTTTGTCTAGTCTCCTATGAGACCAGAGCCATTAGATCTGTTCTAATCTTTGTTGTTTTATTACCTTTTATTTAAGTAACTCCTACCACATTCTTTACTCAAGTATAATGAAGGAAAGTGTTAGTCATTAGAGAATATTTTAGATGTATTTTCTTGATGTTACCCTGGTTTTTTTATTTGTCTGTTGTTGGTAGAGAAAGTTTGCTAGAGAAAGTTGTTTCCAGAGTACAAACTCTTATTTCAATGTAGAGGAGAAATTCATCTTATCCCAAATGTATGTCACAGTAAACTTTCATCTATATTCTTTTCCCAACCCAACTCAGCATGGTATTCAGAAGTAATAGGATTTAGATCTCAAAGAAGATACTGGGTGGGCGGAGCAACATGGCAGCGAGGAGACGCTGCGAGTAAGATCTCCCATTAAAAAAGTTAATAGGGAGGAAAAGCGGCAGGTCCCAGTGAGAACTGGGACACGGAAGATAAACGGACGACTCCAGCAAACTGCCCGAAGAAGAAAGTGGCCATAAAAGAGGACGAGAAGGGAGGGAAGCGCAGAACCCTGCTCCCCTCCCCCGCCCACAAAGTCGGCACTCTCCGACCGGCAGAGAGGAGGGAAACAACAAACCAAAACGGCCAACAAGAAAAACGGACACAGCAAGCGGGACTGGGAGTGGAAAGGAACTATTGCAGCCACCACACCCCGTGAACGGGAGCTGAGGCGAACCCTGCAGGATCCGCCGCGGAGGTGAGCTCCAGGCGCCATTAAAGAGAGCCCCGCCCCCAGGAGGAGCCAGCACCAGCACACAGCCCCGGGCGCCCGGTAAGCTTGCGCGGAAAGTGGCGCGGATCCAGACCGGATCGCAGCTGCCCAGGTCCCCGCGCCTGCGACCTAGGCTTGCGGGGAGACGGCGGAGGCCCTCCCTGAGTGAGCAGGAACAAGGCGCCCAGGCAGGGGAGCGGGATTCAAAAGGCGCCATTCCCGCGCCACTGATCTGGGCTACAGCCCGCGTCCTGGAACTGAGGGCTTTGAACTGAGACCCGGGGCATGAAATTAGGGGCGTGGGTTCCCCACGACGGTGGGGCACAAGGCAGACACAGCACCCCAAAGCCGTTGAGGTGTACCCTACCATCCCCGCTCTGCTCCCTGTCCCACGGGGTGGAAAATCAGCTCCCAAGGGCTCTAGGAGAGATCTCTGGCGCCACCTAGCGACTTGACCCCAGCACAGGCTACTGAAGGAGCTAGTGGCCAGCTGGGGAGTTAGCCCACACCTGGCTCCTTCCGAACAAGTAGTCTGAGCCCACAGGGAGAGCGAGCACCCACAGCCGGGGCAGACCAGGCGCGCAGAAGAGTGTGCCTGAGACCAGACACGCAGGGAGTGTGTCCCACATCACCATTTTAGAACAGGGACATTTCTTCAGTAAAGACTACCTGCAGAAGGCTTCCTCAGGAGCCAGAGGTGAGCGGGGGAAGTTCGCCCACGCCAGACCCCCTCTGGCCTGCAGTCCAAGCCCAGAGGGGAGCAGGAACCCACCGCCGGGGCAGACCAGGCGCACAGGGGAGTGTGTCCCCACATCGGCATTTTAGAACAGGGACCTTTCTCCATTAAAGGCTGCTTGAAACTGACAGATGACTCCTGGAAGAACCAGAGGGGAACAGAGAAGCCCACCCAAGATGCCGGCCAGTCCCAACAACACAGTGTCCCAACGCATACGGCAAATTAGAAAACAGACAGTAGGGAGGAGAAGAACCACACGCAACCTAGCAACTCTCCAGAGAAAAAGCACACCACAAAAAGAAAGCCAGCCCCCAGATTGCAAAGACAATAACTTGGAAGAATTTCTGAGCCTTCCAGAAGAGAATTTAAAATTGCCGTGATTAAAAAACTGACAGAAGTCATAAAGGAAAACAATGATAAGGGAAAAATAATCAACGATCAGAAGAATGCAATTGAGTCCCTAGAGAGGGAAAACAATGGTCAGAAGAAAGAAATTGAGGCCCTAAAGAGGGAAGTAAAAGAAATGCAGGAGATCAAAGAATTAATGGAAGAACTAAAGAATTCTGGGAAAAGCAATGAAAGCAGAATAGATGAAATGGAAGAACGAATAAGTAATCTTGAAGACACAGAAATAAAAAGAACCAAAACAGAAAAGGAAAGAGAAGTACGAAGGAAAAAGAACGAAGAAAGACTTCGGGAACTATCTGACTCCATGAGGAAAGGAAATATAAGAGTTATAGGAATACCAGAAGGAGAGGAGAGAGATGTAGGAACAGAGAAAATATTCAAAGAGATAATTGAAGAGAACTTCCCAAATGTGAAGAAGGAGCTGAAAATTGATATACAAGAAGCAAGAAGAACACCAAACTTCCACGACGAAAGGAAAAATACAGCAAGACACATAATAGTAAAGCTCCCAAGAATCCAGGACAAGGAAAAAATAATGAAGCTGGCAAGAGGGAAGAAACAGATAACATTCAAAGGAAAACCAATCAGGCTGACATCAGACTTCTCCGAAGAAACACTACGGGCAAGGAGAGAGTGGAGGGACATAGTCAACAGACTCCAAGAAAACAGATGCCAACCAAGAATACTCTATCCCGCAAAGCTCTCCTTCCTCTTTGAAGAAAGAATATGGACCTTTCCAGACAAACAGAAACTCCGGAATTTCATTGCAACTAAACCCCCACTCCAAAAAATACTACAAGGAGTCCTAAGCCAGAACCTCAGAGGGACGAATAACAATGAAAGAAGGCCAAAAAAAAAAAAAAAAGTTATTAAAAGAATAAATAAAATCAAAGGAAAGACAAACACAATGGCAAATACAGATGTTAACATATCAATATTAACTCTAAATGTAAATGGACTAAACTCTTCAATAAAAGACACAGAGTGGCAGCCTGGATTAAGAAACAAAACCCAACCTTTTGCTGTCTCCAGGAAACACATTTAGCTACAAAAGATAAAAATAGGCTCAAAGTTAAAGGATGGAAAACAATCCTACAAGCAAATGGACCAAAAAAGAAAGCAGGAACAGCTATACTTATATCAGATAAAACAGATTTCAAACTCAAAAAGATAAAAAGAGACCCCAATGGTCACTACATTATGATCAAGGGGACAATACTTCAAGAAGAAATAACACTCATTAACATATACTCACCAAACGAAGGAGCACCAAAATATATCAGACAACTGTTGTCCTCTCTGAAAACAGACATCAGAGAAAACACATACGTAGTGGGAGACTTCAACACACCACTATCAACAATGGATAGATCAACAAGACAAAAAATAAGTAAAGAAACCAAAGCTCTAAATAAGGACCTAGAGCAATTAGGCTTAACAGACATCTATAGAACACTAAACCCCAAAAAAACGGAGTACACATTTTTCTCAAGCGCACACGGATCATTCTCCAGGATCGATCACATACTGGGGCACAAGACAAACATCAACAGATACACCAAGATTGAAATCATATCAACCATCTTTTCTGACCATGAAGGCATCAAACTAGAAATAAACCATAAAAAGAAGGCAAGGAACTTTCCTACCTCATGGAGATTAAAAACCACACTACTGGAAGACCATTGGACTAATGAGGAGATCAAAGAAGAAATTAAAAAATTTTTTGAATTGAACGACAAGGAGGACACTAATATCCTAAATGTATGGGATGCAGCAAAAGCAGTAATAAGAGGAAAATATATAGCAATAGAAGCTCACATCAAGAAACAAGAAAGAACGCAAAGAAACAACCTCATCTCGAAGCTCAAAGATCTAGAAAAGAACAACAAAAAAACCCAAAACCAGTAGAAGAAAAGAAATAATAAAAACCAAAGCAGAAATAAATGAAATTGAAACTAAAAAAACAATCCAAAAGATCAATGAAACCAAGAGCTGGTTTTTTGAAAAAATCAATAAAATAGACAAACCCCTAGCCAGGCTCACAAAGGAAAAAAGGGAGAAAGCACAAATAAACAGGATCATCAATGAAAGAGGAGAAATCACAACGGACACAGCAGAAATCAAAAGAATAATCAGTAACTACTATGAACAGTTATATGGAAACAAGTTTAACAATCTAGAGGAGATGGACAAATTCCTACAACTCTACAATCACCCAAAGCTAGATAAAGAAGAAATAGAACACCTAAACAGACCAATTACAATTAGCGAAATTGAAATGGTAATAAAAACCTCCCCAAAACAAAAGCCCAGGACCTGATGGATTTACAAATGAATTCTACCAAACATTCAGAGACGAATTAGTGCCTATCCTTCACAAACTCTTCCAAAAAATTGAGAAGGAAGGGACAATACCAAACACGTTTTATGAAGCCAACATTACACTAATACCAAAACCGAACAAGGACAACACAAAAAAGGAAAACTACAGGCCAATCTCCCTAATGAACACTGATGCAAAAATCCTCAATAAAATTTTAGCTATCAGAATCCAACAATGTATCCATAAGATAATTCACCACGACCAAGTTGGATTCATTCCAGGGGCACAAGGATGGTTTAACATCCGAAAATCAATCAACGTTATCCAACACATCAACAAAAAGAAATATAAAAACCATATGATAATATCAATAGATGCTGAGAAAGCTTTCGACAAAGTGCAACACCCATTCATGATAAAGCCCTTGAAATTCTGGGATACAAGGAACATACCTCACATCATAAAGGCCATCTATGACAAGCCAACAGCCAGTATCATTCTCAATGGTGAAAAGCTGAAAGCAATTCCATTAAGATCTGGAACAAGACAAGGATGTCCACTCTCACCATTGCTTTTCAATATAATACTGGAAGTCCTAGCCAGGGCAATAAGACAAGAGAAAGACATCCAAGGAATCCAAATAGGAAAAGAAGAAGTCAAACTATCACTATTTGCAGACGATATGATATTATACATAGAGAACCCCAAAACTCCACAGAAAAGCTAATTCACTCATCATCAGTTCAGTTAAAAAAGTGGCAGGATACAAAATCAACACGCAAAAGTCAGTAGCCTCCTATACACAAACAATAAATCTGAAGAAGAAGAAATCAAAAAGACCATCCCTTTTGTTATTGAAACAAAAAAATCAAATATTTGGGAATAAATCTAACAAAAGAGGTAAAGGACCTATACAAAGAAAACTATAAAACACTGTTAAAAGAAATAGAAGAAGACACAAAGAAATGGAGAGACATCCCCTGCTCATGGATTGGAAGAATAAACATTATTAAATGGCCATCCTACCAAAGCAATATACAGATTCAATGCTATTCAATCAAAATTTCAATGTCATTCTTCAAAGAAATAGAACAATTATTGATGAAATTCATAGGAATCACCAAAAACCCCGAATAGCCAAAGCTCCCTGAAAAAAAAAGAAGGGAAGGAGGCATCAGACTCCAGACTTCAAACTTACTACAAAGCCATATCATCAAACTGCATGGATTGGAACAAGAACAGACATACAGACCAATGGAATCGAATAGAAAATCCAGAAATAAACCCACAGATTTATGGTCAACTAATCTTTGACAAAGGAGCAAAGAATATGCATTGGAGCAAAGAAAGTTTGTTCAATAAATGGTGCTGGGAAAACTGGTCGCTACATGCAAAAGAATGAAGCTTGACCACCACCTCAACCATACACAAAAATCAACTCAAAATGGATTAAAGAACTAGACATAAGACCTGAAACCATAAAATATATAGAAGGAAACATAGGCGAAACACTACGTGATTTGCACATCAAAGACATCTTTACAGACACATCACCCAAAGCAGTGATAGTGAAGGCAAGATAAACAGCTGGGACTACATAAAATTAAAGAGCTTTTGCACAGCAAAGAGACAATAACAAAAACAAAGAGAAACCCCACCAACTGGGAGAACATTTTTGCACCCAACACTAATGATAAAGGACTGATCACAAAAATCTGCAAAGAGCTGATGCGACTCAACAACAACAAAGAAAATAATCCGTCAAAAATGGCAGAAGAGCTTAAAGAAACTTCTCTGAAGAGGAAATGCAAATGGCCAACAGGCCATATGAAAAAATGTTCAACATCACTTGTCATCAGGGAAATGCAAATCAAAAACTACCATGAGATACCATCTTACACCAGTGAGAATGGCACATATTAAAAAAACTAGCAACAACAAATTGTTGGCGAGGGTGTGGAGAAAAAGGAACTCTTCTGCACTGTTGGTGGGGTGCAAACTGGCCAACCACTGTGGAAAGCTGTGTGGAGATTTCTGGACCTACTAAACATAGAGCTTCCATATGATCCAGCAATTCCACTCCTAGGTATTTACCCAAGGACACAGAAACATCAATTCCAAAGAACACCTGCACCCCCTATGTTTATAGCAGCACTGTTTACAATAGCTAAGCTTTGGAAACAACCCAAATGCCCAAAAATAGATGACTGGATCAAGAAGATGTGGTACATATATACCATGGGATATTACTCAGCATTCAAAAAAGATAAACACATGCAATTTGCAGCAACATGGATGGCGCTGGAAGGAATCATGCTCAGCGAAATAAGCCAAAAGAAAAAGAAAAATACCGGATGTCTCACTCATAGCAGGAATCTAGAAAACTTAAATAAGGGACCAGGAAAAATGAATAACTATAAGAAAGTGAAAATCAAAATCAACAAAAAACTATGAACCAGAGACACTTTAAGGGGGCGGGGGTGGGGGGAGGGATTGGGGTCAGCAATGGGGGCTGCAATTGTATGGGGAATATAACAATAAAATTTATTAAAAAAAAAAAAAAAAAAAGAAGATACTTCTCAGTCCACAGCATGAATATATAATTTTAAGATCTTTTTTATAAAAGAAATTAATATTGTATACATTA
>NW_023605083.1:73733764-73917160 GCF_014898055.3 Talpa occidentalis
AAAAAAAAAAAAAAATCAATTGTATTTTTTTAATCAACTATATTATTTCTTTATTGCATTATTTCTAATTGTAAATATCTCACACTTTTTCTTTGTTGTTGTTTTATGTCATCGTTTGAATTCCATAAGCATTGTCAGAATTTACACTTTGTTAAAATGTATGTAAATTAACAATAACATTATCTTTTGTTTAGCATTTGCATGGTATGTCTTTCATACATTTCTTTATATTTTAATTATCTTTTTATTTATGCTTAAATAATATGCATTAGGCAGTATATGTGTATAGGTTTTGCTTTATAATCCAGTACTAGTATCTGTTTTCTTTTGAGCATTCACTTATTGCATTTAACATAAATTAATATGGTTTCATTTAAATCTATTATCTTAGTATTGTGTTCTCTTTGTCTTACTTGATTCATGCATTATGGGTTATGTGCTTGTTGTCTCTTGCTTTTTCCATAACATTTTCTTCTCAATTTTAAAAGTAAATATAATATAGGAAGTTAACCAGTTATCTGTGTTATATATTACAAATGTCCTTCAGATTGTTCATATGCATTATGACTTGTGTTACATTTTTTATTCATAAGTTTCTTGGTTATTATAATCTATTTTATCAGTCTCTTCAATTTATTTTCTTTTTCCAGTCTCTTCAATTTCTATATGAGCATCTTGTCTTAGAAACATTACCATGGACAATAAACTTTTTTCCTATTACTACATACAAAATCTTATCTTCTTGTGTCATATGTTGATGCACACTAATTTATTTTCTCAATCCATTATTAATGGGCTTTTGCTAGTCTTCATTTACTGTGATACAATAAACAACTTTGAGTACAAAATTTTACATATGTGCATATATATTGGTACCAACCAACTTTTAAATATGAAATGGACAATTCAAATGGTAAGAGAAAATGTACCATTTTTAAGAGATGTATGAAAGTGTTCTTTATCCCATAGTTTTGTCAACAGAAAGGGATACTTTAATGAATACTTAGAATCCTGTCCTATTTCCTATGTACAACTCACTTTGTAACAGGGTGTTCCCCTGGTAAAAAGATGTTCCAGGTTCCCTGCCCCACTCAGGAAAGGTGGAGTTGAGCAGGGAAGATGAAAAGTTGGAGAGAAGACTGAAGGAGAAGGAAGAAAGATGGGGAGAAAAAGGAGGCCTGGAGGAGGCACATGGAGCAGAGAAACACGTGAAGTAACTGTGCTTGCCTCTGTCTTAGACCGATTAAAAGAGATATGGTTGAGAGACCTGTGAGGAATTTAAACAATGGCAGTTTTTATCTTGATTTTGATTTTGCTGCTTCTGTCTCAGACGTGCTGGGCCCCATCTGCCCTTTCCTAGTGGGTCCCCACTAGGAGGTACCTTAGATTTGTGACAGGCTTTCAGACCTCAGTGGACATACTTTGCACTAAACCTGTTTGGCTGGGCATGTACCCAAGAGGGGATGGCTAACTTTGGCTGCTTGATTTGGAAAGTTTATTCTTCCCTTTTCCTGTACTGCACACTAATTGTATTAAAGTTCCTTTCCATTAAAGGTCTTACATACTAGAGTATACTTTATCTTGAGGAGGAGGATAGCAGAACTCATTTAGAACAGGCAGGTTTGGGGGTTTGGGGGTGCACCTTACCCTGCTTTGGATCAACTTTATTGTTTGGGAATATATTTCAATGCATGTTTTAAGTTGGACTTTGCTTGGTTTAGAGTTTTGTTTCAAAATTCCATATTATATCCTTCAACAATAGACTCAAGACATAAAATAACATTGGAATTGCACTGTATCACTGAGTAATTTCAATATAATATAGTGTGTTCAACATCTCTACAGCTTGTCAAAACAAGGAGAGAGACCTGCTATCATTACATTAGGAGAAAAAATTGGTGACCTCAAGTCTCTTCAGAAATTTCTCTTAAAAATTTCTTCAATATATATATTACAGACAAAATCCTTTAAGACTCTTAAGACTTTAAATTTTCAGTTGTGCCATCTGAATGCCAAATTTATAGTCTAACTTATACATTTATTGGCATTGCCAAGTAGTTTTTACTGTCAATGAATTTTCTCAGTAATTGCAAACCCTATTTTGTTTTTGCTTTTTTAAAGATTTATTTTATTTATTTATGCATACAAGAACTGGAGTGTAGGCCAGAGATGCAGGGGTGAGGGGGACGGGAAGATTCACCAGAGACAGAGTGGGGAGCAGAACAGGTGGATTGACTGAAATACACTGCTGAGAGGAGCAGTGGCAAGACAGAAATCTGCTGCGCCATGTGGGTTAGCTCCCTGGCCGGGGATCGAAATCATGCTGCTGTGCCTACTGACAGCTTGATAGCGCAGGCACTTAACCCCAGCGCCACCTAAAGCCTATTTTGTTTTAAAGATAGTTTTAAATTATCAACGTATTTGAAATATAGTCTTACTTTAATGTCGAAGAGGAAAGCTTGACTTTCATCAATATGAATGCTAACTGTTCTTTATCTTACTATTATTAATATGTTTTCTGACAATTCATTGATTTGACTAATGGTTAAAATATGACAGAAGTATCTTATATAATTTTATAATCAGCAATCTCTCTACACTGAAGATACAATACTGGAGCTGGAATTTAAATTGTGAGCTTCTTTCCTTTAAGAACAGCAGTTATCCCTGGTTTTATTTTACTTGTATTTTTTGCTAGAAGTTTTCTTCTTTTATTGAAGTAGCATTGCATTATAACATTATGTAAGCATCAGCTCTGAAAAACTGAAGATCAACACATGAATATACTATCTTTATGTTCACCACTAAAAGTCCAATCCCATCCTGCACCATGCAGTTGTCCCTTTTCACCCAATTTACCCATACATATCCTTTACCGTTCCCTTCTGATAACCGTTAATAAACCTTATAGTTTGACTTTATTTCTATTTAATTTAGTTCACTTGTTTTCTCTACATGCACATGAGTAAAATCATGTGGTGTTATTATTCCTGTATTTATTTCACTAAGTATAATGCCCTTAGTCCACCTGTATTATCACAAATGGCAGGATTGCACCCTTATTTTATAGCTAGTTTGTATTCTATTGTGTATATACACCATATGTATGTGGTTTTATTTCTGTACTCTCCATTCTGTGCCATTGATGTCTGTTTTTATTCCAATGCCATGTTTTAATTACAAGAGCTGTGGTAAGATCATTTGAAATTGGGTGTGTGATAGCTCTATTTTTGTTGTTTTCTCAGGAGTGTTTTGCCATTTGGGATCTTTTGTAGTTAAAAATAAATTTTATGATTTTTTGGTTCTATTTTGGTTCTATTTGGGATGCTGTGGGAATTTGATAGAGATTGCATTGAACCTGTATTTTATTTAATTAATATAGCCATTCTAACAATGTTTATTCTTCCATTTCAGGAACACAGAATATCTTTCCATCTTTTTGTATCTTATTGTATTTCTTTTAACATCTTACTCTTCTCTGTATACAGATCTTTCACTTCTTTCATTAAATTTATTATTGTGTACTTAATTTTTTATGTCATTGTAAATGTGATTGTCTATTTTCCTTTTGATAGTTTATTATTTGCAACAGATTTTTCTATTTTGATTTTGTAGCCTGCCACAATTCTGGATTTGCCCATGTTTTCTAATAATGTTTACTGGCATCTTTGTGATTTCTCTTTGTATATTGTCATATCATCTGCAAAAATGATCATTTTTCTTTTATATAATTTTCTAATTGCTCTTACTAGCACTTATGACACAGTATTGAATAATAGTGATGAGATTGGACATCTTTGTGTTTTTCTTGATTTTTTAAAAAGATTTATTTATTTATACATACAAGAGCTGGGGTAAAGGCCAGAGATGCGGGGGATGAGAGGATTCACCAGAGAGAGTGGGGAACAGAACAGGAAGACTGATTGAAATACACTGCTGAGGGGAGCAGTGGGCAAGTCAGGAGAGGTCTGCTGCGCCATGTGGGTTGCTCCCTGGCCAGCCGGGGATTGAATTTGCGCTGCAGAGGCTGCAGATTGCTTCATAATGCAGTACTTAACCCCAGGGAGGCCCATTTTTCTTGATTTTAGGGTAAAAGCTTTTAGCTTTTCACCACTTAATATTTATTTTGGGTGTAGGTTTGTCACAGATGGTCTTTATTATGTTGAGGTATATTTATTTAAACTCATTTTGTTGAGGGATTTTCATCATAAATTCATCATAAATGCTGAATTTTGAAAGTATTTTTTTCTGTCTACTGAGATATGTTATTTTTGTTCTTTTTGTTGATTTGGTGTATCTATTATGTTTACAGATTTGTGAATGCTGAGCTATCTCTGCGTCTTTGGAATAAAATCCACTTGCTAATAGTGTATGATTCTTTTAATGTACTATTGAAGTCAGTCTGTTAGTATTTTGTTAAGGATTTCTGCACCTATTTTCATCAAAGATCTTTGTCTATAGCATTTTTTATATTGTCTGGTTTGGCATCAGAGTTGGCATCAGTAATGTTGGCTTCATAGGATGTTTGTAATTTTTCATTCTTTTTCAATTTGAAAGGAGAATTTAAGAATGATAGGTATTAATTATTTGAATGTTTGGTAGAATTCACAAGCAAAGTCATCTGGCCCTTGTTTGTTTTTTTTTTTGGGGGGGGCTTTTAAACACTGATTCAATATCACTACTTATGATATGTCTGTTCAGGTTTTCTAGTTCTTCCTGATTCATTATTGGAGTATTTTATGTTTCCGAGAATTGCCTAACTCGACTTGATTTTCTGATTCGATTCATATAATTGTTCATAATACTTTGTATAGTTCTATTTCTGTAGTTCTCTCATAAATTCTCCTCTCACTTCTCATTATTTGTGTTTTCTCTCTCCCTTTTTGGTAAGTTGGCTATTTTGTCAATATTTTCAGAAAAACAGCTATTGGTTTCATTAATCTTTGGAATTGTCTTTTTGACCTTTATTTGATTACTTTCTACTCTAATTTTTATTACCTCCTTCCTTCTACTGACTTTTGGTTTTGTTTTTATAGTTTCTAGTTTCTTTAGGTATAAGCTTAGATTTTCTTATTTGTGGTCCTTCTTTTTACCTTAGGTTTGCCTGTGTTGCTCTAAACTTCCCTTTTAGTAGTCCTTTTTGCTGTATCCCGTAAGTTCTGGTAAGTTGCATCTTCATTTTCATTCATCTCCAACTGTGCTTTTTTATTCCACATTTGATTTCCTTGTGGAAACATAAGTTGTTCAATAGCATGTTTTTATTCTCCACAGATATGTGGTTTCCCATATGTGGTTTCCCCCATTTCTTCTTTTGGCCAAGATACTTGTTCTGATTTCACTCTTCATATTGAGACTTGTTCTGTGTCCAAACTTATAGTCTGTCACTGAGAATGTTCCAGGTGCTCTGTAAATACCTATTAATTCAGTATCAACTAATTTTTTTTAAAGATTTATTTATTTATATAAGAACCGAGGTACAGGCCAGATGCGCAGGAGGGTGAGAGGATTCACTAGAGACAGAGCAGGGAACAGAACAGGCACACTGACCAAAACACACAGCTGAGGGGAGCAACGGGCGAGACAGGAGAGGTCTGCTGCGCCATGTGGGATTCTCACTGGCCGGAGTGGATCAAACCCGCCCTGCAGAGGCTGCAGACAGCTTCACAGTACGGTGCTCAATCGCCTGAGCCACCAGGGAGGCCCTCAACTAATTTATTTAGGCGATTGTTTCCTTGATTTTCTGTCTGAAAGGGGGGATTCATTGCTGAAAGGGGAATGTTAAAGTGCCTTACTATTATTTCATTGCTGTCAATCTGTTAATATTTGCTTTATATACTTTGGTATTGCTATATTTGTGCATAGATATTAAACAGTTGTCTTTCAGTTGCATTGTACTTCCTGTAACTAACCTCCATTTTCATACCACAACCCTACCACTCCTTTGTCTTAGCTGAGGTTATTTAAGATGGTGTTTGAAGCTACTTGGATGTGTAACTCAGTTCTACTTGCTCTCCCTTATATATTATTATATATATTATGTATTAATATACATAATATTATTAAACTTCTTTTGGGCCTTTTTCTTATTTGAAAAAAAAAAAAAACCTGTTCTATAGTCCACAGCATCACCAACAGAAATGGGTACTTTAAATCTTATTCCATCTAAGACAAAAACTAAAATCACAGTTTTTTATTTGTATTTACCTTATTGTGAATAAGTATGAAGATATTTTTCCCTGTTAAAGAGCCATTTCTATCTTCTTTTCTAAAACTTGTAACTTCATACTTTGGGTAATTTTTCTATTGGATTTGGTTTTATTTTTGGTCACTTTAGGAATATTATAAAATATTTAATCTTGGCATGAGTTGCAATTTTTATTTTTCTGAGGTAATGTTGGCCTACAACACTGTATGTTTTAGAAGTAAGGTTCACATCACTTCAAATGTATGCTACCACACTATATCATCACCAAATTACCAATAACCTTCCACAATAGTCCACTGGACACCCTTCACTCTGAATTGCATGTTTTCTATTCATTCATATTTTTTCATTTGAATTTGAGCATTGTGGACTTTCCATTTAGGGGCAAAGATTATTTTCAAATACTACATTATAGAAAAATAATATGAGTTGGATGTTACTACTTTACAATCTCAATGAAAGAAATGTAGATACCAACATGTCTGGACATTAACTCATTAATATTTAATAGGGAACATTTTAAGGGGTTATTTAGGCTGAAAACACTTGAATGAAAAAATCAGTATGTCATAAAACACTGCTTCTCCTGTTTTTGATGCAAAGGAGGATATAATACAAATTTGAGTTTCTTTCCTTTTGAATGTACTACACAAGATACAAAATCCTTGAAATCATTCTACCCTAGGGCATATATCCTCTTTCTGCTTTTAATTTAGATTCTAGTTTTTAGTTTTAAATTTTCTAAGGTGGCATCTGAATGGTATTTGCACTCTAACACACTTATCAGAGAACCTGTAAAGCCATACTTTCCAATAATATGATCATGGGAGTTTTGTTTTTTCCCCCCTTTCATATTTATTTGGGATTTCTGAGAACTTATGGCTACTTGTTATGCATACTTACATCTTTTTTATATGTCTCCAACAAAAGCAGCCCTTAGACTTTCTATTCCTTCACTTTCAGCAAAGTCATTTCCTGAGCAATAAAATATTTTGGCCTCCCGGGTGGCACAAGGGTTAAAAGTCTCAGGGCTATCAAGCTACTGCTAGCTATCAAGCTATTGCCAGGCCACAGGCATGAGTTCAATCCCTGGCCATGGAGCTAACTCACATGACGCAACAGACCTGTCTTGCCTGCTGCTTCCCTCAGCAGTGTATTTCAGTAGATCTGCCTGTTCTGCTCCTACTCTGCCTCTGATGAATCCTCTCACCCCCACACCTCTGGTCTATACCCCAGTTCTTGTTTGCATAAATAAGTAAAATAAATCTTTTTAAAAAATCTTTTGACTTATACCAGGTATAAAGTATTTTCAGTTTTTATATAGAGTATCTCAGGGACTTTGACTTTTTACAATATGTCTCTTAAGCTTACTACATGCCCTCACTAAAACCCCGGCAAATCTAGGTGGACATGGCTAAAAGACAGAAAGCATCCATGACATTTGTCATTGTATTCTGGGACATCAACAGTCCCATATATATCAGGTTTCTTTCATTATTGATGCTATCAAATATGTAAATATTAATAGTTTTTTTTTTTCCAGAAACATCATGTTTAATGACACAACAAACAGATGATACAATGACATTCTTTGATATGAGTATTACCACATTCTGGGACTTAATTTTTCTCATTCTCATGAGTTGGTCAGTGGCTACATTGTTATTTACAGATAAATATTACACATAACTACATCAACGAATTTTTGTCTAGTCTCCTATGAGACCAGAGCCATTAGATCTGTTCTAATCTTTGTTGTTTTATTACCTTTTATTTAAGTAACTCCTACCACATTCTTTACTCAAGTATAATGAAGGAAAGTGTTAGTCATTAGAGAATATTTTAGATGTATTTTCTTGATGTTACCCTGGTTTTTTTATTTGTCTGTTGTTGGTAGAGAAAGTTTGCTAGAGAAAGTTGTTTCCAGAGTACAAACTCTTATTTCAATGTAGAGGAGAAATTCATCTTATCCCAAATGTATGTCACAGTAAACTTTCATCTATATTCTTTTCCCAACCCAACTCAGCATGGTATTCAGAAGTAATAGGATTTAGATCTCAAAGAAGATACTGGGTGGGCGGAGCAACATGGCAGCGAGGAGACGCTGCGAGTAAGATCTCCCATTAAAAAAAGTTAATAGGGAGGAAAAGCGGCAGGTCCCAGTGAGAACTGGGACACGGAAGATAAACGGACGACTCCAGCAAACTGCCCGAAGAAGAAAGTGGCCATAAAAGAGGACGAGAAGGGAGGGAAGCGCAGAACCCTGCTCCCCTCCCCCGCCCACAAAGTCGGCACTCTCCGACCGGCAGAGAGGAGGGAAACAACAAACCAAAACGGCCAACAAGAAAAACGGACACAGCAAGCGGGACTGGGAGTGGAAAGGAACTATTGCAGCCACCACACCCCGTGAACGGGAGCTGAGGCGAACCCTGCAGGATCCGCCGCGGAGGTGAGCTCCAGGCGCCATTAAAGAGAGCCCCGCCCCCCAGGAGGAGCCCAGCACCAGCACACAGCCCCGCCGCCCGGTAAGCTTGCGCGGAAAGTGGCGCGGATCCAGACCGGATCGCAGCTGCCCAGGTCCCCGCCGCCTGCGACCTAGGCTTGCGGGGAGACGGCGGAGGCCCTCCCTGAGTGAGCAGGAACAAGGCGCCCAGGCAGGGGAGCGGGATTCAAAAGGCGCCATTCCCGCGCCACTGATCTGGGCTACAGCCCGCGTCCTGGAACTGAGGGCTTTGGAACTGAGACCCGGGGCATGAAATTAGGGGCGTGGGTTCCCCACGACGGTGGGGCACAAGGCAGACACAGCACCCCAAAGCCGTTGAGGTGTACCCTACCATCCCCGCTCTGCTCCCTGTCCCACGGGGTGGAAAATCAGCTCCCCAAGGGCTCTAGGAGAGATCTCTGGCGCCACCTAGCGACTTGACCCCAGCACAGGCTACTGAAGGAGCTAGTGGCCAGCTGGGGAGTTAGCCCACACCTGGCTCCTTCCGAACAAGTAGTCTGAGCCCACAGGGAGAGCGAGCACCCACAGCCGGGGCAGACCAGGCGCGCAGAAGAGTGTGCCTGAGACCAGACACGCAGGGAGTGTGTCCCACATCACCATTTTAGAACAGGGACATTTCTTCAGTAAAGACTACCTGCAGAAGGCTTCCTCAGGAGCCAGAGGTGAGCGGGGGAAGTTCGCCCACGCCAGACCCCCTCTGGCCTGCAGTCCAAGCCCAGAGGGGAGCAGGAACCCACCGCCGGGGCAGACCAGGCGCACAGGGGAGTGTGTCCCCACATCGGCATTTTAGAAACAGGACCTTTCTCCATTAAAGGCTGCTTGAAACTGACAGATGACTCCTGGAAGAACCAGAGGGGAACAGAGAAGCCCACCCAAGATGCCGGCCAGTCCCAACAACACAGTGTCCCAACGCATACGGCAAATTAGAAACAGACAGTAGGGAGGAGAAGAACCACACGCAACCTAGCAACTCTCCAGAGAAAAAGCACACCACAAAAGAAAGCCAGCCCCCAGATTGCAAAGACAATAACTTGGAAGAATTTCTGAGCCTTCCAGAAAGAGAATTTAAAATTGCCGTGATTAAAAAACTGACAGAAGTCATAAAGGAAAACAATGATAAGGGAAAAATAATCAACGATCAGAAGAATGCAATTGAGTCCCTAGAGAGGGAAAACAATGGTCAGAAGAAAGAAATTGAGGCCCTAAAGAGGGAAGTAAAGAAATGCAGGAGATCAAAGAATTAATGGAAGACTAAAGAATTCTGGGAAAAGCAATGAAAGCAGAATAGATGAAATGGAAGAACGAATAAGTAATCTTGAAGACACAGAAATAAAAAAGACCAAAACAGAAAAGGAAAGAGAAGTACGAAGGAAAAAGAACGAAGAAAGACTTCGGGAACTATCTGACTCCATGAGGAAAGGAAATATAAGAGTTATAGGAATACAGAAGGAGAGGAGAGAGATGTAGGAACAGAGAAAATATTCAAAGAGATAATTGAAGAGAACTTCCCAATGTGAAGAAGGAGCTGAAAATTGATATACAAGAAGCAAGAAGAACACCAAACTTCCACGACGAAAGGAAAAATACAGCAAGACACATAATAGTAAAGCTCCCAAGAATCCAGGACAAGGAAAAAAATAATGGCTGCAAGAGGGAGAAACAGATAACATTCAAAGGAAAACAATCAGGCTGACATCAGACTTCTCCGAAGAAACACTACGGACAAGGAGAGAGTGGAGGGACATAGTCAACAGACTCCAAGAAACAGATGCCAACCAAGAATACTCTATCCGCAAAGCTCTCCTTCCTCTTTGAAGAAAGAATATGGACCTTTCCAGACAAACAGAAACTCCGGAATTTCATTGCAACTAACCCCCACTCCAAAAAATACTACAAGGAGTCCTAAAGCCAGAACCTCAGAGGGACGAATAACAATGAAAGAAGGCCAAAAAAAAAAAAAAAAAAAGTTATTAAAAGAATAAATAAAATCAAAGGAAAGACAAACACAATGGCAAATACAGATGTTAACATATCAATATTAACTCTAAATGTAATGGACTAAACTCTTCAATAAAAAGACACACAGCCTGGATTAAGAAACAAAACCCCTTTTGCTGTCTCCAGGAAACACATTTAGCTACAAAAGATAAAAATAGGCTCAAAGTTAAAGGATGGAAAACAATCCTACAAGCAAATGGACCAAAAAAGAAAGCAGGAACAGCTATACTTATATCAGATAAAACAGATTTCAAACTCAAAAAGATAAAAAGAGACCCCAATGGTCACTACATTATGATCAAGGGGACAATACTTCAAGAAGAAATAACACTCATTAACATATACTCACCAAACGAAGGAGCACCAAAATATATCAGACAACTGTTGTCCTCTCTGAAAACAGACATCAGAGAAAACACATACGTAGTGGGAGACTTCAACACACCACTATCAACAATGGATAGATCAACAAGACAAAAATAAGTAAAGAAACCAAAGCTCTAAATAAGGACCTAGAGCAATTAGGCTTAACAGACATCTATAGAACACTAAACCCCAAAAAAACGGAGTACACATTTTTCTCAAGCGCACACGGATCATTCTCCAGGATCGATCACATACTGGGGCACAAGACAAACATCAACAGATACACCAAGATTGAAATCATATCACCATTTTTCTGACCATGAAGGCATCAAACTAGAAATAAACCATAAAAAGAAGGCAAGGAACTTTCCTACCTCAAGATTAAAAACCACACTACTGGAAGACCATTGGCTAATGAGGAGATCAAAGAAGAAATTAAAAAAATTTTTTGAATTGAACGACAAGGAGGACACTAATATCCTAAATGTATGGGATGCAGCAAAAGCAGTAATAAGAGGAAAATATATAGCAATAGAAGCTCACATCAAGAAACAAGAAAGAACGCAAAGAAACAACCTCATCTCGAAGCTCAAAGATCTAGAAAAAGAACAACAAAAAAACCCAAAACCAGTAGAAGAAAAGAAATAATAAAAACCAAAGCAGAAATAAATGAAATGAAACTAAAAAAACAATCCAAAAGATCAATGAAACCAAGAGCTGGTTTTTTGAAAAAATCAATAAAATAGACAGCCCCTAGCCAGGCTCACAAAGGAAAAAAGGGAGAAAGCACAAATAAACAGGATCATCAATGAAAGAGGAGAAATCACAACGGACACAGCAGAAATCAAAAGAATAATCAGTAACTACTATGAACAGTTATATGGAAACAAGTTTAACAATCTAGAGGAGATGGACAAATTCCTACAACTCTACAATCACCCAAAGCTAGATAAAGAAGAAATAGAACACCTAAACAGACCAATTACAATTAGCGAAATTGAAATGGTAATAAAAACCTCCCCAAAAACAAAAGCCCAGGACCTGATGGATTTACAAATGAATTCTACCAAACATTCAGAGACGAATTAGTGCCTATCCTTCACAAACTCTTCCAAAAATTGAGAAGGAAGGGACAATACCAAACACGTTTTATGAAGCCACATTACACTAATACCAAACCGAACAAGGACAACACAAAAAGGAAAACTACAGGCCAATCTCCCTAATGAACACTGATGCAAAAATCCTCAATAAAATTTTAGCTATCAGAATCCAACAATGTATCCATAAGATAATTCACCACGACCAAGTTGGATTCATTCCAGGGGCACAAGGATGGTTTAACATCCGAAAATCAATCAACGTTATCCAACACATCAACAAAAAGAAATATAAAAACCATATGATAATATCAATAGATGCTGAGAAAGCTTTCGACAAAGTGCAACACCCATTCATGATAAAAGCCCTTGAAATTCTGGGGATACAAGGAACATACCTCAACATCATAAAGGCCATCTATGACAAGCCAACAGCCAGTATCATTCTCAATGGTGAAAAGCTGAAAGCAATTCCATTAAGATCTGGAACAAGACAAGGATGTCCACTCTCACCATTGCTTTTCAATATAATACTGGAAGTCCTAGCCAGGGCAATAAGACAAGAGAAAGACATCCAAGGAATCCAAATAGGAAAGAAGAAGTCAAACTATCACTATTTGCAGACGATATGATATTATACATAGAGAACCCCAAAAACTCCACAGAAAAGCTAATTCAACTCATCAATCAGTTCAGTAAAGTGGCAGGATACAAAATCAACACGCAAAAGTCAGTAGCCTTCCTATACACAAACAATAAATCTGAAGAAGAAGAAATCAAAAAGACCATCCCTTTTGTTATTGAAACAAAAAAATCAAATATTTGGGAATAAATCTAACAAAAGAGGTAAAGGACCTATACAAAGAAAACTATAAACACTGTTAAAAGAAATAGAAGAAGACACAAAGAAATGGAGAGACATCCCTGCTCATGGATTGGAAGAATAAACATTATTAAAATGGCCATCCTACCAAAAGCAATATACAGATTCAATGCTATTCCAATCAAAATTTCAATGTCATTCTTCAAAGAAATAGAACAATTATTGATGAAATTCATATGGAATCACCAAAAACCCCGAATAGCCAAAGCTCTCCTGAAAAAAAAAGAAGGGAATGGAGGCATCAGACTCCCAGACTTCAAACTTTCCTACAAAGCCATAATCATCAAAACTGCATGGTATTGGAACAAGAACAGACATACAGACCAATGGAATCGAATAGAAAATCCAGAAATAAACCCACAGATTTATGGTCAACTAATCTTTGACAAAGGAGCAAAGAATATGCATTGGAGCAAAGAAAGTTTGTTCAATAAATGGTGCTGGGAAAACTGGGTCGCTACATGCAAAAGAATGAAGCTTGACCACCACCTCACACCATACACAAAAATCAACTCAAAATGGATTAAAGAACTAGACATAAGACCTGAAACCATAAAATATATAGAAGGAAACATAGGCGAAACACTACGTGATTTGCACATCAAAGACATCTTTACAGACACATCACCCAAAGCAGTGATAGTGAAGGCAAAGATAAACAGCTGGGACTACATCAAATTAAAGAGCTTTTGCACAGCAAAAGAGACAATAACAAAAACAAAGAGAAACCCCACCAACTGGGAGAACATTTTTGCACCCAACACTAATGATAAAGGACTGATCACAAAAATCTGCAAAGAGCTGATGAGACTCAACAACAACAAAGAAAATAATCCAGTCAAAAAATGGGCAGAAGAGCTTAAAAGAAACTTCTCTGAAGAGGAAATGCAAATGGCCAACAGGCATATGAAAAAATGTTCAACATCACTTGTCATCAGGGAAATGCAAATCAAAACTACCATGAGATACCATCTTACACCAGTGAGAATGGCACATATTAAAAAAACTAGCAACAACAAATGTTGGCGAGGGTGTGGAGAAAAAGGAACTCTTCTGCACTGTTGGTGGGAGTGCAAACTGGTCCAACCACTGTGGAAAGCTGTGTGGAGATTTCTGGACCTACTAAACATAGAGCTTCCATATGATCCAGCAATTCCACTCCTAGGTATTTACCCAAAGGACACAGAAACATCAATTCCAAAGAACACCTGCACCCCTATGTTTATAGCAGCACTGTTTACAATAGCTAAGCTTTGGAAACAACCCAAATGCCCAAAAATAGATGACTGGATCAAGAAGATGTGGTACATATATACCATGGAATATTACTCAGCATTCAAAAAAGATAAACACATGCAATTTGCAGCAACATGGATGGCGCTGGAAGGAATCATGCTCAGCGAAATAAGCCAAAAAGAAAAAGAAAAATACCGGATGGTCTCACTCATAGCAGGAATCTAGAAAACTTAAATAAGGGACCAGGAAAATGAATAACTATAAGAAAGTGAAAATCAAAATCAACAAAAAACTATGAACCAGAGACACTTTTAGGGGGCGGGG
Organism: Talpa occidentalis; assembly: GCF_014898055.3. Classification (NCBI taxonomy): domain Eukaryota; kingdom Metazoa; phylum Chordata; class Mammalia; order Eulipotyphla; family Talpidae; genus Talpa; species Talpa occidentalis. The sequence goes on from NW_023605083.1 coordinate 73,748,380, forward strand.
GTGGGAGGGGAGGGATTGGGGTCAGAATGGGGGGCTGCAATTGTATGGGGAATATAACAATAAAATTTATTAAAAAAAAAAAAAAAAAAAAAGAAGATACTTCTCAGTCCACAGCATGATATATAATTTTAAGATCTTTTTATAAAAGAAATTAATATTGTATACATTATTATTTAATGTATGTTCATATAAATACATATGTATAATTTAATATATTATGCATGTATAAATATATGATTTTTAAATGTCAGATCTGTCATTATAGGTGTCATATAGGATTGAATATCTTCAGTTTCTTCATGTTATTTACTACATACTCAATTTAAGAAACCATTTCAGAGAGAAATTAGGTCTTCAAAGAAGTGGAGCATAACAACACACTCCTTAAAGGTGGGTAGCATATAATGACTTCCTACAAAAGAACCCAGTATGGACATGGGTAAATTCAACAACTTAATAGTGGAGAAACCTTACAAACACTATCTCAGTTTAGCGGTCAAGATCAACTTCAAAATCAATAAATTAAGTTGGTAGTGCATACTGTGGCCATCCCAAAACTTGTAACTTCAATCTAATGACAAAAACATCAGATAAACCTCCATTGAAGGACATTTCCCAAAACACCTATCTAGTACTCTTCAGAATGTCAATGACTTTAAAAACAATGAAAGCCCAAGAAACTGTCATAGCCAGAGGAGTCTAAGGAGACATTATTGTTGTGATATGGTATACTTGATGGGATCCTGGAAGAGAAAAAGGACATTAAGTAAAATATAAGGAAATACAAATAAAGTATGAACTTAAGGATGAAATCAGTATTTATTCACTAATTGAAACAAATGTACCACAGTAACATATGATATTAATTATGGGGGGAAATACATGTATTTTTGCACCCTCTTTGGAACTTTTCTGTAAATCTAATCTCATTTTAAAATAAAAGGTTTATTTGAAAAAGGGAATTTGGAAAACTCTGCACTGAAATTCAAAGAAAAACATCTTTTTCCTTGTATGAGTTCTAAATTTTAAGATACCTAAGTATTATCTTATAGCAATACTTAATTTTTTCTTATTGTAATACTTTAAATTTGATATTTACAAACATCAACTTATTTAACTTGCTCCTCCAGGAAATTTACATCAGTAATAGTATGACTTGAAATAAATTATTTGTATACCAGTTATCTCTTTTATGATGTGATATACACATCATATAATGTTATGAACAAAATTAAATCTCAGATAAACATTCAAACTCCAAACATGTACAAAATAAATAATGTAGGATTTCACTTAATGAGCTAAACCTTTGTAAAAATTAATTTCCCAGACTTAAACCCATTTGTCTGAAGTCCAGTTCAAAAATTCTCAGAATCACTTTTGACTACTGTAAAAACTCTTAAAACAAGATTCCAGAGAGCTTCAAGGTTGGTGAACACATAGAGGTGCTGGGACAGTGATGCTCCCAGAGAGGTCATGGATTTCAAATTCCTTCCTCCCTACCTGGTCTTATGAATCTCTTACATTTTTCTTTTCCTTTATAAATACATGTAAAAAATGATTCTTTGAAAATTTTCCAAACTGAATAGTTTGATGATTTAGAAGTTTTACAAATGAAGTCATATTTTAATGAGTATACCAAAAAACACAAGTTACAGATCACTGAGATAAAATGTGATGAAAAAGTAACATAATTAAGTAGTATGTCGTGTGTAATACTAAGATAAATGCTGTAAGTTCATCAGAATAACTATCACTTTGTTTCTAGACTCTGCTATATAAACAGTCCTCCAACTTTGTGCACACATATAGACATCACAGGATGCAAGATAATGGTGTGAAAAAAAAGATGATGGTGGTGGTTAGAGTTGTAACTATACAGAAAAAATGCTAAAATACAGTTAGGTTTCTGAACTTGAACACTATAATTCAGCACAAAAAAAAAAAAAATAGGGAGAACAATGGAATTTTTAGCCTATTTCTGTGATATTTTGCAACCTGAATTCTAACACCAGAAATTTAACTTGGATTAATTTGGAGGAATACATGAATTTGTTGACCCACAAAATCAGAGGAAGGACTAGACAGTCATAATGTAGAAATATGAAATTTGGTTTTGGTTAAAACTAGAACCAGATACCATAAAGTACCTAGTACTTATCATAAGGTAAACCCAGATAGACAGGGAAACTTTATTCACAGTTCATATATAAGACAAAACATCAAGAATTCTTGCAAATTGAATTTGTTTTTAAATTGGCAAATTATATATTTGAATAGCAAATTCACAGATGAGCTAATACAAATTATCACTAAAGCTAATTAAAAGAGGATTGTATTCAATATTGATAATGGAAATAGAAATTAAATAGCAAGCAATCACCTTACAGCAACCACTAGATTGACACACATTAAAAATAGTGATGAAGATTTATGGTCTGAGAGAGACAGTGCTTGAAAGACTTGCATTTTACCTTATAAATCTGGATGAACTATAATAGTTTTTCTTTTTTTTTAACATTTGGTTAATTTTAAAATTTTTTATTTTTATTTAAATATTTTATTTTATGTAATTCTTACATCTTTTTTCATCTTTGCACATTTTCACTTTGGTTATATTCCCGAGCTAGAAGGGATCATGCTCAGCGAAATAAGTCAGAAAGAAAAAGAAAAATACCCGATGGTCTCACTCATAGCAGGAATTTAGAAAACCTAAATAAAAGACCAGGAAAAAGACTAATCAATACAAAGTAAAAATCAAAATCAACAAGCAACTATAACCCAGAGGCACACTATGGTGGGGGGGGGGGGTTAACGGAGAGGTGGGGAAAGGAAGGACTAGAGTCAATATAACAGTTTTTCTTAATGACATGATAGAACTAAAGAAAAGAAACAAAAAAATAGTAAAACATATTAAAAGATACACTTTTGGGGAGAACTCAAAAATTTGCTTAATGGGGACAAGTCACTCCACATTAATTTGTAGGAATATTTAACTAGGAATTTCAACAAATTGCTAGGGGTTGAATATAGGTTACTGCAAGAATGTGCAGCTCCTGAGAGCTGAATCAAAAAGACTTCCTACTGATAAATTGTCCTTAAGAAATTACACCAGGCTTTCATAAGGGTGACAAAGGAGAATCCAGGAGGAATCACCCAAATATCCCACCTAAGCAAGGGGAATCAAAATGAAATATATCCAGAGCAGGAGAGAAGAGAATCAGCTATAGACAGTTGACCTATAGCCTAAGGGAATGGGTGGATTACATAACAAATTAGGGAGAATATCTATATCTTAATCCACAAAATCAGAACTTTAAATTCACAGAACAATGACTGATACTCGACATATTTGACATTCCCTGTAGCTGTGTTACAGAGAGGAATCTCTATAAAAGGGGAAGTTCCATGCTTCCTACGCCACTTGATGAAGGGTAGAGCTGAGTGGCAAGGAGAACATGCGGCAAAGAATACTTTTGAATGGACATGGAACAGAGAGAGAGATGAAGAAGTCCTACTTGCTTCTCAGCTTTGGAATTGCACCATGGACTTCAGGGGACATGTTAGGAGACAGGTGGAGTTAAGACATCCAGAGACACTTGGGAGAGACACATGGTGAGAGACACATGGGAAGGCTGACAATGGCAGCCTTTATCTTGATTTGTACTTTAAATTTTGTTCCTTTTGAGGGGCAAGATCTTGACAGGCAGCTAGGGACTGGGGCACTGGGAGATATTAACAGGAGGGACAGATATTGGGACCCTACTGTCTTCATCCTGGAATTCAAGAAGGGTCCGATACTGTCTTTCTTGTACCCGCTGTCCAATACTGTCTTGTACCCGCTCTGCCTCAGAATTGGAGGATATAAAACCTTGGATTCATCATACTCGTGAGAAGCTCTTCAAGTCTGAACTCCTCCTCCAAGAGGAACAGACAGCCCAGACACCCCACCTCTTGGGACTCTGTGTTTGCCTCCTTCCAGAACCAGCAACAATACGTAGCTCAAGGACTATTGTTAGGGAGACCATATCCCACACCATTGCAGGTAGGGCCAGCTCTACATCCCACTCCAGCTGGAAGCAGCTACAGAAAATGGACCTCCTCCCTTCAACTTCCCAAAGATTTTGGGCCAGATATGGTCAGGGGGGAATGATAGAGGAAAGGATAGAAAACCTAAAGGAGGCATCATAAAACTAGAATCTAATTCATACAAGGAGGTAGAGGTAGAAGGGATTAGTATAAGCCATTAACCCAGTTATAGAAAATAAGACTGTCAGGCATCAATAGCCAGATCAGGAGGCATAATACCCAGAAACTATTGAAGCAGGAAGTTTCCCAAGCCTGCTGCTTGGGGAAGACTTCTTAGTTTCTGTTGCTTGCTGGAGCAGAGAAGCTGCTAAGGGTACTGCACTGTATGTTCACAGTGTAGCCATGACTACCTTGAACCCCCTTCCCAAACAATGAAAGAATGCTTATGCTATGATGAATGGGATAGCAAGTTTCCTCATACAAATTGTATAAAATCTTGCCATTTTTGTTGTTGGGTGCTTAGCCCTTTGGGGAGTAATCCCACTGAGCCCTCTGGTGTGACAATTAAATCTCTCTCTCTTCCCCTCCACCTCTCTGAGTGCCTTCTGATTTCTCTGGGAAATTGCCCTAACACTATCAGACTGTGATAGGGAGTGTACGGAGCCCAGACCTGCAGGTGAAGATATGAAGATGAAGGAACAAACCATCCACCCACAAAGATGAGCCCCCCCCCCACTGAAAGAAAATGATAAAACTTAATGTGCAGGTGCTTCTTTTCATCCACTCTCTCCCTCTGCAGGGCAGCAGCTTTCCTGCTTGCCCATGACCTGTTCCATGCTGGGGCATCTCTTCATTGACCTTCAATGTCGGCAGCTCTCCTCAAGGCCACCCACCTGCAACCATGCAGGCCTCTCTCAGCAAACCTGTCCTTTTCATGGGAGCTCTTTCTGCTCACTTGTATCTATGCAAGTGTACTTTACTCTTGTGTCCCTTTTCTAATAAAACTGCTCTTTCAAATATAATTAACGTCTCTGTCTCATGGAGAAACTCACCTGGGAAACTCACCACGTGCCACTGAAAGGGGAGCTCTGGTGAAACCTTTCCCAGAGTGAACCCAAGGATCCAGCACTCCAAATCCACGGACTCCAAAAACATCACCAGGAGACATGGGACCCCTGGGAGATAAAACAGGAGAGAAAAAAGTCAGTAACAAGAAAAAAAGTCCATGACACTATCACCAGTTAATCTATTTTAAGACAACGACCAATCAAGGAGCTAGCTGCATACCACCATGGCTCAATCCCTAGATCCAAAACATGAGCATGACTATAAAAACCCCAAAGTTGTCTTCACCAGAGGCAACCCATTCAGGACCCCTCCTGTGTGTGCCAGAGCTGAGTTAGCTTTTTACCTGTCCTTGCATAAATCTCCTCAAGTCTACTTCCTGCTGGCAGGAGCTAGCCTGTTTCTTTAGCTAGCCTTGTAGCTTTGCACTCAGGAGCTGGCCTGTCTTTAAATAAACTTCCTTTGGCTTGCTTACTGCTGTTTGTGTGTGATGTTTCAATTCCTTGTCATACCGACATTGGTTTGGGGTTTGGCAGGTTTGGCACATCACATCATCTCACACTTTCATCCCAAACTTGCCTGGCCCCTTCTGCCCCTTTCCTATGTTCCCTGCCAGAAGGTGTCTTAGGCTTTTGGCAAGTTTTCAGGCATCAGCAGCCCTGCTTTGGGTCAGCCCTGTTTGGCTAGTTACTTACCCATAAGAGAATGGGTAGTTTTGGATCCTTTATGGGAAAGCTATTATCCTTTCTTTTCTATTTATATGCACACTAATTCTATTAAAGACCTTTCACACTAAGAGCAATGCTTTATGTGGAAAATGGCAGAACCCCTATAGAGCATGCAAGTTTGGGGATCCTGGGATACCCCTCAATCTATAGATTAACAACTGGGAACAGAATGGGCAGTAGGTTCTACCTGTAAAGGAGAGACAAACACATGTGAACACCACAACCCCACAGTAAATCTGAACTGTTAATCAGAATATTAGAAAATGTTCCCTTTGCACTTTACCTGCACCACACACTAACACCACCATTAACACTACCACTAATAATAGCCATGAATTACAACTGATAAAGCTACCTGAGACACTCTTCCAAGTAGAATATCACAAAAGATGAACCAAAATTCAAGAGTGGAAGCTTTGAGTAGAATGGCCATTTTGACAATGCTGATTCTTCTAATCCCTGAGCAGGAAATATTTTTCCATTTCTGCATCTGCTTCTAGTTCTTTCAACAATGTCTTATAGTTTGTTTGTTTTTTGTTATACATCTTTTACCTTGCTTTTCAGCTTTATTATTTCATTTGGGGTATATACTTTGATGAGTGTTATGTCTTATTTATGTAGTGTCCCTCTCTGTCTTGCTATCTTTTTTAACTGGAAACCTATTTTGCCTGATAAAACCATGGCTGTCCTTGTCTTCTTTAGATTTTCACTTGCTTGTAGGGCTGTTTTCCAACCCTTTACTTAAAGCCTGTGTTTGTCTTTAGAGTTTTGGTATGTTTCCTGGAGACAGCAGAAGGTTGTTTCCTGTTTCCTGATCCAGTTGGATACTCCATGTCTTTTTATTGGTGAGTTCAGTACATTTACAGTAAAATTGCTTATTCATATATGGTAGTCTGTTGCCTTTTTATTCTTAATTTTTGTGAGTCATTCTCTTTAGTTCTTTGTGTATGTTCCTCTTTTCAATTTCAGTGTGTAAGCTCCTTGCATATTTGTTGGGGAGGGTGGTTTAATGTTTGCAAACTCCTTGATCTTCTGTATGTTTGAAAAGGCTTTTATCATCTGAAGCAGAGCCTTGCAGGATAGAGTAATCCTGGCTAGCAGTTTTTCTCTTTCAATATTCAGAACATGCCATTCTACACTATCGTCGCTCACAGTGTTTCTTCTAGAAGTCTGATATTAGCCTGATCAGGGTACCTTCATATGTCAATATTTTTTTCAATTATTTATTTATTTATACAAGAACAGGGATACAGGCCAGAGTTGCAGAAGGGTGAGAGAATTCACCAGAGACAGAGGGGAAACAGAATAGGCAGATGACTGAAAACACTGCTGAGGGGAGCAGCGGGTGAGACAGGAGAGGTCTGCCGCACCATGTGGGTAGCTCCCTGGCCGACTGTGGATCAAACTTGTGCTACAGAGGCTGCCGACAGCTTTGCAGTGCTGTGCTCAACCCACTGGGGAGGCCCCCTACTTCAATATTTTTTTATTTGCCCTGAGTTTTTAGAAATTTCACTATCACATCTCTCTCTGATGATCTTGTTTTCTCAAGGCATGTTAGGGTTCTTCTAGCTTCCTGTATTTGTACATTTTCCCTTCTCTTGGTTTGGAATGTTTACCTTCATTACTTCTTTAAATATATTTTCTGTTCCTTTCTCTTTCTCTCACCCCCCTGACATTCCTATTATTCTTATGCCTTATCTCATGGAGTCAGATAGTTCTTGCATGTTACTTCATTTTTAAAATTTTGTTTTTCTTTCACTTTTCTTTCCTGGGTGCTTTACACTTCTGCATCTTCAGTTACATTAAGTCATTGTTCCACTTGCTCTATCCTACTTCTACAACTTTTCTCCTGAGTTTTTCACATCCTGTATTTCTCTTTTGAAATCTTCAAGCTCTGTTTTTATCTTATTTAGATAAGAGTTTCATTTTTGGTTATTCAGCTCATTAATTTCATTTCTAAGGAAATTCATTTGTTTTCTGAGTTTTCTTCCAGTTCACTGAATTTCTTTATTGCAATTCTGAACTCTGTATCTGACCGGGAGACATAGCTTCCATATCTATAACTTGAAGTTCTGGGGATCTGTTCTCTTGCGTGTATTGTACTATTTGCTTGGGGACTCATGCTGTTACTTGTTGGGTTTTTCCTTCAGCCCATTATTAGGTTTGGAACCCAGTTGTTGTTTTTGGGTTTTCCTCTGGGTGTGGTTCCTCTCTGATCACTGGTCAGGCTTCTCACCTATCTGGGCAAGCAACTGGTGGGGACTCACAGGATGCTGTGAGGCCTCTGGCCACTCTGGCTCACTCCCTGACATGGGTCTGGGGTCTCACCAGTCTATATGGGTTCTGGTGGGCTCTCATGGGAAGTCACAAGGCCTTTATATGACCAGGTGGCAGGGTGCAGTACTGGGAGGGTCCCATAAAAGGTTGTGAGGACCTGCTGGTCTGGTTGGAAACTACCTATGTCTTGTGTGAGGTCATGAGGCCTCTGCTAGTCTGGCTGGGGGCTGGCAGGGTCTTGCAAGGCCTCTGGCTGTTCTGGCACCCTCCCCAACCTGGGTTTGAGATCTCATATGTCCAGATAGGAACTGGCAGTTTCTCACCCCAAGTCACAATGCCTCTACAGGTCTGGGCAGGGACTAATGTGGTTTTGTGGAAGGCCACAAGGTCTCTGGCTACTCTGGAATCCTCCTTTATGTGAGTCCTATATCTTACCTGTCCAAGCGGGGGCCAGTAGGGCCTTGCAGAAAATTGCTAGATCGCCAGTTTCTATAATTTTATTAAGATGTGCTATTTCTATCCTCTGGAATTTACTGAAGTTTTGTTTCTCAAATTTGTCACTATTAACATTTTAGATCAGATAATTCTTGGTTGTGTCTGTGTGCATTATTAGATATTTAGCAACATCCCTAGTTTCTATATAAGATATTAGCAGTACCTGTCCCACCTATAGATGTGACAACCAAAAATGTCTCCAGTCATTACTAAAGGTCCTATGGTGAGAAAAATTTACCATCTGTTGTAAACCACTGTTCTGGAGTATAAATTGGCAAATACTTATTGTAAAGAGCCCAATAAATATTTTAGATTTTTCTAAATGGTTATGTTAGAACTTCACCATTCATATTACATTGGTTCTACTATTTGTAAACTTCCAAAGATAAAGGTCTCTAAACTGTTCACTTTGGATTTAATTTCCCCTGGACACCTTCTGCTAAATGTCTATCAATGGATGAATGAATAAAAATGATGTGTTATCTATTCACAAAGAACTACCACTCAGTCATGAGAAAAGGGGATACCCTGCCATTTGTGGCAACAAAGATGGGCCTTGAGACCATACAGAGATAGACAAGTACTGTATGAAGTCTTATACGTGGAAGTGAAAAAAGTGAGGCCTTTAAAAAATAAAAAGAGGGCCACCTCTGGTGGCACAGGCAGTTGAGTGCTGCGCTGTGAAGCTGTCCAAAACCTCTGCAGCGCCGTTTGACTCTGGCCAGTTGGTGGGTGAGGGTCCCACATGGTGCAGCAGACCTCTCCTGTCTCACCCGCTGCTTCCCTCAACAGTGTATTTCAGTCAGTCTGCCTGTTCTGTTCCCCACTCTGTCTCTGGTGAATCCTCTCACCTCCTGTGCATCTGTCCTGTACCCCGGTTCTTGTGTAAATGAATAAATAAAAAATCCTAAAAAAAAATAAAATTAAAAAAAAGAGCAAAATGGTTGTTACCACAGGATGGGAGCTGGGAAGATAAGAATGACAGTGTTTAAGGGTATAAACTTGTCGCAAGTAGTAAATAAGTTATAAAAATCTAATGTACACTATAATAAACATACATGATAATAACATACTATAATGACATGTGAAAAATATTGCTTTGGTGGCAATCATATCAATATACATGTATCAAAATAAAGATACATGCCTTAAATTTGCAAAACATTAACATGTTGAATTTGTCAAATAAAAAAATTAGTACACGATTATTTTCATGTCCTAATTTGCATATATTTCTAAAACATGTACACATACTGTCAGTGAATAGGCTACTGATAAAACTTAACACCTCTTTTAAATAGACTTTGTGTAACTATTTTCCATATATCAATGGCTGAGCACTCTCTAATGTACAAACACCCTCACTCAGAGTTCTTTGCTGGGGTAACGTGTAATGTAAAGAGAGATATGTGAGCCATATAGGCAATATTCAGAAGCAGACTTGTATTTCAGAGGCATATTTATACTCAATTTCCTACAGATGTACCAAGGAGTAGTCAAGGGGGAAGCATATGCATATCAACAAAGAGTGCTATAACTTTCAAACATACATAAGAAAAAGAAAGGTGCCGTGCTTGTGACCATACTAGGCAAGATTTCTTAGATCACAAAGTATATAACTCTTGGCTGTGCAGTAAACTGTGTCTCCCTCAAACTCCTATGCTGAAGGTCTAACACCAATGTGACTATTTGGAGATAGTACCTTTAAAGAGGTAAAGATTAAATGAGGTTATATGAGTGAGCCCTAATTTGGTGTCTTTTTAAGAGACCAGAGATCCCTTTCTCTCTGTACGTGTATAAAGGAAAGGCCATGTGAGCACACAGAGAAAAAGTGGCTGTCTGGAAACCAGGAAGAGGGGCCTCATTGGAAACCAACACTTAATATCTTCATCCTCAGCTTCCACAACTAAAAGAAAAAATTCTGTTTAAGTCACTAAGTCCTTTGTATTGTCATGACAACCCAAACAGACTAACATAGGTATACTTTTTTTTTCATTGTAAAAAAAAAAAAAAATCAAATTAAACCTCTACTCTTTGAAGGATATTGTTAAGAATATGTAAAAACACAACCTGGTGGAAAGTATCTACAAATCACTTACCTGAGGAAAGCTGTTTTTTTTTTTTTTTAATAGAATATATTAGGTTGTCAGAAAAGTCATGACATATTTTTTCTATGTTTTCCAAGCAAAAATGCATCAAGATTTTTCCAACAACCCAATATATAACTCTCTAAATCAGTAAAAAAAAATTTAAAAATGGGTAAAAGAATTAAACAGCATCCCACCAAAGAGGAGTAAATAACAAATAAACAAAAAGATGCTCATGATTAGACATTAGGAAAATTAAAGGTAAAGTAATTATCACCATAAACCTAATAAGAAGACTTAAATAAAAAAACCTGCCATTATTAAATGCTGGTGAAGATGCACCGCACCTACAATACTCACATAATGCTGATGGGAATGCAAAATGGTACTGTCACTTTGAAAAACTTTTGCAGTTTTTTTTTTTTTTAAGATTTATTTATTTATTTATACAAGAACTGGGTACAGTCAGAAGTGCTGGAGGGTGAGAGAATTCACCAGAGCCAGAGCGGGGAGCAGAACAGGCAAACTGACGAAGTACACTGCTGAGGGGAGCAGTGGGCGTGGCAGGAGAGATATGTGCACCAAGTGGGACCCTCGCTGGTGTCCAGGTATTGAACCAGCGCTGCAGAAGCTGCGGGCAGCTTCACAGCCCAGCGATCAACCGCTGCACCACTGGGGAGGCCCAAAACTTTTGCAGTTTTTATGTTAAACATATACTTATGAGAGTCAGCAATCTCACTCACTCCCAGGTATTAACTCAAGTGAATGAAAACATATGTTTAAACAAAGAAACCTGTAAACAAATGTTTATGGCTGGAAAAAATCCAAAATGTATCATCTGACAAATGGATAAGCCTTGTGTAGTCACAAGTCACTACTCATCAATAAAAATAAATGAACTTGTAAAAGATGAAAAACATGTACCTGTGACATAATGAATGGCAGACTTTGACTCCTGGATCTGTCACATATTGGTAGCTCTGAACAATTCACTGACACTCTCAAGTTCAATTTCTTTTAAGTTTTAAATGACTAAGAAGGGGTCTCCCTAGTGGCCTAGGGGTTAAGTCTCAGGGCTACCACTGCAAAGGCCTACTGGGACAACCTGAGTTCGATCCCTGGCCAGGGTCCACATGGTGCAGCAGACCTCTCCTGTTCCATCCACTGCTCCCCTCAACAGTGTATTCCAGCAGATCTGCCTGTTCTGCTCCCCACTCTTTCTCTGGTGAATCCTCTCACCCCCCCACTCCCAATCCCACACACTTCTGACCTATATCCCAGTTCTTCTATGCAAAAATAAATAAATAAAATCTTTAAATGAGTAAGAATAGAGTTTCATGAGCCATCACTACAGGATTCTGTAAGGTCAGAATAACATTACTAGTGCCACATGTGATGAACATGTGTGACAGAGCATCTGTAAAGACTGGAGTCATTTAAGGAGAGTGGAGTCAGAATTTTTTCTCGCTGCTTGGTTATTTCTCACTCCCAGTGCTCACCCTCACAAGCTCTTCAACAAAGTGGCCTTACCTAGGAAGCCTACCACAGGGCCATCACAGCTCGGCTCCCTCTTCTCAAGGCTTCTCCCAAACTCTCCAGTGTCACAGTGTGGTGGCTTCTGAATGTGGTGACATCACCAAGTCTTGTTCATTTTCTGCAGGGAGATCAAGAACTGCTTTTGGCTGTTCAGAGCTGTTCATTCTTAAAGATGTGGAAAGGTCTAAGGTCATCCAGTTATCCTCTTCCAAGTGTGACCTCAGTTACCAAAGTCCTGTTTGCTCTAAAATATATTTCCCAAGGCATAGTAAACAAATTGTAAACAAATTGTAAAGCCACCAAACTCTTAAAGAATTCACTATCAGAAGGAAAACACAAGACAGTCTGCCAGTACAAGGGCAAGGAGAATGTGACGGACCCTAGGGGTCTGAAGAGACAGCAGAAATCATGGAATTACATTTAACCCATGGTGGAATTTCATCTACATTCACTACCCATTTCATCCCTTTGTATTGTGGGACAAGTCATCTACTACTAACAAATTCTGTGAAAATCTCGACACTGGTTTTCAGCAGATGTGGTATTTGGACAAAGCCTGGGAATGGACGTAAAGTGCACTTGCTCTTGAATCTGACTCCTTCACTGCTAGCTTGTTACTTGGGTAACAAGTAACTTGTTATTCCACCAACCTGAGCCTGGATTGTTTTTTAATGCAAATAGTTACACTGACCTTACAGAATAGTGGTGACGTTTACATACACCACCAATGAACAGAACAAAGTGACTTCTAAATATAATTGCTGTTACTCAGAGCTCAGCACTCTGCACTTACCTATTTGCTTAAAGGTGATGACTTATCTAACTTTCAAAACAACGCCATGTCCTCATTGTCAGATGGAAAACTGACATACCCAGGTTCCAGTCATCCCCTACTTACAGGTGACATATAGCTGGAATTTAGCTGGGTCTTTCTGGCTGGAGGCAGGGCTCTCGCTGCAGACCTGGAACACGCTCACGGCCAGCATTTTCCCCTCCCGCCGCACCTGGTGACCGCACACCCAGTTCGCGCCGAGCGCCTGGGCTCCCGGAGCTGGTACACGGGGCTTCCTGCCCCCGCCCTCCAGGTCACTGGCAGGTGGCGCGGGACACCAGCCTCCCGCATTCCAACCCAGAGGCACTCGGGGGCGAGCACACACCTGAGACCGCGCGCACCGCCCGTCTCGCCCGGGGTCAGAGCGCAGAAACGAGGCGGGGACCTGGGCCCGCACATGCGCAGAGACCGCCCGCGCGCAGCAGGTTTAAAGACCGCATTTCCCAAAGCCTCTGCGCCTCACGTGAGCGGGAGGGGCTCCTCTGTAGTGGTTGGTTGAAGAGGTCCTGCAGGGTCTGTTCCCCCGGGTGCGCTTAGACTTCCCCGGCTCTGGCGGCTGAACTTGGAGGCCCCACTTGCCACAAATCCCTATTGGAAAAACAAGAGCTTTGCAAAACCTTGGGAACAACTTAGGAAATCTGAATGTGGACTGGCAATTAGAAATATTAGGAACATTATATTGGAAAATGTCTGGATTGTATAGAGGCGTGCGCAACGCCGCATTTAACAGTGATATCACCTCCATTAGTTTACAGTTTCAGCAAAATCTAACAGCAAATGTGGCTAAACGTTAAGGTTACTTAAATAGAGGCAAGGATTATATAAGGATGCTCATTTTACCATTCTCTACTTTTCGATGTGTGCAAACTTTAGTACAAAGGGGGAAAAAAGAAAACAAGGATTCTCTCTCTATCGACGTGCTTTTTGAGCTCAGTTTCCCGGAGAAATCAAGGTGCACAGAAATAATTCTTGGGATTAAGGCTGTATAGTGTATATAAAACACGAGCATATACCGCAACAGGACTACAAAGGAACAGTATTAGTGACTGTTCGTCTCAGAAAAGCAAAATATTAAAAAAAAAAAAGATAATGTTTTTAAAAATGAAAACAAATGAACATCAAGCACATCATGCACCTCCTAGGAACGACTCTGCTTAAGCCTCACGTAAAGTTTCTGACTTTTTTTTTTTTAATCCAAATTAAGTATAATTTGCCGGCGGAGGGGCAGCCGGCCAAGCCCAGGCAGCGCGGCGCTCTCCCCGCGGCTGCCCCGGCGCGTGGCCCCGCCCGGCCGGGCGCCTGCAGACACCCCCCCGCCGCCGCCGCGCCACTGGCCGCGTCCCCTGCTGCGCCCCGCCAGATCTCGGGGCGTCCTCTTTCTCACTCCGCCGGGCCTGCGGGCGTCCTGCCGCCCAGCTCAGCGTGGTCTGGCAGTGGACCCCGCAGCTGCGGGCTTCAGCGCGGATTGAGTTTCCAAGGGGGCCGGGATCTGGGCGCATCAAGCTTTCCGAGGTCTCACGGCGTCACCCCCAACCGCCTCTGCTTCTCCGCGACTCCGAGCCGACTCGAATTCCCCAGACTTTGTCAAAGGAATCTAAGTCTACCCCAGCTGGGAAATCAGTCTCTGTTGGTTATGGTCGTGGATGTATCCCTTCAGTCAGACTGAATTTTCCTTCTTTGCACAAATGGACTCTGTGGTGGGTATCATGTGCACTTTTTATGGAAAAGACAAAAACGTATTTTTCACGAACAACTTGACTGGTTTATTAATGATCAAATATTCTTTTTTCATTCGGTGCGGTTTTCTAATAAAAATCCTTGAACTTGTGATGTGAACGCTGTGACAGAATACTAAATGATGCATCCAACTACATTTATTCATTTTGTAATAAGTTTTGTAACCTGATGTTTCATCCCTCCTACATTCTGTGCTGAGCAAGGCTGTTAAATAAACTTTGTTATTTTTCAAACACTTGAGTTTTTCCTGTTCGTTTTTAAGGTAAATGTTTCTCTTTAAATTTTTAATGTATGTTCAATTTGCTCAAAATACAGCAGAACATGGTGGGATAATAGAAGCTTCCCCCTACTTTGCATCCCATCTTCCAAATAAAGCCAATTTCAGCTAATGCTTAGCTCTAGATTTCACGCTACCACTAACAATGCAATTTTTTTCCAAAAAAGTATGAATGCTCCTTATTTACAACATGTTTTTACATTCAAAATTGTATCCTGATTCACTTATCTGGTCAGTTTATGAAGAACTAAATCTTTCCTTTTTTCAGTTGCTTTGTAGAAGATCAAACTTTGTGACTGATGTTCAGTTTATTTCCACTTTCATTATTATAAATGAAATACAGCAAGCATCACTGTAATTTTTTGCATATATATGTAATTATTTCCTTGACACAAATGCCAAAATGATAGACTTACCCATTAAAATGAGTATATGTTAAATATTTGATAGATGCTAGCAGATAGTCTTCAGAAAAGCTGTACCAGCTTATACTAATTTCCTCACATTTATTTCACCCAAGATAGTGTATATTTTTGATAACTGATTATTAGTGATGCTTAAGAAATTATTGTTGGTGTTCTAATGGACAGAAAGTGGACAATACACACACATTCAATAGCTATTTGTTGAAAACCTATGTGTGACAGACATCATTCTAGATGCTCATATAATAAACTAAAAAACAAAAATCCCCACTCTTGTGGAAGTTATGGTCAGGTTGCAGTGGTCAATTTTTAAGAAACAATGAGACACTTAAGGAGATCTACTAAAACAAGGGTAGGGTTGGTCAGGTAGCTGTAACTGTGGTAAGATTCCCCCCCTCCATTTGCAACAGAAAACACCCCTAGATTAAACATTAGGAATAAGTGGAATTAAACTCTAACCACATATTGGCATTCCCTTTCCAGTACTGTTAAACTCACTAAATTCCATTTCACTCACTGAATTACACCCTCTCCCCATTCCTCATTGTGATTAACTATTAACTGGTTTTACTTGCATTCCTGGGAACTTGGAAAATTGATTTATTACATCTCTAATAAAGTTTTCTGCGTCTCCTTGAGTTGATAATAGCATCAGAAATAAAAATCTACTGATTGTGGAGAAAACATTGCTTGGAAAGTCAAACGCCTTGACTCCAGTCACCTAGACTACCAGCACCTTCTTGGACATGGAAATGTGAAGCCCTGCACTTCTCTCACATTTCTTTACCTCTTATAAAATCTCAGCACTCCTGCCTTTGAGGAGCTGGTTGTTTTGGGGTGCCTATCATGCTCAATCCATTGATAGCCACCTCAATTAAATCTCCTTCATGTAAAGACAATGGTCATGATTCAGACTTTGGCTTACTAAGTGCGAACAAAATAACCAGTTTGGTCAGTTACACAACCAGTGACATTAGGGAGCCATCATAACCACTGGACCACAAATAGGGGAGCAGGAAGCATTACTACAACATGGCAGAAAAGACTGCCCCAACAGGAACTCCGTTCTTAACAAGAGGAACATTATACTGACTAATTCATAATTCAGGATAGAGAATCAAAATGTTACAGAAGATCTCCATAAAAAGGGGGAGGTGCCTTGTTCCCTGCCTTATCTAGTGAAGAGTAGAGCTGTGTGGCAAGGCGACACCCGAGAAATTAGGTAAGATTCTTGGAGGAAGCACATGTGAAGAAGTCCTGCTTGCTTCTGGGCTTTGGACTTTTACTCCTTAAGGAACATGGAAGGATTTACATGGAGTTGAGACATGTAGAGACCTTTGAAGAGATGTTGGTGAGAGACACACGGGGAGGCTGACAATAGTAGCCTTTATCTTGATTTGCACTTTAATTTGTTCTTTTCATCTCAGACTTGCTTGGCCTCTTCTACCCCTTTCCTATGGCTCCCACCAGAAGGCGCCTTAGACATGTGACCTTACCAACCCCACTTTGGCCTACTCTGTTTGGCTGGGCACTTAACCCCAAGAGGTTGGGTAACTTCGGGTGTTTCATGGGGAAACTATCTCTTCTCCCTATGCACATCAATTTATTAAAGTTATTTCACACTATGAATGTGCAGTCTTTATGTGAAGGATGGCAGAATCCATTTAGATCATGCAAGTTTAGAGTTCCTGGGGTACCCCTCATTCTGCACACTAACAAAAAGAATACTCGACTTCACTTGTTTTCCACCCTCTCATGTCTTACCCTTAGTGAACATCTACATTCTTCTAGTCTATGCTTCTCTTACATGTACATCCTCCAGACCACCTTATAACTTTCGCAGTTGCATTCTTTTCTAGCCCTGGTCTACCAGTCAACTGATTAAGCCATTGGTCATGAATCACTATGACTCTAAACATGTCTCCTTCCACATAGAGTGGACAATCAAATATACTCTGTCAAACTGCCCACTAGGAGGATTTCTCTTTACCACAATCTTTCAGGGCTCAAATGAGAGAGCAGTCACTTCCACATGATGCCACTGAATCGCACAGACACATCTGTAACTCAGTGTAGTTCCCATAGAGTTTCCTTCACCAAATGCACCTGTGCACTATCACCTCAGTCTCCTGTGTTCCTCCCTCCCTCCCTTTGATCCCTCTCCCTCCTCCTCCCCTGAAGTATGTCTCTGACTTATATTGTCTGTTTTTGCTCTGTTGTGTTTTGTACTGTTGTTATTTTTTTTTACACTGATGTCTTATTTGGTTTCCCTATATTCCTGGTGTAAGTGAAACCATCCGATATTTTCCTTTTTCCTTCTGGCTTACTTTGCTTAGCATAATTCCTTCTAGCTCCATCCACGTTGCTGCGAATGGCATGAGTTTATCTTTTTGATTGCCAGCCAGGGAGATTCCCACATGGCACAGCACACCTCTTCTGTCTTGCCAGGAGAGGGTGAGAGGATTCACCAGAGACAGAGCGGGTAATAGAACAGGCAGACTGACGAAATACACTGCTGAGGGGAGCAGTGGGTGAGACAGGAGAGGTCTGCTGTGCCATGTGAGGCCCTTACTGACCGGCCGGGACCAAACTGGTGCTGCAGAGGCTGTGGACAGCTTCACAGCGCTGCGCTCAACCACCTGCACCACCAGGGAGGCCCATGCATGGGTTTATCTTTTCTGATAACTAAGTAATATTCCGTTGTGTATATGTACCACATCTTCTTGGTCCAGTCATCTATTTTTGGGCATTTGGGTTGTTTTCAAAGCTTAGCTATTATAAATAGTGCTGCTATAAACATGGGGTGCAGGTGCTCTTAAATTAGTGTTTCTGTGTCCTTTGGGTAAATACCTAGCAGTGGAATTGCTGGATCATATGGAAGCTCTATCTTTAGCAGATTGAGGAATCCCCACACAGCTTTCCATAGTGGTTGGACCAGTTTGCACTCCCACCAGCAGTGCAGGAGAGTTCCTTTTTCTCCACATCCTTGCCAACATTTGTTGTTGCTATTTTTTTTTTTTTAATATGTGCCATCCTCACTGGTGTAATATGGTATTTCATTATAGTTTTGATTTGCATTTCCCTGATTACAAGTGATGTTGAACATTTTTTCATATGCCTGTTGGCCATTTGCATTTCCTCTTTGGAGAAGTTTTTTTTTAGCTCCTTCTGCCCATTTTTTGACTGGGTTATTTACTTTGTTTTTGTGGAGTCTCTTCAGCTCTTTGTAGATTTTTGTGATCAGTCCTTTATCATTAGTGTTGTGAATTGCACATAGTTTTAAGGTTTTTGAAATTTCAGTTTCCAAATGTGCTTTGCTAATATATAGCAATAAGATATTTGTATTGCCAGCTTAAATAAATTGAGATGAGCAAAATTGACTTTTCTAAAGGATCAAGAATGAGGACTCAAATCCAAAACAGCCTCCACATAACTGGGAAAGCTGCTTGAATTTTGAGCTTTAATTCAGTTTACAAGAAAAATATTTCAAAGATTTTCACAAGGAAAATTCATACAGGGGTCAAGTAAATGAATAAATTTGATCTTCTCTAAGCTTTGAGGAAAACAAAGAAGGCTGTTAAAATTTCCCCTATCTTCTGGGAACTGGGATTTTAGCAATGTCACAATCTGGGAGGGAGTTGACATTCTTTGAAGTTACTCATTTGCCTGGAGGCAGCAGGTTCCAAGATGCTGCTTCTTCACAAGGACAGCATTTTTCCTGGGCACAGTTTCTTTTCAGAACCAGATAAACAGCATCCTGACTCTTGGCTTATGCCCCTCATTTGGGACTATGGAGAGGGGCATCCAGTTAATTGCTTTGGTTCACAAATTCCCCCCTTTCAGTCACAATTGTTCTCAAATTGATGAGCATTTGGATGATATTCTGCCAGATCCTGATGGCCACCCTTGTTTCCCATTAACCTATTTGCCAATCAACCAGTCAAGGTTTCTCTCCACCAGTTCTATGTCCCAACCGCTTTTCTAGTTCCTGTTGTTAACCTCAAGGTCAGGTCACATCTTGCAATTTATTATGTAAAGAAACAATGTAACCAATTATTTTTATCATTGTTTTGGTTGTGATATGGTTGAACATGACAGGCTCTGTAGCATTTACATAGCAATGTGAGAAATAATACAGCTAAGGTTACAATTAATACATTTGCAATGATTTTTTCCAAAGGTAGTGAGAGAGAAAATGAACCAAAGAGACATTCTAATTATCCAAAGAGTCCAATACATGTCTTACATTGTTTTACTAATATAATGATGCGTTTTCATCTTATTCAAGTTATTTGTACTTTATGATAAAACTTGATTATTCTTGACAACTTCTAGCTCATCCTCCTCAACAGTAACTTTTCTTGTGGAAAATATTTCTCCAAGAGGTTATTTGGGCAGAGAGTAAAAATACATAATATACATAACATTCCTTATAAATTTGGAGTCCTGGACAAATTCCAAAAATGCCCCTTTTGTGCTTCTGCCTCTAATATGGTAGGCCATCTTTTTTTTGGCAGCCCTGACCTCTCCTGTCTAGCACACTGCGCCTCTTAGCAATATTTCAATAAATATTCCTGTTCTGTTCTCCACTCTGTCTCTGGTGAATTCTTTCAACCCCATGCATCTGGCCTACACCTGATTCTCCCCCATGACAATAATTTTTCTAATATGTTCCACCTGCTTGAAAAAACCATATTTTTCTTTCCAACTTCCTCCCAACTTTTACTGCTCCTTGAAATAACATACTTTCTAGATGTTCTGGTTGATATAAAAGTCCTTTATCTTGGTCATGTCTTTCTT
The DNA here is from genome assembly GCF_014898055.3 of Talpa occidentalis. Lineage (NCBI taxonomy): Eukaryota > Metazoa > Chordata > Mammalia > Eulipotyphla > Talpidae > Talpa > Talpa occidentalis. The sequence continues at coordinate 73,768,668 of NW_023605083.1, forward strand.
CATTTGCAAGAGATTAACCCTGTCTGAGTATACCTAGTCTAGTTCCAATATTAAATAAATCTCCCTAAGTGGGACTTAGGGATCTGGTGAGCTGCTGGGAAGGGAACAGAGTAGAGCAGTCATTTTGAAACTGTTAAAATCCTGGGGAAGGGCCTCCCTGGTGGCGCCAAGTTTAAAGTCTTAGCACTATTGCCAACCACTGTGGCATGAGGTTGATCCCAGGCCAGGGAGCTAACACACATGGCACAGCAAACCTCAGTGTATTTCAGTAGATCCATCTGTTCTGTTCCCCACTCTGTCTCTTGTGAATCCTCTCACCCTCCCTGCTCCCCCCCCCCCACCTCTGGCTTATACCCCAGCTCTTGTATGCATAAATAAATAAAAACAAAATCCTTAAAAAATAAAACAGTACATCCTAGGGAAATGTCACAATTTGTGGGTCCTCACCCATATACTTACAACTGCAAGATATGACTCAGATTCAGAATGAAACAACAGTGTTTATTTGTAAGGGGATATTGGGAGAGAGAAGGAAAAATGAAAGAGTTTCTAAAGGCCACAAATGGGCATCTGTCCTAGCCCAGATAGTGTCTACATGGTCCAGTCTAGACCAAAATCTGTTCATGCTAGATGGTATTATCCTTCTGATGTGAATCTGTAACTGATAAGAGGTGGTCCAGGACCCAATTTTCGGTGGCAGCTGGAGGTAGTCACAACTGGCACTTCTGAGGTGGTAACGCAGCAGGCAGCAGCACCTATCTGGAGGCTAGACCAGATAGCACTGGAGGCACCAGTACCAGGAGGTGGTGCCAAACATGCTGGAGGCAAGAGATGTGGTCAGGTGGTAGAGCTGGACGGTCAGAAGCAGTGGACTGCTCTCAGAGATGGCCAGGCATCTGGAGGCATCTGAAGGCATCTGGAGGCAATGTGGAGGGTCATGCACCAGTGTACATTTCTAGGAGGCCCAGGACACAGTCTAGTTGTGCCTGTCACCTAGAGATGTTGGGTTCAGGCCAGTGGCAGACAGCTCTTTAGAGAAACAGGCACAGACCTGTGATGCTGGTTGTGCCTAGAGGCAGGAGTAGCAATCAGGTAGCTATTCAAATGGAGAGCAAATGTGATGATCTTCCCAGGTGAGAGTATGGATGAGTGTATAGATGAGTGTGTGTCTGAAGTGAAGGTCTTGATGAGTCTGTCTGAATTTGTCTACTGCCCCTGCTTATATTACTTTCAGAGTGCCATGATTTCAAACCTGATTGGCTCATTTTCAAAACTGGCACTGTTTCCAAAACTTGATTAGCACTGGTGTGAGTTCAAACCTGATTGGCATATTTTCAAAATGATGGCAGTTTCAAAACTCACTCCCAACTGGGAAGTCAAAATCCACCTTGAGCTGTGTTGATCATCAAACCCAGCTTGCACTAGGTGTGGCGGTAGGTGCAGTGGAGCAGGGAAGGCCCCGCTGCACCACAGACCCAGGAGCCACTGGTATCTCCTTATAATTTTAAGGTGTCCCTTACAAAAGGTATGACATGTGGGTTCTAGAACCCCTTTTTCATTAGAGTGGCTCTGGACAACAGCTTCTGGGTGGCCCCAGTATCAGCAGCAGTGTCTGCCTCGCCCAGTGGTTAGGATTGCATTCTCACCCCCATAGCCTGGGTTTGATTCCAGGTCAGTGAACCATAAAACTGTTACTGAGTCAGAACCTCTCTCACTGATTCTGGACTCCAGTTACTCCCTCTCACAAACATAAACATAAAAGGGCTTTGGTGCAGCAAAACAGAAAAAAAAGCAACTTATCTTAACTGGGTAGGGGAAAAAGTATAGGGAAAAGAGAGACCATCCAATTACTGAATGATGGTCCTTGGGTGAAGATGGTGGCGTTCGTGGGGCAAATGTCCACCACCAGGCAGACCAGCTGACAGGGTAGTGGTTGTCTGGAGCTGCTCTAATGAAAAAGAGACTGGAAAGCACAAGATAACTGCTTTTATAAGGGATCTCTGACATGGCTGCTCTGCTCTGCCTCCTTCCCAACAACCCACTAGCTCCCTGAGACATCACGGATAGAATTCAGGCAGGACGCTGTGCTGGCATCCAGTGAGGACTTCAGGGGCCGCAACATGGTATATATTGTTTGCCCTCACATGCTGGGGGGTAGAAGGGAATATAAAGTAGTGTGATTTCTCCCACAGTTCCAGGCCTGCACCTCAGCATACTAGGCTATTCCACCTCAAAAAGCCAGATTCAAAGTCAGGGGCACATATTATTCCATGGGAGGATACCAGAGGCAACCGACAAGTGAAAGCTGTTTTACATCATAAAGATTAGCATTTCATCACCTATGATACCCTGGCATTTCCCCCTCTCCCAAGAGGACAAAGACAAGTCTTTGGAAATGAAGACCTGGTTTCTGTAATTCCTACAAGCTGAATTTTGGGACATAGAAATAGCCCTACCTAAATTATTGTCTTGGGAAAGTAGGGGATGGGGTATGAAAGGGAATTAGACAGTTGTACTTGGGCTTTTAGACCAGGGCCAATTTTAGCTGTTACATGTTGTTCCGAGAGGCTACAAATGGTACTGATTGCCCAAAATGGGCTGCTCAAGAGTCCAGGTCCATATATTCTGCAGCCATGTGTGCCTCTAGGTCTTGATACTCCGTGACCTATACTCTGTGACTACAAGTTGTAGTTTGTTCTCTAGATGAGCTGAAACTAAACAAAAAGTTTAAGAATGTAAGGCCTTAAAAGACCCAACCAGATGAATTTTTATTTAAGAGGTTGTAGTTCCCTTTGGGCTTTTGGCTTGATGGGACACTATAACCCACAGAGGACTTGGGGAGAAAGACAAGACCAAAATAAATGTGTAAACATGTGGACTTGTAGTGAGTGGGGCAGCAGGCTGTAAAAGCCATGGCTTAGGTCTTGTAGTGAGCAGTCAGCAGGGCTGCAAAAGCTCATGTCTTAGGTTGGCTATTAATGCCAGGGAAGAGGAGAGTCAACCAGTAGATTGGTCCAGAGAAATGGAGCAAGGCAGTGTAGATGGCTCCCATATCACCAAGAAAGTGCTCATTTTACCTGCCACTTCTGAGTCACCCAAATCTTGTCCATAGAGATGGCAAATAGAGGAGCCTTTCTCACCTCTGGGCCCCTTCAGAAAAGGAGGTCTTCTTCTCCCACACCAGGTTCTTCAAAGTCAATGATGATAGTCATATGACTATCTTGCCTTCCAATCAGGCCCATGGTTTGGGCTAGCCCCCTCTCTCTCTGAAGAGTGGCACAATCCTTCATCGAATGCCCTGTACAATTGCATAGAAGATATGGCCCTGGGGCATCTTCATTGGACACTCACTACTGGAATGCCCTGGTTGCTGGCAGTGGAAACAGGCTAAGGGCCCTTTAAGAGTTTGAGGCCCTGGATTCCTGAGGGTGCACCTGGTCTCCTCTGAGTCTGAGGTGGCATTGGCAATGGGTGCTTCTGGCTTTCTCTCTCTCCCTCTTCTCATTCAACCTAATTGCTCTCCTCCTGTTTTTTTTTTTTTTTTTTTTTTAGCCCCTGAAGGCTGTGTTATAAAGTGTCAGGAATGGGGTCTGAGGCCTTTGATCCAGTCTCTGGAATTTGTGCCTATCGTGGCAACACTGGCTAATGAAGTGGAACTCTAGGATGGTTTGTGCTTTTACAGGTTCTGGGTCCAGATTAGTAAAGTCTCTCATGTTGACAAGAAGTCTACTTTAGAATAATGCAGTATTTCTTTGGACTCCTGAGCAACCTCCTTTAGCTTTTCCTAAGTGACCAGCTTAATAATGGGCTTCTGTGTGCCCTGGAGGAGGTGATCTTATGGTCCCTGCTTATATGATCAGGGTCTCAGAGTTGTTATCCCCATTGAGAGTCAGTATTAGGGACAGTCTACCAGAATATATTAGGTTTTAGGAAGTCTTATGTACTGTAGGACAGTCTTATAACCACTTCTTCCCATGACAATGCTTCCCATTAAGATTTCAGTATAACCAAATTGATTCAATTTGTTTTCCACATGGAAAACAATTTTATTAGGTCTCTTAGGAGTCCTGCCAAATAAAAAACTTTATTTTAGAATTTTGATATCAGAAAATTTGTCATAGAATTAAAGAAAAACTTGCAGATTTTTATAAAATACCCAGAGTGACAAAGATTTTTAAGAGAAGATCTATTTCTTTGACAAGACCCAGCTGTGCTGAAGGATTAGATTTCTCTCAGTTAACCAAGCCTGAGGGAAAAGGGCAGATTACCAAGTTTTTGTTATTTAAAGCTAGTAAAGGCAGTTTTAGAATGCTTTAGTCCTTTTTGCAGATGAAAAATGAAAGTTTGGTATCACATAAGGAGGCTATTCAAGCTTAACTTAGACACTGTGAGAAGGAGCTAGGGAGGAAGGGAAAGTGGCCATACCTAGTATAGGAATCTGCACACACATGCTGTGTATGGACTGCAGCTACACACTATATGAGTAATGATCTGCTTTAAGCTAAAGCTCTTGCTCCGAACTCAGATTCCTTCCCCAGTGATGCCCAAATGAGTGCTGGACACCTTCAGAAATGAACCAGGAGCAGCAGGCCAGGATGTATTAGGGTCATGTTAACTGGGAGGGTAATTACAAGTTCTGGGGGCTGAACATGATGAATACCAGAAAAATAAGCCATGACAGTCTGTTACGAAGGGCTGTTTGCTTATGACCGTCTTTGTTTAACTCAATATAAAAAGGCCAACTCAAGATGAGATGGCAGAACAATTTCTTGAGGATGTTAAACACCTGCCATTCTCTCAGATCCTTGGCCAGCAATCTGAAAAATAAAAGCAGACATTATAGATTCTATTCCTGTCTCTGTTTATTGGCTTTCTGTAGTGACAAGTAGCACCAAGACCCTGACCTATTCTGCTATCAGTATCAGATAAAGAATTCAAAATTGCCCTAGTTAAGAAAATCAAAGAACTGAAAATAATACAAGGAAAAATCAGTAAAACAGATCAGAGGCATATGAGAAAACTCAGAAAAGAAAATGAAAAGTAAAACTGAGGGCCTCCCTGGTGGCACAAGGGGTTGAGCACTGCCCTATGCAGCAATCCCCAGCCTGCCAGGGAGCAACCCACATGGCTCAGCAGACCTCTCCTGATTCACCCGCTGCTCCCCTCAGCAGTGTATTTCAGTTTGCCTGTTCTGTACTCCACTCTGTCTCTGGTAAATCCTCTCACCCCCTGCATTTCTGACCTGTACCCCAGCTCTTGTATGCATAAATAAATAAATCTTAAAAAAAAAAGTAAAACTGAAAGTTCAGTAATTTTAGATAAAATTAGCTAGTTAATAGATCCCGTTATTAAACTTAGTATACCTTAATATTTGAAAGTTATTTGAGCAACTACTTAAATAATAATAAAAGGAACAGATTCAAGATGTGAATATCAATTGCTGTTTTAGTCTTTGCTAGGACTTGAATCCCCAATTCATTACAGAGGTATAAGGGAATTTATTCCATACCTCTTGGGATTATTCTAGCTAGAAAATAAATAAACCAGCAATAAACAGTTTAATAAAAGCAAGAAAAGTCATGGACAGGTTTAATACTTTCTATGCCTCCTGCAACATAGGAGAAACCAAGTATGATTAACTTGTTCATGTGGCTTTAGTTGCCATCTTAAATTCCTTAACTAGTTCAGGGAGGAAAGGAGAAGTCAGGGCATTTTCTAGGGAAAATAGAAGTACGTCTGCACCAAGGAGAAGAAATAGGTGGATTAGTCTTCTTACAAAAGACCAGAGAGAAGTTTTGGTATAAACATCAAAAAGTAAATTTATCTTTGTTCACATATATCAGGTAAATTAATCCTTTTTGTTGGCTATCAAGAACTAATTTTTAATTTAAACATAGATATAAGTATAAACACCCAACATAATAACTTTAAAAGATTCAAATTGAACCATTAAATTTTGAACTAGTCCTTGTTTACCCAAATTCTAGATCATAATATTTAACACCTTGGGTTAGTTTTTGTTATATTAGAATGTCACAATTTATAAACCAATTGTATGATTCTAACATAATAACCCTCTGGAGGCAAAAGACAAAAAAAAAAAACCAGATTTCTTGATTTTCATTTAAAATTTTGACTACGTGTACTAATTTTAAGAAATAGTTATTTTGATAGGAGGATAGGTCAGGTTCTTGGTACTGCCTGTCACTAACAAAAAGCCAATTATTAGGAGAAACAGGAATATAACTTGCAAGCACTTTTGTTTTTCAGATTGCTAGCCATTGATCTGAAAGAACAGCAGGTATAACACCCTGAAGAAACCATTCTTCTCTCTCATCTTTAGCTGGCCTTTTTATAATGGGTGAGACAAAGAAAGTTAGTCATAAGCAAAGAGCTGTGGGAATTTTTTGTTTGTTTTTTCCTGGCATGATTACATTCAAAATAATTGATCAGAGTCACAATTTCAAAAACAGAGGAAAAAGAAATGTAAACTTTCCTAGGTGTTTCAGAGGATGTTATTCTAGTATCAGAACCCAATGCAGTTACTATTTGAAAATATTTTTTTCCAGAGTTTTTAGTTTATTCCTTTTTTTTCCTCTTAAGGCTTATTTAGCAGCCAACTTCCTCTAGACTTCAACTCATACATAGGCCAAAGAGTATTATAGTACTATACCATCCTTCCTTTTTTCATGGGAGCATAAACATAATTAGACCATTTTCTCAGAATGCGCCCCATGTGGCTGTGGCCACTACCTGAAACGAAGGCTGTTCCACCCACTCTGACAGACAGTTCTGTAATATTACTACACAAAACAGAACAAAGAGTTTTGTAAAACTGTTAGGGGGAAAAGGATGTCCCAAAGCAAATTCCATATAGGCTTTGTGGACTCCACCCCCACCCCAGGTCAAAGCCAAAGACACTGGGAACTCCAAATCCCATCACCACCAAAGGGAAGGTGGCTGGGACCTGAGGGTGGGGTTAAGCAGCTAGGTGGATACAAAAGGCAGACATGTGGGCTTTGGGGATCCCCCATTTTGGCTCTCCACCAGCTCGCAGGGTCCGGCCAGCTCTGAGAGTGACTTTGGGTTTCCAGGTCGTCGGATCGGGTAGGACGCATTAAAGACTTTATTTCCCTATTTTCTCCCTGAGTTGTACATTTTCCTTATTTCTTTTTCTCTTGTAAATAAACCTTTTATTAACCCTTTTGTGTGTGTCTGTAGTAGAGTATTCATAAGTCCCTTTAAAGCACGCGGGTGAGGACCCACAGCCAGGAACCCGTTTAAATATCGGGGTTGCTCTATAACAAAACTACCAGACAGAACAGAACAGAGTTCTGTAAAATTACCACACAGAACAGAACAGGTAACTCTAAGTTTGAATTCAAACTGGTCAAATCTTGGGAAGAAAAACAAACCAGAAAAACCATAAATCACAGTGATTCAATTTCACTGAGTGAAGATGACAGAGAGTGCTGGGAGCCAGGCAAAAAGTAAAGGTTTTTTTAGCCAAGAACCTAGGGCCTTCCCAGTCCAGAGAGCCAACTGGACTCCCTGCCAGCAAAATGACTTACCACAATGTCCCACTGCTGTCCCAGCATGGAGTCACCAGAATGATACGAAAATAGGATGAATGTGATGCTGTCACTACCAAAAAGCCAATAGCAGAGACCATGATTGAATCTATAAATGCTTTCAATTTCCAGATCGCTGGCCATTGATCTGAGAAAACAGTAGGTATAACATCCTGAAGAAACCATTGTGCCCTCTTATCTTTAGCTCACCTTTTCATAATGGGTTCGACAAAGAGAGCTAGTCATAAGCAAACAGCCCATCCAAATAGCCAGTCTCAGTTGTTGATCCTGCTGTTGGTCATATTCAGCCACTAGAACATGGTATCAGCCTCTTGGCTATATTGGCCCTGGTACCACCTGGCCTGCTGATCTTTTTAACTTCTGATGGTGTCAATGTCCAGCACTCTTCGGGGCATTATTAGGGCAGGGATCTCAATCTAAACCATAGATTTAGTTTTAAAAAAAACAGATCATTAGTTATATAGTGCGTACATGCAACCTATTATGTGTGTGGTGCCCTTCCCTTCCTAGCCCTCTTATCAATTTTACCAGTATTTGTAAAGACACAGAGAACTTTTATTGATTCATTTTCTAAGTAGCTCTTATTTGTTAACTCCTTCAGATACAAAAACCTTACTTGAGTTTGCATTTCTAAGAAATTATCCTATGGCTTTAAATAAGATGGGGCCGAAGAGTTGCATTAGTTTCCTAAAACCACATTTTCTTTATTAAATTTCTAAAGAGATTTTGTATAGGTACACAGTTTCACCAGAGCAATACCCATTTTTAATATAAACATAGTCTAATTCCTCAAAACGTAGGTTTTCAAGGTAGATTTGATATACCCATTTAGTTAAGTTTTCCTCCAATATGCTTCTATATCAAGGAGGTTTTCTTTTTTTTTTTTTTTAATTTTCTAGAGGCATGTCTTATTTATCTATTTGTTTGTTTGTTTGGTTTATACATGCACTGGGTACAGTCAGAAGCCGGGAGGGCGAGAGAATTCACCAGAGCCAGAGCGGGGAGCAGAGCAGGCAGAAGGACCGAAGTACACTGCTGAGGGGAGCAGCGGGCGGCAGGAGAGGTCTGCGCGCCATGTGGGACCCTCCTTCGGTGGCCGGGGAGCAGCCGGGGATCGAACCGGCGCCGCAGAGGCCGCGGGCAGCTTCGCAACCCAGCGCTCAACTGCTGCGCCACCTGGGAGGCCCAAGGAGGTTTTCAATATAAGATAGAAGCTGAGATTCTTGCATGGTAGGTTAAATGTCTCATTTTAAGCATTGCCAAAACCTATAAGGTCCAAGGCTAGTATCATTTTAAAGACAAGCAAAGCAAAGTCAGTTTATTTTCTAAGGTCCTCATATTCTCTGGTCTCAAGCAGACCAAGACAGTTTTTAAGAAAGACAAAAGAATACCTTATTTTTAGGCAATGAAAGGACAAGCGAGTAGATAAAGAGCTCTTATTTTTCAGTTTGCCTATTCCTAGACCCTTATCAGAAAAGTGAAGTTTGAACGTTAGTTTGCAAAAAGCCATATTTTCTCTCCATTGTTCTCTTTTACCAAATTAATTTATTTTTTTTTTTTTTTTTTTTTTTAAATATTAAATTTTATTTTTATATTCCCCATACAATTGCAAATGCCCCATTCTGACCCCAATCCTTCCCCTCCCGCCCCCCACCCCCCAAAAAGTGTCTCTGGTTCATAGTTTTTTTGTTGATTTTGATTTTCACTTTCTTATAGTTATTCATTTTCCTGGTCCCTTATTTAAGTTTTCTAGATTCCTGCTATGAGTGAGACCATCCGTACCAAATTAATTTATTTTAATGAGAAGCTAAACTTTTCACAGGTCCAATAAGTAATTTAGAAGTTTTTTCAACAAATAACCATCCTTTCAAACTACCAGTAAATTCAAAGTAATTTAACAGTTTTTACCTTAAAAAGAGTTTGAAAGTAGCCTTTTTTAAGATTAGGAAAACAAAGGAAAATAGAAGTTCCTACCCATGAAACCAACCAAGGTGGACAAAAGGAGGGTCCAGTCCTTCACAGCTGGAAGGCGACAGAGTTGTACCAATGATCTCAACACTGGAGCAAGATCCAGGTGACTGTTTGCCAAGAACAAAGGTAAGCCCCAGCTGATGTCCCTCACGTTAGTCCCCAGCATTTCCACCATTTTCAACCACAGCAAAGGAAGTCTGAGGGTACCATTTATAGGCCAAATTTCTTGTTCTTCTGCTTTGTACCGGGGCCAGGAAGTTTTGCAAAAAAAAAAAAAGACTAAGTGCTTTTTCTTTAGAGTCTGCAGATCAAATTTGCTCCTGTTGTCAGTAATGTAACCCAAGGGGTGAGTCTCATGGAGCTGAGATATATTGTCCTGTAGAAACAAAGGGAGTACCTGTAATTCCTAGTGGATGACCCAATGGTCTGGAGGCTTCCCTCCCAGGAACTAGGAGTATGAGTTTTGATGACCTTATATTCCTGGCACTTTCCTCCCAGGGACTAGAGGTCTGAATTCTCACTGCAACCTTCTCCACCTGATGTAAAGTATAGGGTCTAAGACACTCATCCAAACGTCAAGCGGAGGTTGAGGAGCTGGGGCTCACCATCTGAAGCAAGTAGACTTGATTGTTGGCCACAGAGGGAAATACAAAGAGGAAGAAAGTGAGACTAGACACTTTCCTGGCGATAGTAGTCTGCCATATGGTCGTGGGGACCTTTTAGGGACACCTGGGAATACCTAGGCCAGACCCCTTCAGTTATCATCCACAAGTCAAACAGCCCACTGAGGCTTTTATTTTATTTTTTTTTTTATTTTGTTACTAGTTTTTTTTTTAATATTTTATTTTATTTTATATATTCTTTACATCATTTTTCATTTTTGCACAATATATGCATTTTCATCTTGGTTATATTCCCCATACACTTCCCACCCCCCCCATTTTGACTCTAATCCCTCCTCCCCCCCACCCACAGTGTGTCTCTGGTTTATAGTTGCTTGTTGATTTTGATTTTGATTTTATTATAATTAGTCTTTTTCCTGGTCCCTTATGTAGGTTTTCTAAATTCCTGCTATGAGTGAGAACATCCGGTATTTTTCTTTTCCTTTCTGGCTTATTTCGCTGAGCATGATCCCTTCTAGCTCCATCCATGTTGCTGCAAATTGCATGAGCAAAAGAGACAGTAACCAAAACAAACAAACACCCCACTGACTGAGAGAAAATTTTTGCATACAACACTAATGATAAAGGACTGATCACAAAAATCTACATAAAGCTGAAGGGACTCAACAAAAACAAAGTAAATAATCCAGTCAAAAAATGGGCAGAAAAGCTAAAAAGGAACTTCTCCAAAGAGGAAATGCAAATGGAAAACAGGCATATGAAAAAATGTTTAGCATCAATTGTAATCAGGGAAATCCACTGAGGCTTTTAAAGGAAGAAACAACTGTCCTCTACCCCATCATATCATGGCAGTCTTTGAGGATGTCTGGAGACATTTAGTAACGTTGGGGTGTACCCTGACTAGATTCTTTCAACTTCTTCAAGATTTCCTCTCAGTCCACTGGAGAATGAGAAACTGAGAGAATCACATTTAACACCACTGTAATTTCCATCTGTTGTAACTTTGGCAGCACTTTAGGTTCCTTAAAAGCATTGTACCAAGATATTTACAATTGGAAATTTCACATAATTTCTAGAACACATATTAATAACCATACAAATATAACATCAAGAAAGTTTGGTTTTACTTCTATTTGACCATGTTTTACATTTAATTTAACATATCAAATAAACAATTTATTTAATCTCTCTCTTCCCAGAGAGAGAAAAATACTCTTAAGATTGTTTCAGGGGTCCGCTTGGGAAAATCCAAAAGTCAATGTTAAGTAAAACACTTTTTTTAAAAAAGATTTATTTATTTATACAAGAACTGGGGTACAGGCCAGATGTGCGGGGGGGTGAGAGGATTCACCGGAGACAGAGTGGAGAACAGAACAGGCAGATTGACAAAATACACTGCTGAGGTGAGCAGTGGGCGAGATAGAAGAGGTCTGCTTCGCCATGTGGGACCCTCGCTGGCCGGCCGGGATCAAACTGGTGCTGCAGAGGCTGAGGACAGCTTCACAGCGCAGCGTTCAATAGCCTGCGCCACCAGGAGAGTCCCTTATGTTAAACATTTTATTATGAATTTTATTTGGGGAAGTTTGCCAAAGATGTCAAAGGATTTAAAAACACATATATTATTAACAATAATAATTATTCATTCAATCAAAGTAACAAGTATTCCAAAACTAAATTTTATAACTTCCATGATTTGAAACAAAACTTAACTATTTCCAGATCAAAAACATTAAGTTAAATAAATAAGGATCTAATAAAAATGACACAAAGCATATAGAGTCAATTTCGACAACACATGGTCCCTTCTTTTTAGGATGGCTACTTAACAATTCACAGCATTAGAAAAGCAGACCACAATTCAAGGTTAATTTTGTCCCATTAGCAGATGAAAGAAATTAAAATTTGGTTGTGCATAAGAATACCATTGATGTTAAAGTTTAATTATAAATCCTTGTAACAATTCATTTGATCTATTTTGACCCCACATAATGTTCCTTTCTTAACCTTTCTTTTCCATAAACCTTTGCTACTTTTACATTCTATGACCTGCTATATTTATTTAGGTGTTTGGGGTTTTTGTCTTATCTTTCTTTCATTTTGAAACAAAATTACTGTTTTCTCTTTGTTTACCAAAAGAAAATCCATTTCTTATCCCTGTTTACCCAAAAGCACATTCTTGTCTCCTTAACCACTTTTCCATAATATTCATTTTATGCTTTAGAAGCTTTAATTTCTAATGAAAGCTAAAATATCAAGGGAGGTTCTCTAGCAGTCTGTAGTTTTAAAAGACTCTGTCTCAATTTTTTTTCTCTCTTCCTTCAATTTCTTGGTCAGCGTCTTAGTTGTCTCCCAGGGTAGTTATATCCCTAAGACTAAGCAATTTTGTAACTTTAAGGAACAGAGGAAAATTGCAAGATTTTCTAGGAATTTCAGGGTGTATTATAATATTACCAGAAGTTTCAACTATTTTAATATTATCAGAAGTTTCAAGATAAATTCTGTTTAAATTTTCCTCTTTCCTAGTGAGACAGGGCAAGTAGGGTTATTAGGCAGTTTTAGGGACAGTGCAGGAGGGGACCTCTGAAAAAATTCAGGAAGGCTTCAGAGATAAGGACGAACAAGGAAATGAAACCAATTCCACTGGGAAAAACAAACATCCCAGCACCACAGATAATCTTGTTAAGGATGGTCCTGGTTTTCTTCAGATGATAAGATAAAGTGTAAAGATGCTCACCGGGAGGGCTAGACCATAAAGATAAAGATATAACAAATGGGGAAAGACAGACCTGTTAGATAAGGAATGTGAAGATCTCCCACTCAGTAGCAAATTAAGTGAGACAGCCGAAAACTGACCAATCACAAAGAGACTGGGAGAGCTTTAGAATAATCAGGGAAAGAAGGTCTATATTCCCTGAGACACGACTCCACTTTGGCTTCCTTGCCCCTCCCAGGCCTGGTTCCCTGGGAGTCCCACTTTATTTCTGTTCTTTTTTCTCCTCAATAAACTTTTTCTTCTTCTAAACAAACCTGCGCTTCTCGCTTGCTTGCCGGAGCATCTGCGAAGTTCCTGCTGCGGCTTCGTGAGACACCAACCCGTGAGGGGTCTAGCGGCCGGGGCTCAGCGCTGCCCCTGCAGCCTGAAATCCGATCCTGGCTGGGAGACTAGGCCTGACAATTCCGGTATCACTAGGGATTTTGCCTTTTTTCATCCTTAATCAGGTTTTGTTGTTAGTGTTTGCATATTAATCAACAGCTGTATTTTCCCAGCTTTGTAAAACTGTATGTGGAGGTCACCAATCTTTAACTCTTCCTTGAACTTTCCAATGCAATACAATCAGCCAAACTGCCCACAGTATAGGTCAGCTCATTGAGGCAACCACTCATTTTTCCTCCTCGTCATAGGGAAATTTAAGAGACTTTATCTTGGGTAACCACAAGATAAGCAGTTTTTCATATCATTCCCCACTAAATCTTAAAGTTTTGTAGCGGCTTTGTTATGTTCACTATACATTCCAGATAGTCAAAACAACATGCCATAATATATTTTTTTTCAAGGTACATCCCTGATACCTCAAGGTATCCCATCCTTAAAGTAATTTTTAAGAACACATACTTTATGGTGCACAGGTGCATTGGGAAAGGAAATTCTATAGAGATTACACCAAAGGGCGTGGGAGGAAAAAAATATTGTTTAAAAATGAACAATGATGTAAAAAAAAATTAAAAAATAAGCTATTTACAATACAAAAAAAAGTAAGTAATATACAAACAAACAAACAAATACTTTAGGGAAGGGAGATAAAAAGCCTCAGATTATGAGTTCAGCTCTTAGGTCAAATAGCCAGTCCTTTGCTTGCCTTCCCCAACATTCTGTTTAGGTAATAGCATAGGTGCCTCCCATTGAGACAGAATTAATGTTTCCAACAATATTCTATTTTTATAGGATTTTTTTCTTTTTGGCAGATCCCAAAGCATCTTCAAGGGCATTCAGAAATTTCTTGATGATAACCTATAATTTAGTTTTAGGCTTTTTTGTAAAAAATAAAAAAGAAGAAGAAACAAGAAAAAAATAAGAAAGGAAGTTGGCCAAGCATATTAGGACAAAAATTTTCCAGTTTAGCTAGTCAATGACAAAGATCACACTTTGTCTTAGAAAGTCCAGCATCTTCTTCTTAAAAGGCAGCAAGTTTTAATTCATCTAACCACTTGAGGACTTCAAATTCCAATTGAAATTTGTTTTTCTTGTTTATACTTTGAGCCAGCTTCCTTTAACTGTGTAGGCAAATATATAACTTTGGATATATGAGAAGTACCCAACTTTGGCTATTTCAAAGATCTTTTTTAGTTAATTTCTTCCATTTAGAGAGACATTTGCAAGTATTTTCACGGAAAGTTTTGTGTATGAACCCTGCAGGGGTGTTGATTAGTGATGTGTCACCTCACACTCTATTTTTCTGGTTGTGCAGTCTTATTTCCCATAGTTGAACTTGGGTTTTGCTCAGTTGATATCCTTATTGTTTAGGCTCTAAGTGTGTGGATTGCAGTCTAACTACCTGGTGATCTAAGGGCCAAAGTGGCCTTTTACCTGATTTTTACTTAATAACTGCCTAAGGCAATTATACAGACTCAGGGTATACATTTGTTTCAAGATTATTTGCAATTACTTATTGTAACTTTTTTTTTTATGACAGCCATTTTAAAATCCTTGTCAGAAAATTCCAACATCTGTGTCATGATTTACTTTTCTTATTTAGGTTGGGTTTTTTTTTTTAATATATTTTTACATCATTTTTCATTTTTGCACAATGTATGCATTTTCATCTTGGTTATATTCCCCATACAATTCCCACCCCCCCTCATTTTGCCCCTATTCCCTCCTCCCCTTCCCCCCAGGTATTTCTGGTTTATAGTTGCTTGTTGATTTTGATTTTTACTTTATTATAATTAGTTAGCAATCAAAAAAGATAAATTCATGCAATTTGCAGCAACATGGATGGAGCTAGAAGGGATCATGCTCAGCGAAATAAGCCAGAAAGAAAAAGAAAAATACCGGATGGTCTCACTCATAGCAGGAATTTAGAAAACCTAAATAAGGGACCAGGAAAAAGACTAATTATAACAGGTTGAGATTTTTAAGCTCCTCAACATGATTTATAATTTTGAATTGAGATTCAAGTTCCTATTTAAGAATCCATTTTAGCAGTCAATCTTTTAAGTGTAAAATGCAATTCTGGCCTAATTTTTTGAGCAGTGGTTCAAAATTTAATTTTTTTTTGCAAAGATATTGCAGTGCTATTCTGATATGTTCCATTTGTGTGCTGTCCAGAGACCCACTAGAAAATGTCCTCATACCTTTGATTGTATTGTTTCTTGTGTCTTAGTGCATAGGCTCCTCTCAATTCTGCCCAGGACGTCATGACTAGATTTGGAAAATTTTTTTCTTGAAATTAGTTCTCTCTATAATCCTCCCTGCATTGCCTAGTTGGGAGTGGCATCCTTTTTTCTTGCAGGGTGGTAAGGGCAGACAGAACTCTGCTGACAATCTTTGTGGTTGCAGCATCCAGAATGGAAGGGGTGGGGGTGGGCAAGGACAAAAGACAAGACAAGGCTCTTCCCACAGTCTATGAGCTGACCAGCAAGAGAGGGTTGGGTTCCACCTCTTATTAAAGGGAGAGGATGGCAAAATCATTCTTTGCCCATTGTCTCCATGGCTGTAAATGAGATGCTACTGTTATAGGACAGGGAGAGGGGCAGCCCAAACCCCGCAAACCTGCCTATTCTAAATGGGTTCTGCCATCCGCCGCATCAACACAAAACATATGACACTTTAATGGGAAGGAACTTTAATAAAACTAGGAAACAATACAGGTAAGGCAAAGAGTCTAGTTTCTAAATGAAGCACCCAAAGTTACCCATCCCCTCGTGGGTAAAACTCCATCCATATGGGGTCGGCCCAGAGCAAGGCCCCAAAGCCTGCCACAAGTCTAAAACATCTTCCAGTGGGGACCCACAGAAAAGGGTCACAAACAACCGGACAAGCCCGGAAGGAAAAGAGCAAAATCAACATCCAAATAAAAGCTGCCATTGTCACCTCCCCATGGGTCTCACCCACATCTGTGTCACCCAGTCCACGACCAAAAGACAAGCGCAGTTTCTTCACATGTCTCTAGGCTCCATGCGCCTCCTTCAGGTCTCCTGGCTCCATCCTGCTTCCTTCCTCAGTCTCTTCTTCTGCTTCTCCTCTTGCTGCTCAGCTCCACCCTCCCTTGGGTGGGGCAGGGAACCTCCCCCTTTCCTGGGGACCACCCTGTTGCAATCCCCCCTTTTAATTTTTATTCCACCATATCTATGGTGGCACAAATGTTAGGGTGTAGTCTTAGGAGACAGTCTTTTTTTAGGGTTCCAATGTGTGTAAGAGAAGCAACAATTAGTCAGCAGTATTGTCCATGAATGTCCAGTATGACAGTTTCATTACTTAAAAATAGTCCATTATCCAAGCCAAAAGAAAAAATTTGGAGCATTGGCTAAAACAAGATAGCAAATATATCAAAATCACAGGGAAAAAATGTTAAAATGGTTCAACTGATGTAAAAAACCACAAATTTTCTCAACCTTGATCCCAAACTTTTAACAGCAAAGCAAAAGTTTGCAAACTAAATCTACTTTTAAACCATTTTTCCTATTTTTGCATAAAATCACAGGGCAGAAAATAACTAACAGCAATTTTAGCTGGCTTTGTTGAAATACTCCACACAGGATCAGAGCGAACCGGTGGCATGCAGTCGATGTAGGCTTCAGGTATAAAGTTGGTCTCATCAGACTCCACCTGGGCTTTCCTCTTCTCGAGGGTACCAGGGCATTTTCGTTGGCCGGGTTGTCCAGTCCTGCCAATGGAGGCAAGCTTCCTCACCTTCTTTGGAGGTCTCTGGAACCCTACAAACAAGGCAAACAGGTTCTCTTCTTCTTGGTTCAGTTCTTTTTTAACTTTCTGGAAGAACTCCACACAAAGCCACACAATCAAACTCATGTCCAATTTTTTGTTAAAACAGACAAAATCCCTATGGAAGTTATGCAAAAACAGACTCTGAAATAAGTAGCAAAAATTACTACCACTATTTGTATGCTGTGTTGGTATCAAGGGGAGAGAAAATGTGACAAGTTAGCTTTGCTGGAAAAAAATTACAACCTTTCTGCAGATCCTGGTTACTCAAAACAAAACAAAACAAAATAAAACAAAACTTTGTGGATTCAGGACAAAATGCATAAAAAATTACCAGTATTATGTCAAGGAAAACTTAGTAAATGTCAGGTGTATTTCCAGGTCTATTCAGTCCTTTGTAGTAAAGTTTTTTTACTCTCAACAGTTCCATCAATAGGAATCTGTTGAGACCTTTTTCCCTATATTTCCGGAAACAATTTCTGTAGGTGTGAAACAATTGAATTATACAATATTACAAGGTGACAATCACCATTGACAATTTACATACATACCAGATACTACTGTTAACATTTTGTACATACCAAAGTTTTTTACCATTTTCCCAAGTGACAATGCTTCCCTTCCAGTTTTACTTCATTAGGTAAAAGCCAAATAGAACAAATTTATGTAATGCTTTCCCAGGAAGAAAAGGAGAAACTTCGTGGAGTGTCTCAGGAGCTCTACTGAGGTTCCACAAAATTTCCTTGCATCAGTCAAATGACAGGCCACCAAATTTGTACTTGAATTTAGATTTCTGGGAAGCTTTGCCATAAATATCAGAAAATTAACAGAAACAACAATATTCAATCTCTATGAAGGCACCGGCTTAGTTCAGTAGCACAATGTTGACAATCAAACCATAACTTTTTGTTTTTCTCATAACCGGAGACTCTTTTTTTTTTTTTCAACGTCTATGGGCACTATGTATACCAATCTGTCAATCACTGGAGGTCAAGACAGACAGAAGGACATACAGACATACAACATATAGACAAAGACAGTTTTTTTTTTTTATGCCATGTAGAATATGTTATGTAACTGCAGTTTTACTCCATAGGCTCAGAAAAAAAATGTCAAAGTCCAAAAAAAATGTGGAGTGTTGCTGGCAGAAAAATTTGCGGTTGTCATCCTACAAACCTAAGACTTTGGAAATAGGAAGGAAAAGTTTTATTAATCACAAGAGTTACACGACCTTGTTTATCACATTAGGGTTTTCAGTGTTGAAGACTTTTTGTTAGAAGTCAATCCTGGGGTATTCTGTACAGCAACTGAAAGAATAAAAATAACAGTTAACTTTTAAGCAAAAGGAGTCATCTCTTGTTAGCCACCAAGCAGGCACTCCTTGGGTTTCCTGGAATAGAACCTGAAAAAGCAAAATCAAATTATCAGTAATTAACTTTCAATTAAAAGGAGTCATCTCCTTACTTCTGTTAGCCACTCTGGGACAGAAGCTGAAAGAGCAGATTAAACATCTAAGCACAGATTACACCTCCCCCACACTAGGGAGGGGCAACAACAACACAGGTATGAAAACCTGGTACAGTTACATGATGCACCCTAAAGAGTGCTTTCCACAACAGACCTTCCTCAGTAGGAAGCAGAAACTTAGAATCTTGTCTTACACCAGCAATTGAACAAATCCAGTATTCAAAATGGCAAACATGCCCAAAACAAATTGTGTAGACAAAATTCACAGTAGCAAATCCTTCAAGACTCAGACAAAATCTTGTTAATTTTTCTGATCCAGACTTTGCAAAAATTCAAGTTATCTCCAAGAATCCATCAAGGATACTAGCAATTACCAGTTACTGCTTAAGGCTACTCTTTCCTTAACACCCAGGCATACATTTGCTAATTAAAAACACCACCGCTCCACAGTTGGCTTGCAAAACCGGTCAGACACAGGGCAGGAAGTAGTCAAAGACAAAGCAACATACCACTGAAGAACCATTATTGCCTTTAGAAATGCTAATGAGACAGCAGAGATTACAAAAAGAAAGAAAAAAAAGTTCCAAGTGGCCTCAGACGCCATCTTTGATCTGGCCACATGGTCCAATGTACTGCCTAATCTTTTGAGTAAAACTGGCACAGAACAATTTCCACAAAATCAAAATCTCTTAGCAAGTCACTACAAACAAATTACACACAAACACACAGAATCTTCACAAAGCCCAAGCCAGTTTTTCAACAGAAATCGACATATGAAACAAACACACCGGAGAAACCAAAAATCACATTTGCGCTTATGGTAGCCAGCGCCACAGGGAAGCCCAATTTCCCCATGGGGCTGACTAACCACGGATGGCTCTGTCCTAAATTACGTTGGACGCCAAATCTGTTATAGGACAGGGAGAGGGGCAGCCCAAACCCCGCAAACCTGCCTATTCTAAATGGGTTCTGCCATCCGCCGCATCAACACAAAACATATGACACTTTAATGGGAAGGAACTTTAATAAAACTAGGAAACAATACAGGTAAGGCAAAGAGTCTAGTTTCTAAATGAAGCACCAAAGTTACCCATCCCCTCGTGGGTAAAACTCCATCCATATGGGGTCGGCCCAGAGCAAGGCCCCAAAGCCTGCCACAAGTCTAAAACATCTTCCAGTGGGGACCCACAGAAAAGGGTCACAAACAACCGGACAAGCCCGGAAGGAAAAGAGCAAAATCAACATCCAAATAAAAGCTGCCATTGTCACCTCCCCATGGGTCTCACCCACATCTGTGTCACCCAGTCCACGACCAAAAGACAAGCGCAGTTTCTTCACATGTCTCTAGGCTCCATGCGCCTCCTTCAGGTCTCCTGGCTCCATCCTGCTTCCTTCCTCAGTCTCTTCTTCTGCTTCTCCTCTTGCTGCTCAGCTCCACCCTCCCTTGGGTGGGGCAGGGAACCTCCCCCTTTCCTGGGGACCACCCTGTTGCACTACCTCATGGTTACTTGTCACAGATGAATGTCAGAACTCAATATATAGACACCATGACTGAGGAGGGGTGCCGCCCTGCTGTTGCAGAGGAGGAATAGAGACAATCTCTGCAGTTTTGGTGTTAATCAAAGGAAAGGGAAACAGTGATGTTTTCTAGATTACGAAGGAATACATGTTAAGATATGTTAAGCATATCTTCCTGTTTTTATCTGCATGCAAATGTTTGTCCCTTCTTTCATTAAATTTTTGTCTTACTAGTTTTATAATTTAAAAATATATTTTGTATACACATCGTTTGTCAGATATTTATTTTGCAAACATCTTCTTTTCCAATTTGGATTTTTTTTTGTGGTATTTAGCAATGTGTTCTTTTTTTAATTTAAATTTTATTTTTATATTCCCCATACAATTACAACCCCCTTATTTTGACCACAATCCCTCCTTTCCCCACCCCCCACCCCCCATAGAGTGTCTCTGGTTCATAGTTGTTTGTTAATTTTGATATTTTCTTTCTTATAGTTATTCTTTTTCCTGGTCCCTTATGTAAGTTTTCTAGATTCCTGCTATGAGTGAGACCATCCGGTATTTTTCTTTTTCTTTTTGGCTTATTTCACTGAGCATGATCCCTTCCAGCTCCATCCATGTTGCTGCAAATTGCATTTGTTTAATTTGGATTTCTTTTATGTCTTTTTCTTGCCTAATTGATTTGCTAGGATTTCTAATACTATATTGAACAACAGTGGTGAGAGTGGACAGTCTGTCTTGTTACTGATCTTAGCAGAAATGTATGATGTTGAGTATGATGTTGGCTGTGGGTTTCTCATGTATGACTTTTATGATGTTTAGGTGAGTTCTGTTTATTCGTGTTTTCATCATAAATTGATATTGAATCTTGTTGAATGATTTTTTCAGTATCTATTGAGATGGTCATGTTATTTTTCCTTCTTTTTTGTTGATCTGGTAAATGACATTAATTGATTTGCTTATGCTGAATGAGCCTTGCATTCCTAGAATGAAGCCTACTTGATCATAGTAGCTGATTCTCTAATATACTGTTGCATTTGATTTGCTAGAATTTTTTTTTTTTTTTTAAAAAGATAACATTTCCTTCCTCTGTTATATATTCTTTGTCATCTTTGATCAGGATCTGTTCCTTTCTTTTTTTTTTTTTTTATAGAGGCATTATTTATTTATTTATTTATTATATTTGTTTGTTTTTGTTTTTATACAAGCACTGGGTACAGTCAGAAGCGCGGGAGGGTGAGAGAATTCACCAGAGCCAGAGCGGGGAGCAGAGCAGGCAGAAGGACCGAAGTACACTGCTGAGGGGAGCAGCGGGTGGCAGGAGAGGTCTGCGCACCATGTGGGATCCTCCTCCGGGGCCGGGGAGCAGCCGGGGATCGAACCGGCGCCACGGAGGCTGTGGGCAGCTTCGCAACCCAGCGCTCAACCGCTGCGCCACCGGGGAGGCCCTGATTTGCTAGAATTTTATTGAGGATTTTTGTATATATGTTCATCAGAGATATTGATTTAAAATTTTCTTTTTATGTGCTGTCTTTGTTTGGTTTTGTAATCAGGGTAATATTGGCCTCATAGAATATACTGGGGAGTTTTCCTCCTTCTTTGATTTTTTTTTTTTTTTTTTTAGGTGTTAGAGTAGGATAGGTATTAGTTGTTTTTGAAAGTTTGGTAGAATTCACTGGAGAAGTCATCTGATTCTGAGTTTCTGTTCTTTTTTTTTTTTTTTAAAAGATTTATTTATTTTTATTTATACAAGCACTGGGTACAGTCAGAAGCACTGGAGGGTGAGAGAATTCACCAGAGCCAGAGCAGGGAGCAGAGCAGGTAGAAGGACCGAAGTACACTGCTGAGGGGAGCAGCGGGCGGCAGGAGAGGTCTGCGCGCCATGTGGGACCCTCCTCCGGTGGCCGGGGAGGAGCCAGGGATCGAACCGGCGCTGCAGAGAATGCGGGCAGCTTTGCAACCCAGCGCTCAACCGCTGCGCCACCAGGGAGGCCCCTGAGTTTCTGTTCTTAAGGAAACGTTTTATTACCCTATTACTCTTTCAATTTCAACACTTGAGATTCTAACTTTTTAAGCTATTTCATCTTGATTAAAACTTGGGAGTTTGTGTGAGTCTAGAAATTTGTCTATTTCTTCTAAGTTGTCCAATTTGTTTGCATAGTTTTGTGTGATTCTATGTATTTCTAAATAACTTTTTTTAAAGATTTATTTATTTATGCATACAAGAGCTGAGGTACAGGCCAGAGATGGGGGGGGGGTTTGAGAGGATTCACCAGAGACAGAGTGGGGAGCAGAACAGGCAGATCTACTGAAATACACCGCTAAGGGGAGCAGTGGGTGAGACAGGAGATGTCTGCTGTGCCATGTGGGTTGCTCCCTGGCCAGCTGCGGAACTCTGCTGCACTGGCTGGCCATAGCTTGATAGCACTGTCTTTAACCCCTGTGCCACCAGGGAGGCCCCGATTCTCTCATCATAAGCTGAGCTAATAGCTTGTCCATTTTGTATACATTTTTGAAGAAAAAAGTCTTGATTTCTCTGATCTTTTGGACTGACTTTTTGTTTTCTATTTCATTTAATTCTGCTCAATTTTTTAATTTCTTTCCTTTCACTGGCTTGTGGATACTTTTTTCTCCTTTTATATCTCCTTCAACTGCAGAGTTAGACTGTTAACTTGATTTTTTTCTTGTTTTCATTTTATACGAACCTGTATTGCTATAAACTTTCCACATTGTACTGATTTCAGAGTATCCCACAGGGGCGGGTAGCTTGTCTCTCCATTTTCATTAGTCTGTAAATACTTTTTAGATGTCTTCTTTGATTTCTTCTCAGACCCAAGAGTT
Source organism: Talpa occidentalis (assembly GCF_014898055.3). Lineage (NCBI taxonomy): Eukaryota > Metazoa > Chordata > Mammalia > Eulipotyphla > Talpidae > Talpa > Talpa occidentalis. Next base: position 73,791,620 of record NW_023605083.1, read on the forward strand.
GTTCAGAAATGTTTTGCTCAGTCACCACATATTTTGATACATGTTAGTATTCTTTGAGGTATTAATTTCTATCTTATACATTGTGATCTGTGAAGATACTTGATATACTTTCTATTTTTGTATTTTTCTGAGACATGTCTCATTTCCCAGTATATGATATATTATTGAGAATGTTTCATGTACACTTGAGAAGAAAGAGTATTCATTTCTTTTGGTATGGAAAGTTCATTAAATGTCCATTAAATTCATGTGATCCAATACTTCCTTTAAGGCCTTTATTTCTTTGTTAATGTTTTGATCTATCCTATCGTGTTAGTGACGTGTTGAGCTCTCTGAAAATAATCCTAATTTTGTTAATACGATGTGTTAGCTCTGTTAATAGTGCTTTATATAACTTTGTACCCCTATGTTAGGTGCATAAATATTAATAACAGTTATATCTTCTTGAATAATTCTTCGCTTGACTTATACAGTCCATCTTTATGCCTGATTACCATTTTTTAACTGAAAGTCTAGTTTATCTGATATGAGAATAGCAGTTCCTGCTTTTCTTTGTACATTATTAGAATGTACAACTTTGTTCCAGTCTTTTGCTTTTAGTTTGTCTTTTGGTTTTAAATGGGTCTCTTGTAAATAAAGTACAGATGGGTGAAACTTTTTCACTCACATTGTTAGTCTATGTCTTTTAATTGGCGAATTCAGAAATTCACATTTAGGGTGCTTATTGATATAAACTGTTTATTTTGTTTTGATGTTTGATTGTTTTATTTTTCTGTTGTTTCTTTTCCCTTTTTTCTCTCTGTTCTTTCTGGATGACTTTCCGAAGTGACACTATCAATTTGTTTGTTTCTTTTTCTGTGAGTTGCTATTCTGAAGTTTTGGCTAGAGGTTACCATGGGGTTTTGCTTTACTATATCTTAAGTCTTGTATGAGCTGATGTCTGTTCTCCAACATTTAACTATGTAAGTTCTGTTCATTTCTTCCTCCCCTTTAGTGTTAAAGTTCATTTCTTCCTCCCCTTTAGTGTTTTGTTGTTGACTCATTCTGTTAAAGGGCAGGGTGAAGGGCACTCTAGAACCCTCAAACCTGCTCATTCTAAATAGGTATTGACATCCACTGCATTAAGGCAAAACATACGCTAGTACATAAGATCTTCAATAGAAATGAACTGTAATACAATTAGTGTACAAAAAAGACGACAAAAAATAAATTTTCCAAATCAAACACCTGAAGTTATCCATCCCCTGGTGAGTAAATGTCCAACCAAACAGGGCTGGCTCAAAGCAGGGTCACTGAGGTCTGAAAGCCTGCCACAAGTCTAAAGTGCTTTCTGGTGGGGATCCATAGAAAAGGGGCTGAAGGAGTCTAGCAGTTAGGAAGGAAAAGAGTAAAATGAATATCAAAATCAAAGCTACTATTGTTAACCTCCTCACAGGTCTCTCACTCACATCTGTTTCAACCAGTCCAGGAACAAAAAGCAATTACAGCTTTGTAGGGTAAATGGTTTTCAGGTTTTACTGCCCTCCCACCATTAGGATTGCCCTGCATGAGGGGGCACCTGCAGTTGTTACATTGTGGTGAACTGTCTTGTTTACTTCTGTGGGCCATGGGAGGAGTATTGAGATAGTCACCAAGAGAAGCAGAAGCAGGAGAGAGGCAGGAGAGAGAAGGGGAGAAAGAAACCAGAAAAGCCCAGAGTGGAGACTTGCCAGGGTCTTGGCACCCCTGCCTGCCTTGTACCTGGTTGCTGCACTACATATAAGAGCTCAATAAAAGCCTGAGAAAGCCACTGAGGGCTCCAGGACTCTCTTTTACTCGCCCTGTCTGCTCGGATCATAGATGAACCTGCTCAGTGTCCATCCTGGCACTACAAGTTTCTTCACATGTCTCTCTGCTCCATGTGCCTCCTCCAGGTCTCCTCCTGGCTTGCCATCTGTAGGAGAAATGGTTTTCAGGCTTTTCTGCCCTCCCACCATTAGGACTGCCCTGCCTGATGGGGTACCTGCAGATGTTACATTGTTATAAACTGTCTTATTTACTCCTGTGGGCCATGGGAGAAATGTTGACATAGTCACCAAGAGAAGCAGGAGAAGAGACAGGAGAGAGAAGAAGAGAAACAAGCCAGAGAAGCCCGGAGTAAAGACTTGCTGGGGGCTTGGAGGCCTACTGACCTCCTGGCCTCCGGCACCCCTGCCTGCCATGCACCTGTTTGCCACACTACATGTAAAGCTCAATAAAAGCCTGAGAAAGCCACCGAGAGCTCCAGGACTCCTCCTTTACCCGCCGGTCTGCTCGGATCCTAGATAACCTGCTCTGTGCCCATTCCTGGCACTATACCATCCTTCTTTCTTCCTTCTCCAGTCTCCTCTCCACCTTCTCTTCCCTGCTCAGCTACACTCTTCCCTTGGGTGGGGCAGGAAACCTGGCACCTCTCCTTTCCCTGGGGACTACCCAGTACAATACTATTATAGCTCTTGCCTTTGGTATTGTATTCCTTTTGTCATTTTGCTCTGATCATGCATTTCATTTTTTCTTTTTTTTGCAGAACTCCTTTCAACTTTTCTTGTATTTTGGTCTGCTGGTGATAAACTCCATTAGCTTCTGTTCGTCTGGGAAAGTCTTTATTTCTCCTTCATATTTGAATGATAATTTTGCAAGATAGTGTGTTCTTGGTTGGCAGTTCTTATCTTTTAGGACTGTGAACACTTCCTTCCACTCTTTTCTTGCCTGAAGATTGTTTGGGGTGAAATCTGAGGAAAGTCTAATTTGGGTGTTTTTGTGAGTTTTCTTTCTCTTCACTTGCTGTAAAATGTCTGCTTTATCTTTGATTTTTGATAATTTAACAATGATATGTCTTGGTACAGGTCATTAGCTATTTAAAGTTATGTGTTTTTCCACTGCTTCTTGAACATCTGTTTTTAATTTGCTTTTTAGGTTTGGGAAATTCTCAGTTATTATTTCTTTGAATAAAATCTCTGCTCCCTTCTCTCTCTCTTCACCTTCTGAGATCTCAACTTCTTTTTAAATTTCCTCTTCTAATTGAGTCTGATGTTTCTTATACAGTTTCCTCACCTTTCCTTTGCCTTATTTTTCTGTCTCTTTTTCTAATTGGGTGATGTGTTCATTTGAGTTTTCTATTTCTGAAATTCTTTCTTCTGTCAGTTTAATCTATTTAAAAGCACTTCCTAAATTTGTCCACACTTCATTCAGCGTCTTTGTGATTTTTTTCAATATTTTTAGTCTCTGGTGAAAAATATAGGTCCTTAATTTCTATATCCTTTATGTTAGTCTCAGAATTTCTATTTTTCTCATTTTGCAATTCCTTCTTGTGCATAGGCATATGTGTTGCCTTATTTAGCTTTTTATTTTTTTGTGGTTGGGGTAATAGGGGCTTAGTTTTGTTTGTTTCTCTTCTTGGCATGAGGTGGTGGCAGGAGTAGAGTCTGGATCTTAAATACTCAGTCTGAGTTTGAGGAGGGAAGCTGGTCACCTTTTTCTTTTCTCCTCAGTCTCCACAGCAAGTTGTGGTTAGTGTTTAAGGTTTTCTTAATTTTCTATCCACCTCCCTGTTGTTCTTTCTGCAACCAGTTGCCATCTGAGAATCTCAAGTCACCCAGTGAGGGGAGCAAAGTCTGGACCTCCAAGTTACACTTTGGTACTAAGTGGGACTTGGCAGGGTACTTCCCACCCAGGTGTTTTGTCACTGTTCCACCAATAATGGCCATTGTTGCCAAGTCCTCACAGCTCTTGTGCTACCTCCTTGTGCTGCATGCCATTTTCCAAGGGATTTCTGAGTTGTCTCAAAGACCTCTGTGTTATTGGGGCCCACTTTGGAGCTTGGCCTAGCTCAAACTGACATCTCTGAGATCTCTTCTGGGAGGGGCTGGAGAGAAATTCCCATGCTCACTTTGGTCTGAGTTCCCACACTCCCTCTTGGGGTCTGTACTGAAGGTCTCCCTCTGCCATGGAGTAGCACCTATGCTCACACATAAGCAAAGTTCTCCCAGAGAATTTCACATTCTCCCAGGTTGTCCCATTATGGCTTGGGTGGCCAACTCTGAGCTTTTCTGCTGCCTGGGTTATCTACTCACCCAGTCACGCTCCCCTTTGTTTCCTCCCACTCTTTTCCCTCAGTAGCCACCAACCTTTCTTGAGTTTCTTTCAATCAGCAGAAACTTAATTATGATAAAATATCATTGATTAAGATTTTTCTTTTTGTTTTGTGATCTAAGAAATCTTAAAAATTTTATATTTTTACTTTACATTTAGTATTATGATTCATTCACTTTGTATTCCTTTTTATGTAGGATAGAACATATGGAGTAAGGTTTGAAATTTCCCTGCTACAACAACATTCAGTTGCTCTATCACTAGTATGGAAAAGACTACTTTTCCTTCATTAAAGTATCTTGGCACTTGTATAGAAATTCAATTCCCAGAACATAAATGTGTGGGTCTGTTTCTAGACTTGTTATTCAACTCTGTTGACCTGTATTACACTTTCTCAATTATTATAGTTTTGTATTAATTCTTCAGATCAGATAATTAAAGTCTTCCTATTTTGTTTTTATTTTATAAAATTGTTTTGGTTGGATCTTTTGCATTTAACCCATATTTTAAACTGTAATGATTTTAAAAATCCTAAGAGGTAGAAAATGAATTATTTTGCAAATGTGTGTGCATGTGTGTTGATTCTGACAACACATTGGTGTACCGATTCTGATGACACATTTTCTGAGATCTAAAAAATAACATGAAAAATCATGTTCTTATTAAAAGTTTTCAAAATTTCATTAGTCAACTATTCGACATGTGTAGCTTGAGGTGACCGAAAAATAATTTCACAAAAAGGACCTAAGCTTATAAAGATACAACTTGTTTTAAGATTCTACAGATTTATGTGAAGAGATTTTAAGCATGATGAAAAGTGACTTGATCTGCATTGTTGAAAAATAAAACTATTGCTGAGCTACTGATGGGAAAATACCTTAGTTATTTGGAATTTGGATATATTCATCTATATTATTATTCATCATTAGGCCATATTTGTAAGGTTTTTCTTATGCAAATTTTGAATAATAATTCCTTTTAGACTTGAAAGCCAATAGAGAATTGGCATTTCTAAGAGAAGGATAGACTTTCTTTAGTGAGAGATTTTGAATTATCCTTTAATTCTCAATGCTAAAGATTATATTAATAATATGTTGATTAACATATGCCCATTTCATTTTAAAAGATGATTTTCATTTCTCATTCCAACTTTTTTTCTTTTTTTTTTAATTTTTTTCTTTTTTTTTAAAGATTATTTATTTATTTATACAAGCACTGGGTACTGTCAGAAGCACAGGAGGGTGAGAGAATTTACCAGAGCCAGAGCGGGGAGCAGAGCAGGCAGACTGACGAAGTACACTGCTGAGGGGAGCAGTGGGCGGCAGGAGAGGTCTGCGCGTCATGTGGGACCCTCACTGGTGGCCAGGGATCGAACTGGTGCTGCAGAGGCTGCGGGCAGCTTCGCAGTCCAGCGCTCAACCGCTGAGCCAGAAGGGGAGGCCCATTCCAACTTTTTTTCTTTGTAAGCTATTAAGCCACCAAGTAAGTCCCTAATTGACCAAAAAAAAAAAAAAAAAAAAAATCACAAATCAATAGGAAATATTCAGTCTCTTGATTTCAGCCATGTGAATGTTTGTTATAACTGCATGATATATTTATTTTTATTATGTCCAATTATAAAAAGTCAATGCCGGGCCTCCCTGGTGGCGCAATGGGTTCAGATGCAACCTGTGAAGCTATCTGCAGCCACTGCAGCACAAGTTCGATCCCCAGCCGGCCAGGGAGCTGCCCACATGGTGCAGCAGACCTCTCCTGAATTACCTGCTGCTCCCCTCAGCACTGTATTTCATTCAATCTGCCTGTTCTGTTTCCCACTCTGTCTCTGGTGAATCCTCTCAGGCATCTCTGGCCTGTACCTCAGTTCTTGTATGCATAAATAAATAAACCTTTAAAAACAATTAAATCTTTGAAGCAAAAAAAAGTCAATGCCATGATAGAATTTTAAATTTGAGAAGCTAATTTTATCCTTGCATACTGTTGGTCCTAAAGCCTAAGTGAAGTTTCCTTTATAGCAATTATCATCACTGAACTTGTAGTAGAAATAGTTTAAATTTATCAGTGACTCAACATGAAATTATGTCTTCTGTTTGAATAACTTATGAACATATGCAATGCCACTTCTTTACCCCTCCCCTGATTCCTCTAGGACCTGGTGGAGAGCTGACCCTCCACCTTTGCCCTTAGTAACAAAATGGTGTCAATCAGCATTTTGCCTACTTCTTCCCTTTCTCACCTTGGAGACAGTGGATTTTAGCAGTAAGCTAATCCTATAACCCCTCTCAGAGGCAACAAGGTAGTATGAGTCAGTGCCCCACTTTTTCCAAGACAGTGACAATAGGGTATGGAGGGACCTGACCTTTGACCCCACCCATCTGCACAAGCCAGTGTGAGTCAGTGCTCCATTTTGACCAGGATGGTTTGGAGAAGTCCAACAGGAAGCAGAGCAAACACACCCAGCTGGCCTGTGTACTATTTTAACTGCAAAAAAAAAAAAAATTTTAAGATCCACAGCCTCATAATATAACATACAAAATGTTTAGATATAATAATACACTCATACCAATAATCAGGAAAATCATAACAATAGTGAAAAAAGACAAGGAACAGACACTAAGACCAAGATAAATCAGATTTTAGAATTATCTGACAAAGGTTTCTAAGCTGATATCGTAAAAAAAAAACTTTAACAAGCAATTGCAAATATTTTGGAAAAAAATTGAAAATTAAATGAGAGAACTAAAAAAGCATAAAAGGAAAGTAAATGGAAATTAAAGACTGACAAATACAATAACCAAAATTTAAAAATTGCTGTATAAACTCAGCAGACTAAATATAACGGATATCACTACCTCCTCTTAAATACTTTAACATGCATGTCATTAATGAGGGAGGCTTCAATATGTGTTTACATTTTCTTTTCTAATGTAAGATTTTCATATAATGAAATGTACAAATCTTAAGTGTACAGTTTGAGTTTTGACAGATGCATACACTTATATAACCCAAATCCTTATCAAGCTATAGAATATTAACATCACGCCAGAAATTTCCCTCATGTCCCTTCCCAGAAAAATATTTTGACATAATTTTTAAGAGCAGCACTTAGAATACAAAGCCAAGGATTTGCTTTTTGTTCCTACCTGTAGTGAACATCCCCCTGAGTGTTGTATGATTAGCAACCTAGTGCTGTTCCTGAATATTCAGAAAAAGGAAAGAGTATGAAAGAACAAAGAAAGGACACTTCTGTCCTCTGTTGGTATATGAGTTGTATGTGATGGCATGGGAGTAAGGAGGTGAAGTAAAAAGAATAGATGTAAATGTTCTGGAACTCAGAGAAGAGCCCATTTTCCATTATTACTAAAACTGCCTTGTCAGAACTGTCCTTCATTGTCTATCTCTCCTTTGGCTCTTAGCAAAAGCCCTTCCTATCCTTCTGGACTGTAGTCATGACAGCTGAAACAGCCTATCAGAGAGTCCTGTGTTCCCAACTCTCACAGGGATGCTATTAGAAGCCACTGGCCAGTGGCAATTCCTAGTGTGTGTGGTACATGACTAGATCAGATAAGCAGTGACAGTGTGTCTCTCAGAAGAATAAAGTTCCCCAGTTAGACTCTTGTCCTTATGCATATTGTCTAAGGACAGTCTGTCTCATGTACCTTTCTTTCTCCTTCTCCTTCACTAATTCTTTTTTTTTTTTTTAAAAAAAAAGATTTATCTATTTATGCATACAAGAACTGGGGTACAGGCCAGAGGTGAGGGGGGTGAGAGGATTCCCCAGAGACAGAGTGGGGAACAGAACAGGCAGACTGACTGAAATACATTGCTGAGGCGAGCAGCGGGCAAGTCGGGAGAAGTCTGCTGTACCAGGTGGGTAGCTCCCTGGTCGGGGATGGAACTCGTGCTGCAGTGGCTGCAGATAGCTTCATAAGTTGCATCTTACCCTTAACACCACCAGGGAGGCCCAATTCCTTATTTTTTTGTTGAAATATGTACTTGTGAATGTGTTACTTCATGAGAATAATGCAGGTTAATTATTTTTTTAAATAGCAATAATGTAGCACACAAAAATGTTTCCTTTTATCACCTTCAAGCAGCATTTCTGGTGTGCATCTTTTGAGAACATCTTAAAATGCACTCACAAGAATGTATGTGTTTAGAATATCTGTATTTTAAAAATTGTACTGATTATTCATACTAATCTAAAACTTGATTTTTTTCAATTGCAAATTATATTTCATAGGCATGACTACGAGTTTCTTCTGCCACAATAAGGTCTTAGAGAAAATGACTTAGAGAAAATGACACTAATTCCTTCAGTGATCTATTAGGGTTTATTCTTTTCAAAGTTATGTGGATTAGTTCTAGTATCTAAAGTAAACCTTTAATTATAAAGTGACATGATTGGCCAAGAAGAACAGCTATTCCATCCACTGACTTTTGAACATTTACCTTCTGGCCCCAAACCCAGTTTTGAAGAGAGCTTAATAAACAATCTACTTGAGGAATTGTACTGAACCATTTCTTTACTGGGGGATTGGCAGAGAAAAATTAGAATATACACTAAAGTAAGGAAAAGGAATTTTCACCATCCGTATCATACCAGAATCAACAAATTCAAATTCTAACTACTAGTTACAAATTAGAGAGAGTAAGATCCTCACCTTAAGTTTTATTGGTCCCTGTTTGGTGCTGATTGGATGAGGCCTATCACATTATAAAGAGAACTGTGCCCTAGTCAAAGTCAACTGAGTATAGAAGCTAATTACTTTTACAAAATACACCTAGACTAGTGTTTGACCAAACTGTTGCGCACCATAGCCTAATCAAGTTGATATATATTAGCTATCACAGGAACTTTGTCCTTGGTCCCTACCTCTCCCTCCCCATCACTTCTTCCTCATCTTCCCACCTGCCCCTTCTCTTGCCTTCATCCAGATCTTACACTTTCCAACACACACACACACACACACACACACACACACACACACACAGTAATTTTTACTTTTTAAATTTTCTACCATGTCAAGATGGCCCCAGTAAGCACTTGCTATTATTGAGATAATATATTTTGAGTGAATGACTTTATAGCTCTCCCCACCCTATAATTTTTAACAGGAAGTGTTTTTCAAAATGCTTCAGGACTGGGTCCAACTAGTCACCAAACATTCCAAGATCTAGAGTTTACTTCTCCAGCCTGAAACTGCTTCCCAAAATAATAATTAAAATAATAATATCATACCTAGCATTCATGGAGGATTGCAATGTACTTCTTGTTACACAATTTCATTCAGGATCAATGCAGTAATTAGAATCATTCACAGAGACCTACGACATTGGTCAGCTTATCATGATATTCCTAGAAGAGAACTACACAGCAGTCTTTGACATTCTTAGTTTATCTGTGGAAGTGGAAGTATTGTTGGTCAAATGAAAAAAATTCTAACTTGAATTTAAAAAAAAAACAAACAAAGAATCATAATTCCCAGGGCCTCCCTGGTGACACAAGGGGTTAAGATGCAACCAACCTATGAAACTACCCACAGCCACTGCAGGATGAATTTGATCCCCGGCCAGGGAGGTGACCCACATGGTGCAGCAGACCTCTCCTGACTCACCCGCTGCTCCCCTCAACTGTGTATTTCAGTCAATCTGCCTGTTTTGTTCCTCACTCTGTCTCTGGTAGATCCTCACCCCCCACACCTCTGACCTGTACCCTAGTTCTTGTAAGCATAAATAAATAAATCTTTTTTTAAAATTCATAATTCCCTAAATTATCCCCAGACATGTTACCTCAAATGTTAAATGAAGACTAGATTCCTGGATCCCCACCGCACTGCCAAAAATGTACTGGTAACTTTTCACCCAGGCTTCCCCTATGTAACCTATAGTCCTTTACCAAGATGGCTGTGCATTAGAGAAAAGGAATAATCAGACTTTAGGGGGAGTACTGGATATTGGCTCTGAATTAACTTTAATTCCAAGAGACACAAAACATCACTGTGGTCCACAAGCCACAGTAGGAAATTATGGAATCCAGGTAGTAAACGGAGTTGACCCTTAGGATTTTGGAAGTCCATATTCTAAAGGATCCAATGTAATTATTTTTCCAGTTCCAGAAATGATAATTGGCAGAATTCTCATATTGGTTCCCGGATCTGTGGAGTGAGTTTGGTAGAAAAGACCAAGTGGAGACTGGGCACGCAGGGAGTGCGTCCCGCATCACCATTTTAGAACAGGGACATTTCTTCAGTAAAGACTGTGTGAACCGGCAGAAGGCTCCTGGAGGAGCCAGAGGTGAGCTGGGAAGTTTGCCCACGCCAGGCCCCTTCTGGCCTGCAGTCTGAACCCAGAGGGCGAGTGGGAACCCACCGCCAGGGCAGACCGGGCACGCAGAGGAGTGCGAACCTGCATCGCCTTTTTAGAACAGGGAACTTTCTTCAGTAAAGACTGCTTGAAACCGGCAGATGGCTCCTGGAAGAGCCAGAGGTGAGCTGGGAATTTTGCCCAAGATGCCGGCCAGTACCAGCAACACAGTGTCCCAATGCATACGGCAAATTAGAAAACAGACAGTAGGGAGTAGAAAAACCACATGCAACCCAGCAACTCCTCAGGAAAAAAGCACACCACAAAAAGAAAACCACCCCCCAGATTGCAACAACAGTAACTTGGAAGAACTTCTGAGCCTTCCAGAAAGAGAATTTAAAATTGCCGTGATTAAGAAACTGACAGAAGTCATAAAGGAAAACAATGATAAGGGAAAATTAATCAACGATCAGAAGAATTAAATTGAGACCCTAAAGAGGGAAGTAAAAGAAATGCAGATCAAAGAATTAATGGAGGCACTAAAGAACTCTGGGAAAAGCAATGAAAGCAGAATAGATGAAATGGAAGAATGAATAAGTACTCTTGAAGACACAGAAATAAAAAGAACCAAAACAGAAAAGGAAAGAGAAGTACAAAGGAAAAAGACCAAAGAAAGACTTCGGGAACTATCTGACTCCATGAGGAAAGGAAATATAAGAGTTATAGGAATCCCAGAAAGAGAGGAGAGAGATGTAGGAACAGAGAAAATATTCAAGGAGATAATTGAAGAGAATGTCCCAAACGTGAAGAAGGAGCTGAAAATTGATATACAAGAAGCAAGAAGAACACCAAACTTCCATGACGAAAGGAAAAATACAGCAAGACACATAATAGTAAAGCTCCCAAGAATCCAGGACAAGGAAAAAATAATGAAGCTTTCAAGAGGGAAGAAACAGATAACATTCAAAGGAAAACCAATTAGACTGACATCAGACTTCTCTGAAGAAACACTACGGGCAAGGAGAGAGTGGAGGGACATAGTCAACAGACTCCAAGAAAACAGATGCCAACCAAGAATACTCTATCCTACAAAGCTCTCCTTCCTCTATGAAGAAAGAATAAGGACCTTCCCAGAAAAACAGAAACTCTGGAATTTCATTACAACTAAACCCCCACTCCAAAAAATACTACAAGGAGTCCTAAAGCCAGAACCTCAGAGGGACAAATAACAACGAAAGAAGGCCAAAAAAAAAAAAAGTTATTAAAAGAATAAATAAATAAAATCAAAGGAAAGACAAACACAATGGCAAATACAGATGCTAACATATCAATATTAACTCTAAATGTAAATGGACTAAACTCTTCAATAAAAAGACACAGAGTTGCAGCCTGGATTAAGAAACAAAATCTAACCTTTTGCTGTCTCCAGGAAACACATTTAGCTACAAAAGATAAAAATAGACTCAAAGTTAAAGGATGGAAAACAATTCCACAAGCAAATGGACCAAAAAAGAAAGCAGAAACAGCTATATTTATATCAGATAAAACATATTTCAAACTCAAAAAGATAAAAAGAGACCCCAACGATCACTACATTATAATCAAGGGGACAATACTTCAAGAAGAAATAACACTCATTAACATATATTCACCAAATGAAGGAGCACCAAAATATATCAGACAACTATTGTCATCTCTGAAAACAGACATCAGAGAAAACACATATGTAGTGGGAGACTTGAACACACCACTATCAACAATTGATAGATCAACGAGACAAAAAATAAGTAAAGACACTAAAGCTCTAAATAAGGATCCAGAGCACTTGGGCTTAACAGACATCTATAGAACACTAAATCCAAAAAAATCTGAGTACACATTTTTCTCAAGTGCACATGGATCATTCTCCAGGATCGATCACATACTGGGACACAAGACAAACATCAACAGTATACACCAAGATTGAAATCATACCAACCATCTTTTCTGACCATGAAGGCATCAAACTAGAAATAAACCATAAAAAGAAGGCAAGGAACTCTCCTACCTTATGGAGATTGAAAACCACACTTCTGGAAGACCACTGGACTAACAAGGAGATCAAAGAAGAAATTAAAAAATTCTTTGAATTGAATGACAAGGAGGACACCAATTTCCTAAATGTATGGGATGCAGCAAAAGCAGTAATAAGAGGAAAGTATATAGCAATAGAGGCTCACATCAATAAACAAGAAATAACTCAAAGAAACAACCTAATCTCGAAGCTCAAAGATCTAGAAAAAGAACAACAAAAAAATCCCAAAACCAGTAGAAGAAAAGAAATAATAAAAACCAAAGCAGAAATAAATGAAATCAAAACTAAAAAAACAATCCAAAATATCAATGAAACCAAGAGCTGGTTCTTTGAAAAAATAAATAAAATAGACAAACCCCTAGCCAGGCTCACAAAGGGAAAAAGGAAGAAAGCACAAATAAACAGGATCATAAATGAAAGAGGAGAAATCACAAAGGACACAGCAGAAATCAAAAGAATAATCAGTAACTACTATGAGCAGTTAAATGGAAACAAGTTCAACAATCTAGAGGAGATGGACAAATTCCTACAACTCTACAATCACCCAAAGCTAGATAAAGAAGAAATAGAACACCTAAACAGACCAATTACAAGCAGCGAAATTGAAATGGTAATCAAAAACCTCCCCAAAAACAAAAGCCTAGGACCTGATTGATTTACAAATGAATTCTACCAAACATTCAGAAACGAATTAGTGCCTATCTTTCACAAACTCTTCCAAAAATTGAGAAGGAACAATACCAAACACGTTCTATGAAGCCAACATTACACTAATACCAAAACCGAACAAGGACAACACAAAAAAAGAAAACTACAGGCCAATCTCCCTAATGAACACTGATGCAAAAATCCTCAATAAAATTTTAGCTATCAGAATCCAACAATGTATCCATAAGATAATTCACCACGTCCAAGTAGGATTCATTCCAGGGACACAAGCATGGTTCAACATCTGAAAATCAATCAACGATATCCAACACATCAACAAAAAGAAATATAAAAACCATATGATAATATCAATAGATGCTGAGAAAGCTTTTGACAAAGTGCAACACCCATTCATGATAAAAGTCCTTGAAATTCTTGGGATACAAGGAACATAAGTCAACATCATAAAGGCCATATATGACAAGCCAACAGCCAGTATCATTCTCCATGGTGAAAAGCTGAAAGCATTTCCATTAAGATCTGGAACAAGACAAGGTTGTCAACTCTCACCCCTGCTTTTCAATATAATACTGGAAGTCCTAGCCAGAGCAATAAGACAAGAGAAAGACATACAAGGAATCCAAACAGGAAAAGAAAAAGTCAAACTATCACTATTTGCAGATGATATAATATACATAGAGAACCCCAAAAAACTCCACAGAAAAACTAATTCAACTCATCAATCAGTTCAGAAAAGTGGCAGGATACAAAATCAACACGCAAAAGTCAGTAGCCTTCCTATACACAGACAATAAATATGAAGAAGAAGAAATCAAAACAACCATTCCTTTTATTATCGAAACAAAAAAAATCAAATATTTGGGAATAAATCTAACAAAAGAGGTAAAGGATCTATACAAAGAAAACTATATAACACTGTTAAAAGAAATAGAAGAAGACACAAAGAAATGGAAAGACATCCCCTGCTCATGGATTGGAAGAATAATCATTATTAAAATGGCCATCCTGCCAAAAGCAATATGCAGATTCAATGCTATTCCAGTAAAAATTTCAATGTCATTCTTCAAAGAAATAGAACAATTATTATTATTATTGTTTTTTTTAATAGAGGCATGCTTTATTTATTTGTTTGCTGGTTTGTTTTGTTTGTTTTGTTTATACAAGCACTGGGTACAGTCAGAAGCGCGGGAGGGTGAGAGAATTCACCAGAGCCAGAGCGGGGAGCAGAGCAGGCAGAAGGACCGAAGTACACTGCTGAGGGGAGCAGCGGGCAGCAGGAGAGGTCTGCGCGCCATGTGGGACCCTCCTCCGGTGTCCGGGGAGCAGCCGGGGATCGAACCGGCGCCGCAGAGGCTGCGGGCAGCTTCGCAACCCAGCGCTCAACCACTGCGCCACCGGGGAGGCCCAGAAATAGAACAATTATTGATGAAATTCATATGGAATCACCTAAAACCCCAAATAGCCAAAGCTCTCCTGAAAAAAAAAGGGAATGGAGGCATCACACTCCCAGGCTTCAAACTATACTACAAAGCCATAATCATCAAAACTGCATGGTATTGGAACAAGAACAGACACACAGACCAATGGAATCCAATAGAAAATCCAGAAATAAACCCACAGATTTATGGTCAACTAATATTTGACAAAGGAGCAAAGAATATGCATTGGAGCAAAGAAAGTTTGTTCAATAAATGGTGCGGGGAAAACTGGGTTGCTACATGCAAAAGAATGAAGCTTGACTACTACCTCACACCATACACAAAAACCAACTCAAAATGGATTAAAGAACTATACATAAGACCTGAAACCATAAAATACATAGAAGGAAATATAGGCGAAACATTACAGGACATGCACCTCAAAGACATATTTACAGACACATCACCCAAAGCAGTGATAGTGAAGACGAAGATAAACAGCTGGAACTACATCAAATTAAAGAGCTTCTGCACAGAAAAAGAGACAATAACAAAAAACAAAGAGAAACCCCACCGACCGGGAGAATTTTTGCACACAACGCTAATGATAAAGGACTGATCACAAAAATCTACAAAGAGCTGATGAGACTCAAAAACAACAAAGAAAATAATCCTGTCAAAAAATGGGCAGAAGAGTTAAAAAGAAACTTCTCTGAAGAGGAAATGCAAATGGCCAACAGGCATATGAAAAAATGTTCACCATCACTTGTAATCAGGGAAATGCAAATCAAAACTACCATGAGATACCATCTTACATCAGTGAGAATGGCACATATTAAAAAAACTAGCAACAACAAATGTTGGCGAGGTTGTGGAGAAAAAGGAACTCTCCTGCACTGTTGGTGGGAGTACAAACTGGTCCAGTCACTATGGAGAGCTGTGTGGAGATTTCTGGACCTACTAAACATAGAGCTTCCATATGATCCAGCAATTCCACTCCTAGGTATTTACCCAAAGGACACAGAAACATCAATTCCAAAGAGCACCTGCACCCCTATGTTTATGGCAGCACTATTTACAATAGCTAAGCTTTGGAAACAGCCCAAATGCTCCAAAATAGATGACTGGATCAAGAAGATGTGGTACATATACACCATGGAATATTACTCAGCATTCAAAAAAGATAAACACATGCAATTTGCAGCAACATGGATGGTGCTAGAAGGGATCATGCTCAGCGAAATAAGGCAGAAAGAAGAAGAAAAATACCGGATGGTCTCACTCATAGCAGGAATCTAGAAAACTTAAATAAGGGACCAGGAAAAAGAATAACTATAAGAAAGTAAAAATCAAAATCAACAAACAACTATGAGCCAGAGACACTCTATGGGGGGTGGGGGGCAGGGAGGGGAGGGATTGTGGTCAAAATAAGGGGGTTGCAATTGTATGGGGAATATAAAAATAAAATTTATAAATTAAAAAAAAAGTGAAAAAAAAAAAAAAAAAGACCAAGTGGAGGCCCCTAGAACTGCCTCAAACAAATGATGTATTTCTGAAGAAACTACAGCAATTAGTACCACTATTAAGGACTTGAAGGATGCTGATTTCCACCGTACCCCCATTGAACCCTTTCTTTTTTTTTTTAAAGATTTATTTATTTATGGGCCTCCCATGGTGGCGCAGCAGCTGAATGCTGGGTTGCAAAGCTGCCCACAGCCTCTGCAGCGCCAGTTCAATCCCCGGTCGCCAGCGAGGGTCCCACATGGCATGCAGACCTCTCCTGCCACGCCCGCTGCTCCCCTCAGCAGTGTATTTCTTAATCAGACTGCCTGTTCTGTTCCCTGCTCTGGCTCTGGTGGATTCTCTCACCCTCCCACGCTTCTGACTGTACCCGGTGCTTGTATAAAAATAAATAATTAAAAATAAAGAGATTGATTTATTTATGCATATAAGAACTGGGTCACAGGCCAGAGGTGTGGGGGTAAGAGGATTCACCAGAGACAGACTGGGGAACAGAATAGGCAGATTGACTGAAATACACTGCTGAGGGGAGCAGTGGGCAAGTCAGGAGTGGTCATGCTGCACCATGCAGGCAGCTCCCTGGGCAGGGATGGAACTTGTGCTACAGTGGCTGCAGACAGGTTCATAGGTTGTGCCTCAACCCTTTGGGCCACCAGAGAACCTTTCTGTTGGTCTGTGAAACCCTTTCTGTGAACCCTTTCTGTTGGTCTGTGAAAATGGATCTTGGGGAACAATAGTTAATTACCACAAACTTAACCAGGTATTCTAGTATGTTAACACATTCCCTGGTTCCTGGTATGCAGCTATTAATCTCGCAAATGTTTTATTCTATAGGTAAAGACTACCAGAAGCAGTTTATTTTCAGCTGGTAAGGCCAAAAATACATCTTCACTGTAGAACTTCAGGGGTGTAACAACTCTGCAGCCCTACATCGTAATTTAGTCTGTATGAATCATGGATTGTCTTCCTTCCATATCACAGTGGTTCATTATAATGATGTCATTATGCAAAATGCAAAAAATAGCAATTACTCTTAACATACTGGTAAAATAGTTTCATATCAGAAAGCGGGAATTAAACCCCACAAAAATTCAGGGGACTTCCACCTCAGTGAAATCTCTACACGTCCAGTGATGTTGGTCATGTTGAGATATCCCTTTGAAGAGAAAGACCAAGTTGCTGCTTCTGATCACCTTTAAATCCAACAAGGCACAATTTGTACCTTCTCTTTGGATCTTACAGAAATGTATTCATCTTAGTATGCTACTCTGGCCCATTTACCGAGTAACCCAATACCCAGTATTGAATAGGGCCCAGAACAAGAAAAGGCTTTTCAATCTGTCCAGCCTGCTCTGTCATTTGGGATCCAGTAGATGTCAGTGGTAGAGAGATGCTATTGACATATGGAGCCTTTGGCAGGTCACTATGGGTGAATCACAGTGCAGACCGTAGGATTCTGGGGCAGTCATTCCATCCTCTGTGAATTCCATCATTTTGCAAAGTTGGTTTTAGCTTGCTACTGGAGCTCGGCATACAATAAGATTAAACATGAGCCATCAAGTTCATGAAATGTTCATGAACTGGGTGCTCAATGAATATTTGAGCAAATATATATATTACAAATTCTAAAATGTAGTAGAGACATGGTGCAGCTTTTAGTAAGTTTCTTATTTAAAAATAAAGATTATCATGAACATGTAAAATCCAGTGTTTAAAGTGATGACACACCACACACAGGCACATAATCAGTCATCAATATTTGCTTTTCATCTCAAAAACTTTCCTTTTTAGACATTAGTCAAAAGGCAATTTGAGTTTAGAAAACCATCAATTTCAAATGTGATCACGCATGTCATCTTATTGCTGCAACTTTCATCAATAATAAACCATCAATAGAAATAGGCAGGACAATACTTAAAAAGCTTTTGCAAATATACCTTGGAAATAGTGACTGAAATACATGCTATAAATGGATGTTTCCTAATTTCTCGGACCCTATCCCTCCCTTACAAAAAATGTACCAAGTGCTATAGCTATAGATCCACTTAAACAAGTTCCTCCCTCATAATTTGTTGAATTATATCTAGTTTCATCTTTTGCTTCCTTTGCAATTTAAGGATAAGGAATTCTTTAGCTGTCTGGACTATAAGAATATGAGTAGTTAGGTCTGTTCTTCACATTCTTTTTTTTTTTTTTTGTGAGCAATTTCAAATCTATTGGTTCTGAAAAATGCTTTTAGATGATAGATGTGGTCTAGAGCTTTTCACCAGTTTAAAGGTCTTTGAGAGATATAAAAACTTCAAATATCAATAGCTTGATATTGTGAGTAGGTCTGATCTGACAGTATTCAAACTTTATTATTTCAGCAAAAAGCCTTCCCACCTAGAAGTTTCCTTAGTCTTGAGATTTTCCTGGATTCTGTGGATAGCACTGGTAAACCTGCTGCTGCAAAGCGGGATGAAGGAACCCTCTTAGATTATTCAGACTGAATTTGATAATAGATTATCTATTCCGCAGATGGCTATGAACAAAGGCAATTGGAATTTCTGTAGTATATAAGATTGCAGTTGTCTTCCAGTCTTCTCTCATTTCCTTCATAATGGATTAAGGATAGATAGGGTAAATCTTTTACTTGCTTATTCCTTATATTTTATGACTGGGAACTTAAGATTTTTAAATATACACCTCTTCTTTAACATGAAGAATGTGGATATATTTTCAATTTTTTTTCTAACAAAAACTTGTTTTCTGCACGACAGGTTAAAGAAAATACTCATAATTCACCCATAAGTCTGGCAAATTTCCTTCTAGCCTTTTAAATATGCAAATATATGGTTTTATTTCTATTTACTACCTGTGTTAACCTACATGCTCAGGCAGCTTTGTTCCATTCTAAATGTGTTTTTAATTCAAGGATTAGGTGGCTAAGCCTAAATTTGGCATAGTAATCTCTCACCCATTTTCTGAGGTGAAAGAACTATTTTCACAGCCCAGCTACATATCTTTTAAGTATCTTGAACACACTTCAGTTTCTACCAAGCACCCTTATATTTGTTAATCACAATCATTTAATTTTGCCATCATAGGTAGAAATGAGGCTTTTCCTAGAAGAGTCAAGTGGAATGCCAGACAAGTCTTAACAATCCACTTCTGTCTGATCCTCATTCAAGTGCAAAGTAGTCGTATGTTCTTCATAAATGAGTCAAGGAAATGCTCTAGAGTAAATGACTCTTGAGACTTTCATCACCTAGCCATATATTAGGTTATAACTTTATTGAGTCAAAGGAAAAGGATCTCCTTTTCTGGTGTTTAAAACTTAGGAATTTGTAGGCATATTCACTTTTCTAAAAAGTGAATTGCTTTTCTTAAGGTTTTTTCTTGCCTTTCCAGACTATCAAGTGTTACACTGACATAAAATCTGTATATTTAGAACTAGAAAATCCAGTGTTCCTCCTAAAACACCACTTTCAGTTATGTCTTTACACATAGCCTGATTATATACCCCACCTACACTAAAGTTAACGTATTGAAGTCAAAAAGACATTCCACCTCTACATACAGAATTAAAATTTATTTTAGAGGTAAAGTTTTATACATCCTTTTAAAAATGAAAATTCAAAAGTCTCAGAATGAAACGATCAGTATTCAACATTATAAAGCTATTTTTAACAGTGATTAAAGTAGTGAAAACATTTTACCCTTACAAAAATGTCACAGAATTCAAATCACAACTTGGATCCTCAATGATTCAAGTGTTTTATCTTATACAGTAAGGGCTGGGTCAGTTTTAAGAAAATTCTTCCAGATATGCTGGGCTCAATTCCTCTATTATCACCATCCATCAGCTCACACAGTGGGATAGCTGGCTGCTGAAGCGATTCCACAGTGGTTGTTTTTATCTTTGGTCATTTTTACATAGCCATTATCACCCCATTCTGTACCCCAACTGAAAGAAAAGCACATTCCATGTCATCTAAACAAGCAAGAAACATGAGCTTCATTCACAATAAAATGGTGCTTACCAGCTATCAAACATTCTTCTAACTACTGTAACACATATTAATTCTTCTAGGTTCTTAACTTTTTGACAGGAAATTGAGGCAAAACTTGGATTCCAGAATAGTAGTCTGTCTCTACAGGCTATCTTAACTAAAGAACTGTGAAACTGATTCTGACAATCCTCATGGCCTCTGAGACTTGGGAAGTGAACACAATAGCGTGGTTCCCGGTGATAAAGATGCACAAAGGCCACTTGCACAATCTTTCCAACTTCTGCTCATGTAACCATTTTGAGAAACTGGAGACAAAAAAAGGAAACCATTCTCTAACCCCAGATACAAAATCTTGGGGCCAAGTGTGTTTCTGATGTAAGACAATTTTCAGAAATTAGGAATATAAAGCTACAAATAAAAAATAACCTCACAAGCTTGCTACACAATTTATAATCAAACATCAGTACTTCTGAGTTTACGTTAAGTAAGAAGATGACTTCTAGGGTTTCAAAACTGAGCTTTTGTGACTTGAAAAAATATACTGATTCTAAACAAGGAATCCTTTACAACAAATCTGGAATTTTATACCTGTTCTTGACAATCCAAAATTTATTGTTATTTGAATCTGTTCCTTCAACGCCATAGCCAACCACCAGAACACCATGATCCAGGTCTTCGCTGCTGCAACTTGGTTCATAATAAATACCTGGGAGAGTAAAATTCAATATTGAGGTCAGGTGCACCAAGTGACATGTCACAATAACCTGCCTAAGATATGTATCTCACAAGCCAGTCACTGTCATAAACAAATTTCAAGACTAAAAAAATATAATTGTTGGGCCTCCCTGGTGGCGCAGCAGGTTGAGTGTGGCACTGTGAAGCTGTCCACAGCCTCTGCAGTGTCGGTCGATCCCCGGCCAGCCAGGGAGATACCCACATGGCATGGCAGACGTCTCCTGCTGTGCCCGCTGCTCCCCTCAGCAGTGCTTTCGGTCCGGCTGCCTGTTCTGCTCCCTGCTCTGTCTCTGGTGAATCCTCTCACCCTCCCGCACTTCTGGCCTATACCCCAGCTCTTGTATAAATAAATAAAATCTTAAAAAAAAATTATAAAATATAAAATTGTAGATAAAAAAGGAAAAAGCCAAACTCAACTCAATAGAAATAAAGTTCAGTTAAATCATACTTATCAAATATCAGCTGAAGATATCTTCTACTTTAAAAGACTTGCAATAACATGATCTATTGGCATGAAGGCTAAAGTGAGGTGAGATACTCAGCTACAATATAGTAATTAGCATAATCCTTTTATACTCTTAGAATTGACTTCAACTAAGGATAGTTGAGCACAAAACAAAATACTTGAGCCACAGGGTTCTCTATCGTAGAATTATAATGGTAAAAATATTTTGAAATAAACATCCAACACTAGAATACTTATGTAAACTAGATTGTATCTTTGGAATTAATTACATAGCCATTGAGAACTAATTATGAAGTTTGTCAGCATGATAAATGCTTGCAGCATGTCAAATGGAAATATCCTTATGGTGAATGCACACTCAAAATCCTACAGTCCTTGAAAGCAGGGTTCCCTATCAAAAAGTCTATCATGGTGTTGTGTTTCAATTTTGCTGCCTGAATTTCAGTAATAAACACCCACCTGATTTATAGAACTGGAAGGACGAATGGCTTGCATCAATAGCAACAGAGATAGGCCCCACAGTAGCCACTGCCTTCATAAGGGTCTTCTCCCGATTTGGGATATCCACGTAGCCAGTGTCATTGGCAGCAGAAAACTCAGGTTTGTATTTACAAGTATCTGAGTCCTTCAAAGGTATCAGAAAAGAGACTTGATTACTGCCAGTTACAACCTGGGGAATATGAGTTCTAGGACCATAAGACTCAGAAGTTTGTATCTTAATGACTTCTAACAAAGTCAGATTTATTATAAGCAAAATGCTACTAGTTGGTTTGGAACTTGGAAAAATTAGCAGACATTTCTTCAGTGAGACCATAAGAAATGTCCCACTATGGGTAAATTTGCATTATGCTGAATGGTTCATATATTCTCCGTATTAAACAGAAATCAAAACAACTATTGGTTAATGAACTTATCAGAAACTGCAAATGCTGATAATGAGTTATAACGGTTTCATCTAAAAATGTGAATGTTGAATAAGGTGTTTGTTAGCTCTAAACTTTCAACCCACTCAACTTTCAAAAGGAGAGCTGGAATGACAAATGAGCTCCATTTACCTTTGCAAGATATGGATAGGAGTCTTCTGAGTCCAGCCCTCCATTTTCCTTAATATACTGGAAGGCATAATCCATTAGACCACCATTGCAGCCTTCATTGCCTTGCGACCGTGAACAGTCCACCAGATTCTGTTCACTCAATGAAACAAGTTTTCCAGTTTTCTGGAACATCTGTCCTTCAAGGGAACCAGTTGCACTAAAAGCCCAACAAGAACCACACTGGCCCTAAAAATAAAAAAGCTGTCAGTTTACAAAAGAAGACACAAAGACTAATATAATTGTCCATATACCTGGACTTAACAAAACCTAGTAAACTGCATGTCACTCCATCATGCCTTTTTGATTTTCCTATTGGAGCCAGTAGATCTGAACTTGAATACCACCATACTTGGTACAAATGATAGAATGAACTGATAGAATACCTGATTCTTTACAGGAGTTACATAGCCTTTCTTTCTCCAGTCCACAGATTTGGGGACTTCAAGCAAGAAAGGTGATTGGAACATTTTCCCCATCTTCTTTTGTTTCTTCTTTTGAAAGCCATTCATCACCTGCTTGAATTCTTCATTGGTCTTTAAGAAAAAGTAAGCAAAATGTTGAAAAATCAAGAGATTATTTGGTACAGTACTGAAGAGAGGCATACAAAAAGCATAGCAATCCATGTCATACTCACCATGTCACCAAAGGAATTCATGGCCATTGTGAAGCCATGATTCCCTAGGCTGTATTCCCGATTGTGCAGTTCAATCATTTTCATATTTTTCTCCCACACTGCTCTTCTCCATCCTTCTTCACTCTAGAGACAAAAATGTAAAACCAACTCACCTTCACCAAGTGGGTTCGAAGAAAGAGAAAGAGAAACACCATGGGTAGGGAAGACTATCTGTGAGCTGTTCTCCAGCACCCACCCAACAGTGCCGTGAAGTTGTAAGGTTGATGAGTGCTGCCTTCCAGAAGCTATGCTCTGCTATAAATTCCCATTAGAGGGGCCTCCTTGGTGGCGTTAAGACGCAACCTAATAGGCTATCCACAGCCACTGCAGGAGTACTCCCTGGCCAGGGAGCAACCCACATGGCGCAGCAGACTTCTTACTTGCCTGCTGCTCCCGCAACATTGTATTTCCAACAATCTGCCTGTTCTGTTCCCCACTCTGTCTTTGGTGAATCCTCTCACCCACTACACCTCTGGCCTGTACCCCAGTTCTTGTATGTATAAATAAATCTTTAAATTCCCATTAGACCATCCTCTGAATGGGTCATTGTGGGCTGTTTTCAGATGTTACCAACCATGCCATAGAGTCTCCTATGAGTTGACTTCCACTGGGACCATTGTGCATCTAAAGTCTGATCAAATTTTGGAGAAGCTGAGCTTATTCCCAAGCAAAGGGCAGTCAGGAGAAGTAAAGGATTCATGTTGCAAAAACCTAGGAAGGGGGGCGCGGAAATGAATATCTGATTAGAACCATCATTCTAAAAAGTCATCTTCTGTGACGTTATAGTATGTGGTGAAGTAAAAACATTTAAATAGTCTTCTCAAATATTCCCAACAGACTTATGGAAGGCTAAGGATGTGGGTGAAGAAACAGGCCAAGAACTTATCAAAGAGTGGCGGCATTTGACCCCGTCATCAAAACGAAAAACAGGCTGACACGATATAGAAATTGGAACAGATTTCATTGTAAGAGCACAATAATTCAGGTACTGATGAAGTGGATTCTTAATGCAACAACTAGTAAACTGTTGGTTCTTGTTACTTACCAAAAAAAAAAAAAAAAAAAAGACCCAAAGAAATCTGTTTTTCAGGGCAAACTAACCCAAGTAGGCTAAGGGTATCCCCAAGAGTACCCCACTTTTGTTCTCCACTATTGTAAAGGCAGGTGAGAACTACACCATACAACCCTTCCTGAAGTCTTTTTGAAAAGCTTTCCCAGGAGGCGGGTAGGAGTACCCCCAGCGCTCAGCTGTCCCCACACTTGGCCCCTGCTACCCACCTCCCCTACCGCCTCTCCAGACCCGGGTATGCGGTCACGTGGCACGACTAAGCACAAGAAGGGTCAGGATCTCCTGGGACAGAACGTGGACTGGGCCAGGCCCACACCGGCGCCACAAGCAAGGCAGGCAGGGCCAGGGCTGTGCCTCCTCGCTCGCGGCCGTGAGCAAAAGCCTGCAGCTGCTAAAGGTTGTTGGCCGCAGGCCCCGAGCCAGAGTCGGGTGAGGGGGGCCAGACGGCCTCGTCCCACCAGAACGGGCCTCGTTCGACGGCGACCCAGGGGTCTAACCGATGCCCGCCGCCGCCCTGAGGCTTGCCGGCCTGGCCCAGCCCACGATCTCCAAGGGCTCAGCGCCGCACCGGGTACCCCGAGTCGTTCTCCCTCCTTTCCCCACCTCAAAGCAGCCCGGCTGAAGGCCAAGCCGAATCCAGCCGCGCCAGCTTCCTCCGCCGCGTCACCGAACCGGCCCCCCTCCAGCCCCGTCCCTTTCCACTCCGGAGCCCACCCCCGCCCGCTGACCTGCGGCGGCCCCGCTGCGCAGGCGCACACGGACGCTCGCAGCTCCTGCTAGGTCGCCGGGCCCGAGGCTGGAACCCGCAGCACCCGACTCGCCCTTTAAGTTCTCCAGACTCGCTAGGTGGGGGTCGGCGCCTGCGTCTCCTGCCCGCGATTGGCTGCGGCGATCTGGGGCGGGGCCGAGGGCGCCGGCTCTCCCGGCGCGTGACCCGGCTCCGTCCCGGCTCTGTCCCGGCTTGTCCCGGGCGGCGGTCCTGCCTCAGTGGCGCGGGGCGCGGGGCGTGGGGGAGGGGAGGCGGGCGCGGGGGAAGGGAGGCGGGCGTGGGGTCAGCTGACGGCGCTGGCCGGGCCGGCGCCTCCCTGAGGACCCGGATCAGTTAATTCACGCTCGAAGCACTTGGGACACTAGCAGAAGCTACGGCGAGCCCCAGGTGGATTTTTAGCTAAACCTCATTTCAGCCCTAGAATATTGGTTAAAACTTCTGGGGCAGAGAACACTAGAGTCTGGTCTAGTGGTGCCTGTTTATTCCACAGCAGAGGCGGGGCCGAGTGGAATGCAGAGCCCGGGGGAAGACGCGTTATCTCCGTTTCTGGGTGGGCTGCAGCTGGGTTCTGGAAG
This sequence comes from Talpa occidentalis, assembly GCF_014898055.3. Taxonomy (NCBI): domain Eukaryota; kingdom Metazoa; phylum Chordata; class Mammalia; order Eulipotyphla; family Talpidae; genus Talpa; species Talpa occidentalis. The sequence continues at coordinate 73,817,088 of NW_023605083.1, forward strand.
ACGATGGCAATTCCCCAAACAGGGCGATGATTCAGCTTCAAAATCTGGGAGGAAAAGCTAATGGCTTGGGTGGGTCTTCATAAAAGGTGTGACATTATGTAATGTGTCTTCCCTAGTTCAGGGAGTTTTCCCTCTCAAGCCTTTCTCAAAACCAGCAGGGACTAGTTACATACTGAAAATTTTGCCTTAATATAAAGGAGAAAAGAGGTTGAGAAGAGCAGAAGCTGCGCTCTCTGCACTGTGGATCAGTGTCTTTCTCGGTATCCAGCCTACTTTTCTTGAGATTTAAGAAACGTACTTTAACAATATTTAATGCCAGGTTTTAGGTTATGCAGTTTAAGGAAATGTTTTAGATGTCAGTATACATTTTGTATATATAATAGATAAGTTTATAATCACTAAAGATTTAAAGACATTAATTCAGAAACCTTCCTAAAGTTTATTAAATTATGTAAGAAACATTTGAGTCCTAGAGCAAGTTAGGGCTAAGTAGGCAACTTTAGGGACAGTGCAGGCAGGGATTTTGGGAAAATTAAAAAGCTTCTGAAATAAGGAAAGAGAATTCCAGGAGGACTAATGAGGGCAGTAAAATTTAAGGCTAATAGGGAGAGTAAATTTTAAGAGAACTTAGACAGGGGCAGTGAAAGAAAGACTAAGAGAAGAGCTGTAAAACTGGACATAGCTACCCAGGGAAGTACAGCCACTGAGAGAGAGCCGGTCACCAAGAGGATGATGAGATTTTAGAATAGAGAAAAAAGGTTTAAATATCCCTTAGACACAGGCCCATGGGGCATCTGTTGCTCCTCCTTGGCATTGCTGCCTTGGAGTCTTTGCTTTTGTTCTTTCTCCTGTAAATAAACTTTACTTTCTTGAACAGAGTTTGTTTCTCTTCATTTATTTATCTGAGGGTTTGTCTACAAATTCCTTTTTACGGCTTCCTGGGACAAGAACTTGTGGTGGTTCAAGGTTATTGGGATAAACAGCAGCAGCAGATGTAATCATGATAACAGCACATCCTGGCTTCACATTCATTGTAGAAAATAAATAACCCTTGTCTCCTCCATAACTCTTTTCTAGGCATTTCCTTCCCTCCTTCCCTCCTTCCTTCCTTCCTTCCTTGACACAGTGCAAGCTAGAATTATGCAGTTTTAGGGACAGTGCAGGAGGGGACCTCTGAAGAATTTAGGGAGGCTTCAGAGATAAGGACAAGCAAGGGAAAGTAACCAATTCCACTAGGAAAAACAAACATCCCAGGACCAAGGACAACATTGTTAACGCTGGTCCTGGTTTCCTTCAGGTGGTAAAGGGAGGCAGAGATTGGAGAAATGGAGAGTGGTTTAATTTATGGACAATTTAGAAGGGCAGCTGTTTAACTTCAATGCAGGGATGGCCATCCAGAGGACTAGGCCATAAAGATGTAACAAATGGGGAAAGACAAGGCTGTTAGATAAGGGATGTGAAGATCCCTCACTCAGTAGCAAATGAAGTGAGACAGACGAGAACTAACCAATCACAAAGAGACTGGTGGAGCTTTAGAATAATGAGGGAAAGAAGGTCTATATTTCCTGAGACACAACTCCACTTTGGCTTCCTTGCCCCTCCCAGGCCTGGTTTCCTGGCCTGGGAGTTCTACTTTATTTCTGTTCCTTTTCTCTTCAATAAAGTTTTTCTTTCTCTAAACAAACCTGCCTCTTCTCGCTTGCTTGCCTGAGCGTCTGCGAAGTTCCTGTTGTGGCTTCGTGAGACACCAACCCGTGGGGGTCTAGTGGCTGGGGCTCAGCGCTGGCCTTGCAGCCTGGGATCCCTTGCTGGCTGAGAGACTAGGCTTGACAATTCTGGTATCCCTCCCTCCCTCCCTCCCTCCCTTCTTTCCTTCCTTCCTTCCTTTATTTTATTATTAATAAATTGATTTTGTTAATATACATATTAACAAAAATGGAGTCATAGTTCTTGTTGATTTGTTAACTCTTAATGTCTAAGAAAATAAGCAGAAATCAATTTGGGACACAGAAAAATGCTATCAATGTCAGAGTTAGCTATAACAAAGCAGTTTGGCTGTGAAGATGCCCGGTAGGCTGCCCCAAAGACCTGGAACACCATAATTCCATACCTCCACATTATATCGCTGCTGCCAGAAGGATAAACAATAGAATGTTTGACCAGACCTGGAAATTCACAAAATACATCTTTTAAAATAAAGATTTTTATGAACTAATTCTTGCATTTCTCACATATAGATTGCATCTGAGCTCACGGATAAGGACTCCCTTAATGTATACAATGCACTCCACTACCTCCTAACTTTACCTATGAATGTTAGAAAATTATTGGGTAACCACTTCTAAAACAAATATCTTGTATAGAAAAATTCATGTGGTTTTTCTACTGCTTATCACAATGGCATAGAAGCTATAACCTACTTCAGGACAGAGTGCTGCAACTGAACAGGACATTTTCTGGCACTGTACTATGGGCTAGTACTCTCTTTTGACTCAAAAAACAAAAATGCTAACTTTAATCATCGCAGTGGTAATTAGTTAACATCGATAATCTAAATAGAAACACAATCAGATAAATACATGTTTTCAAAAATCAATTTATTAAAAATTACATTTTATGTACTTTGAAGTAGAATTCTTTCCGTTTCAAACACAGCTAGGTGCTAGAAGCTCTCAGATGATTTCAAAGGATATTTTATTGCATTTGGCAGGAGTTTTTTCTTTTACAATCAATCATGACAGTCAACACCAGCATCATTCACATGTGGAAATAAATGAAGACCACCTGCAACTTACTATAAGAAATTAGATAATTTGGGGCCTCCCTGGTGGTGCAAGAGATTAAGATGCAACCTATGAAGCTATCCTCAGCCACTGCAGCACAAGTTCGATTGCACAAGTTCGATCCCTGGCCAGAGAGGTGACCCACATGGCACAGTAGACCTCTCCTGCTTGCCTGCTGCTCCCCTCAGCAGTGTATTTCAGTGGATCTGCCTGTTCTGTTCCCTACTCTGTCTCTGGTGAATCCTCTCACCCCCCTCACCTCTGGCCTGTACCCCAGTTCTTGTATGTATAAATACATCTTAAAAAAATGAGATAATTCAAAGACAGTCAGGGTGGGGGGAAAAAAACCTAATAATAAAAAAATAAGGACGCTTGGGGTAAGCCCTGATTTGAGGCTGCTGTCAAGGGGCATTTGGAGGAGAAACAATTAGAAACATAATAGTCCATGTGACTGGTTTGGGGACGATGTTTGTATTTCTCTGGTTTGTTCTGAGCTAGAAAAGGAGGCAAAAATGAAGTTTGTAGCCATTCTTGGCTCTTGAGATGGTTGCTGCAGAGGTTTCTGTTGTGGGTCAGAGTTCTATTGTCATATAAAGTATGACCATTGTTCATTTGTTTACTCAGTGATCACAAGAAACTTAATTTATTCTAACATGTGGGTTTTACAATTGCCTTTGGGCCATAGCACCATAAGATTGCACAGGGTGGAAAAACCTGCTGCTGTCTTAACATCTGGGCCTTGAGCAATAACCATAACCTGACAGAAGGCTGTCTGGCAGGCACTGCTCCAAAGAATGTCATCCCCTTTGTTTCTTGGAATGTGTCACAAATGCAATGGAGGAAAATTAAATCAAAACCTAAAATTAAATCAAAACATACCTAAATTCAGGAGAAAGCCATTTAAGCAAGAGAGTGGAAGCTATTGTTCAAATTCATGACATCTCCTTATACATAATCTGCCTAATAATGTTTAACAGAAATGTGTTGCTCCTAACCATCATGTTCTACTCCTTTTTCTATTCTCATTTCTTTGTAAAATAACTTAGATGAATGCTAATTATTAAAATGGTTGCATTTTAGTTACATGATCAAGGCTTAGCTCTGTCTTGAATAAAAATAGAGTTGGCAGAACTTCCTTACTCCTATTTAAAATGCAGCATTTCAGATGGCCAATAGACACATGAAAAAATACTCATCATCACTTATCATTAGGTAAACAACAATCAAGACCAAAATGAGAGACCATCTCACATCTGTGAGAATGACCCATCTCAAAAAAATCCAGAAACAAGTGTAGGCAAAGATGTGGGGAAAAAAGGATCCCTTGCATACTGTTAGCGGGAATGTGAACTGGCCCAGTCCCTATGAAAAAAACAGTATGGAAGTTTCTGAATATATTAAAAATGGATCTACCATATGACCAAAGCAATTCTACTCCTAGTTATTTACCCAGAAAATACAAAAACACTAACTCAAAGGGATATATACATTCCTATATTCTTTGCAGCACTATTTAGATTAGTCTAGCTATGAAAACAACTTATGAGTGCAAAAAAGAGTAATTAGGAAGATGTGGTATATATACACAATGGAATACTACTCAGTTATTAAAAAAAGAAAAACTCTTGCCTTTTGAAACAGCATGGATGGAATGGAGGGGATCATGTTAAGTGAAAGGAGAAAGACAAATATGTTTTGGTGTCACTATTATGTGGAATATATAAGGAAACAAAAGAAAGGGCCAGATGAAGCTCAACCAATGACAAATCTTAGAAATCTACCAGAGAGGAGAAGCAAAGTGGGGAGGGAGCAAAATGGTGGAGGACTGTGGTCTTATTTGTGGGTGTGTGGGGTAAACATCTGAAGGGGGTGAACCTATATCTCTAAGTCACATACAGTGTTGTAAACCAATGATAGTGCAATAAAAAAAAATAAAATAAGATGATAAAATGCCGGATCTGTGAAAGTATAGTCTTGTGTATATCTGTGTAGATTTCCTTTGTTCACTAGTAAATTGTATGTGATCAAAACAGAGAAGCCCTTTGTGATGGTAGGAGAGTCAGCTTGCATGTAATTGTGCCAGGGGATTGTTCTATGGGAAAGAAATAGAGAAGGGATAGCCATCTATGGGGACCTGATACTCCTGGAAATTAAAGTATTATTAGAGAGGATTCCTGTGATGATGATGATGATGATGATGATATTAACAGGAAAACAAGATACAAAGGGTCCAGTATTTGGGATGATTTATGATTTTTTGACTTTATAATGGTGTCAAAATAATACACATTAGGTAAAAACCATACTTTAAATTTTGAATATTAATCTTTTTCTGGGCTAGAGATACATAGTAAGATACCCTTTTTTTTGCTGTTGGGAAGTGTCAATGAGCTGTAGCTTCCTGTCAGCCACAGGATCATCAGGCTAAACTATGGTATTTGATTGCTTTAGATGTATTAAATGCATTTCAACTTACAATAGTTTCATCTTACAGTGGGTTTATTGAGATTAACTTCATTTTAAGCTGAGGAATATCTGTATAATTTTTTTTTACCCCATCTCTGGAAGTTTTCAACCAAAGGGAAAGAACAAATCTAGTGATATAGTATTCAAGATCTAGAGGAACTTAATATTTCTCCCCAATATAACAACTCCATCCTATTTGTTTTAATTCAATGAGTCTAAAATTTCTCTTACAAACATTATCTAGAAAACTGTACATATGTAAAGTGGTTCATTACCATTTATCATTCATGGAAAAGAGACTGGTTATGATTTAACATTCACATGAAGCCACTTATGAAATAACTTACTTCTCTGAGCTAACTTGCTTTTCCTATAGGATGAAATAGTCAGCTAATTTACAAGCAAGTAAATCAATCAGCAGGCAATAAGCCTTTTGTGTTTACTATTCTCTTCTGGTGTAGTTCAAGGATTTACTTAAACACATTTTATTTTATTTTTTTTAAAGATTTATTTATTTATTTATACAAGCAATGGGTACAGTCAGAAGCGCGGGAGGGTGAGAGAATTCACCAGAGCCAGAGCGGGGAAGAGAACAGGCAGACCAATGAAATACACTGCTGAGGGGAGCAGCGGGCGCAGCAGGAGAGGTCTGTTGTGCCATGTGGGACCCTCACCAGTGGTTGGGAATCGAACTTGCACTGCAGCTTCGCAGCCCAGCACTCAAATGCTGCGCCACCAGGGGAGGCCCTGCTTAAACACATTTTAAATGTAACCCTTCTAACAGCTTTTCTGAAACTCAGTCTTTATTTTTAAAATCTAAAGTTAACTAGAATAATCTTGATGTTATATCACAGAAGTGCAGACCGTGACCAGTATGTTTAAATGAGACTATACAAAGCATTGTGGTGCAATAGGTAACAAATGAGTTAATCCTGTGGGATTTTTCCTTATTTCTCTGACTATAATACTCCTTTGGATGCCAGAGGATCTCTTCTTGAAATCTGAAAACATGGTTATTTCATGAAACAAGCTCTAATTTCCTATGTGACAAATTTCAACAGACTTGGAGGCTTAACAAAATAAGAATTTATCCTTTCATCATTGTAGAAGTCAAAAGTCCAAAATCATGTCAGCTGAAAGTCAGGTGTTGACAGGTATGTACTACCTCTAGAGGCCCTTGGGAGAAGATGTTCTGAGGGTCTCATGTGCTCCTTTACTTGTGTCCACATCACTCCAGTCTCTGCCTCCAAGGTCACATGGCCTTCTCTCTTGTCTGAAAAATCACTGTACTTCACTCTTGTAAGGACACCTGTGACTGTGTTTGGATCCTATCCAGAGTCCAGTAATCTCTCTATCTCAAGACTTTTGATTTAATTACATTTACAATGTCTTTGTCATATAAGGTAACATTTATAAGTTCCAGTAATTAAGAACAAATACCTAAGACAAATGGCTTAAGTATAAAGTGAGTTTCTTGACAAGGTTATTCAAAACTTTGTGCTTATCCTAAAAGCTGGCTGGGCTAGCACAGTTAGGCCCTAAATTCTATGTGATCTTTTCACACAGTAGTTTTTTTTCACATAGGCTTGACTACAGACATTTCCTGCCACGACTCAACTGCCAGTGCAATGTTTGACATGGCTTTTTATGTTTCAACACTCCCACATAGCAGTTTTTATTACATGCCGCCCCCCTTTCATAGCCACCCATCCCATGGCCTCTGCATATAAAAACATTGCTCACCTCCCCCTACCCTGAGACATTGCCCAGTTTAGACTTTGAGCAGCTCCTTGTTGCACTCATCCCCATTAAGAAAGTCTTTCCTTACTAATGTACGTTATTGTAATTCTCCCCCTATAGTACCCCTTACCTTTATGGTATGTGATCAAAACAGACAGGCCCTTTGTGATGTTAGGACAGTTAGCTTGCATGTAATTGTGCCAGGGTTGTTCTATGGGAAAAAACAGAGAAGGGATATCCATCTATGAGGACCTGTTACTCCTGGAAATTAAAGCATTATTAGAGAGGATTCCTGTGGTGATGATGATGATGATGACAACGATGATGATGATGCTGATGACAGTAGCAGGCAAATAATACTCAGGTACAGGCACTGTCCTAAGCATTTTATAGCTGCTCCTTCATTTTCTTTTCACAACAAACCTATGACAATGTGTTTCAAACAGAATCACCTGGAGGGCTTGTGAAGACAGTTTGCTGATCTCTATCCTCTGAGTTTCTGATTTAGTGAGTCTGGAATGGGGCTCCAGATTTTGCTTTTTTTGACAGATTCTTAAGGGACCTACTTTGGGAACCACCTCCCTAGGAGATGGGTGCTATGATATGCTCCAATTACAGATAAGGATAGTCAAAGCAGAGGGGTATACAAAATCAAGCAGGGTGGGGGTGAATGAACAGTATTTCATTGTCTCTAAAGTAAAGAAATGTGCTTTAGGGCAGTAGGGCATAGTTAGACAAGGAAACTGAGTTTTGGGGACTTTACCCTCTTTCCTTACTACCAGCCCACTCATTTCACAAACTGTGTGCCAGAAGACAACAGGAGAAGTGGAATGTGAGTACTGAGGTTGTCATCAATAGAGGACTAAAGCTCTTCATGCCAGGTTCTGGACTTTGATGCTGATGATGGCTTACCTGATGAAAGAAGGAAAAGACAGGTGAGCCACAGGGAAGGCATGCTGCCTGAACTGGGCTGAGTTCCATATCTTCCCACTCCACTAGTTTCCAGGAGGGCATTTTGCCCTGTGCCTCCTGGGTGTTACCTTGCTTGATCATTTCTCAGAGACAGAAGCTTTGCTTCTTCACTGTGATAAATTCATTGCCAGATTTTTAAACCTACCTTTGATTACAATGCTTCAATGATTCATGATTTTGAGACCCTCAGGTACAAAAGTGTTAAGTTTATTAATTTACCAATTCAAAAATCATACATAGAAAACATTCTTTAAAATTTTTTGAGACCACAATACAAAAAGAACCATATAATCAAGCATCCCCAATTCCCTGTATGATTCCCCAAGTACCCAAACCCAGAAAATCTCAATATAAACTTTGAATGTTTTGTCGAGTTGATCACTGCACTATGGTAGTTTACGTTTCTCTTTACTTGTGCCCTGTAAGTCCCCTAATCCTTAGGTTGTTGCATTCCTATCTTGTTTTCCTTGCCCTCAAAGCAGGTCTATATGTATGTTCTCAAGCACATCTAACCCTTATCTTCAAATCCATAGGATCCACGGAGAAACCCAGATTCTCCTTGTGAGACTAACTCATCCTCTGAATACAAATGTCTTTCTTTAGGATCACTGCTACCATGACCAAATGAAAAACCATGTAAGAATTCAGCATAGAACACAGTTCTGATCCAAGGAAGCAATAACTACTATTTTAAATGGATTTTATTATTCATAGCATCCTGTGTCCACACTAGCAAGAGAAGCCAGATGGATAGTAGAATGCATGGGTAGTCCCCACACCATTTCCTGTTTTACAATCCCATTGCATGTTGAATTAGCATGATATGGAGTCTCATCCTTCCCAAGCAAATCTCAGATTTTCTGTCCAGGGTGCAAGAATCACACAAAATGGTCCTTCCAAAACTAATTAGTGCCTGCACTATACATATAGCTTTTGTCTTCTAAATCCACCCACTCTGGTACAAAGTGCCCTCCCCCTCCCCCAGTTTCTAAATTCCTGTGGGTCTGTGTAGAAAATTACTCATATGTAATACTCAGTTATGGTGTCCAGTGATGGTTGAATGACTCTGGAAATTAAGTTGATTTTTAGAAAGTTTGGGAAGGGAAAAGGAGATTTTTTTTTCTCCAAGTTAATAGAGGGAGTGGAACTAAATGATAATTTGAATGATATGAGAGGGGTATTTCAGTTACACCAGGAAGATGAGCAAACTAAGTTACATAGTTCATGTCCCCTGAAAATTGATTTGAGAAGAGAGATTTTGTTTTATAGTGTTGGGGTCATTATGTGTGATAAACATGCCAGCTTGACAATCATTGAGCTAAGAGAGAAATTGTTGCTAATTTGACTTGGTGTTGTTTCTGTGCCTTCCTTTGCAATTGTAAATCTTCTTCCTGGGAATGCCTTCTAAGGTATAACAGTGGGAAGGGTAGAGGATTTGGAATAATGGCAGTACAATGGCTGGATTCAGGAATTGATGTTCTCTCACTCACTCTGTGATTCCTTATTTGTATATGGATTTGTATACTGAGTTTCTTTTATGTCAGGGCCTGTGATGAGGAAATCAGTGATGAACAATTACTGATGCATTTTTTCTGCTGGGGGAGTTGACATTCAATTGAGCAGTAGGCTTGAATAGAATATTCCCTTTGGATAGTAGACTCGTGCTTCTTTGCTTCCCCATTGACTTAACACCTTGAGAGTTATTAATTTTGTAGGTTCTCTAAGAGGTGAAGTTCCCATGTAGCCACCCCATCCCCTTGTTTGAGGGAGCCTCAGAAAGTCTGGAAGCCACTTCTTCACATGATTTTATTGGGAAAAGGAATTTGTGAATGACATTAAGTAAAAGACATATTTACCAAAGCTATCTGGTGCAATTTCTTATGGATCAAGTGACTTACTCATTCAGGTGTTTCTGCCTAGTCACAAGGTCTGTGTCTGCCACCTGTGACTGTGACTGGCTATCTGTTCTCAGTCTTCAGGGTGTGGTCTCATTGCTCCTTTGAACCTCAGGCTGCCCACTCTCAAACTTAGCAGAACCCTCTGTGTTAACTGAAAACAAAGGCTGATATGACTGAAAGCCGTGAATAACATTCTAATCAAAACACTTTCACCACTTTAAAGTCCTTTCTCAGGGAGGCAGAATTCACTCTCACAAAATAGGTACAGAGCTATTCCCTGTAAACCAATGCAGGCATTAGCAAAATGTCTAGGATCATAAATGGCATCAAATAAAACAAACATTTATTTTAGATACAATATCTCACCATGGGTGTCTTTTCTTGTCAATATATATAGCATTCCATGATTTGACTATATCACAATTCCTTTAACATACTTTTCTCTTATTTCAATTTTTTTTTGCCACAAAAAGGATATTTGTACCTGTATCTTCATAGATGTGTGCAAATATTATTATAAAACTATTTCCTGGGAATAGAACTACTTGCTGAGAAAAGTTACTTCAATGTATACTCCCATCTATAGAGAGAAATAAAACATGCATTTCTTCATATTTTGTAAACCAGTTCATTTTACAAGCAACACTGAGAAACCAAGTTTCCTGAGGTTCACATACACTATTTGAAGCCATGAACTTCTCACACATATTGGAATTTACTTAATTCACTCTTCACCACAACTAAGATTGCTAATCCATTTTACGCTTGAAAATCAAAATGTGATTTAGCTGTGAGCCCTTAGGCAAATAGTGTTTTATGTGTCCATTTGAGTAGGTCCACAGTTATTCAAACACTAACCTAGATGTTGTTATGCAGTTATTTTATAAATGTGATAACAGCCTAAATTGGTTGATTTTAAGTAAGGGAAATTATCCTAAAATATAATTTTAGGATGTTATCCTAAATGCAAAAAATAAAAATATTTGTGTGGATCTGATTCATTGAGTTGAAAGATTTTCAGAGCAGAAATTAGACTCCTGAGGAAGCAGCAATTCTACCATGGACTTAGTGATACCCAAGAGTTCCAGTGGGTTTTTTCCTGAAAGCCATCAGAGAGAGATGTTAAGATATTTATCGCATGGAGTTAGTTTATGTAAAACTCTCCCAATTACATAAACTAACTCCATGTGATAAATATCTTAACATCTCTTTCCCTGCTGGTTCTGGCTCTTTGGTTGAATGTCATGGGAAAATGTTAAATATTAAAAGTACTATACATTTACACGGTATTTTCTAGTACCTGAGAATTATGTGAAGACATGAGACATTTACAGTTTAAATGGGCTGGGGAAGATGGTAGAGTAAGGCTGAAAAGACTGGGTCTTTGATCACCAGCAGGTTTATAATTTGGACAAGTGGTATAATTTCTCACTGGGCCTCCATTTTATCACTTAAAAAATATCTTTTTAAAAAAGAGTTGAACAAATGATTTCAATGGGTCTTTCCGGGCCTAAAAGGTGTAGAATCGTGAGTTTGCTTTATATCCACGGTACAGTTTAAGATCTTTTTATTGTAGATCTTTTAAGATCTTTTTATTGAAGTATCATATGCAAATAAGCAATTGCCCAAATTTAAGTGTACAGGTAGTGAGTTTTGACAAATGCATCCAGTCCGGTAACAACCTTAATGATAACATTTCTATCCTTTCACAAATTTCCCTCTTGCCCCTCACTCAAGCCTAGCCTTTGCAGTTAATAACTGATCAGCTTTCAGTCACAGTTAGTGAGTGACCCAGGGGTACCTAGGGACTCCAAACTATTAAGGAGTGCATGCTCTAAAGGGATTTGGCCATCTGCGCACAGAAAGGCAAAGGAAGCAACTCTTAGTGGGAACACTCTTTAATATGATTGTGTGCATAGAGAAAGAAGAAAGAATATTCCTAATAGTAATTTCCCAATAAAACACCCCAAATTATCCATCCCCTTGTGACAAGTGTCCAGCCAAATAAGGTTGACCCAAAGCAAGGCATCAGACCTGAATGCTTGCCACAAATCCAAAGCATTCTTTGGCAGAGAAACACATGAATGGAGACCGGCAGATTTGGGCCAGAAGGAGGGGAACAAACATTAAAACACTAACCAAGATAATGGCTGCCATTGTTTCTGCCAAGGATAGTCTCCCCATGTGTCTCTTACCTCCTCATGTCTTCCAAATCTCTTACATAATCTCTCTTCCAGCAGTATCAGGGTGCAAGTCAGGCTGCAGAAGTACTTGAGTCTGTATGTGTTCAGATATAATAAGTTAATAACTATGGCTTCTTAACTCCATCCCTAATTCCTAGTAGCTCCCCTGCTCAGCAAGTCTGGTTTATGGCATACCGGGACTTCTAGGTGGCTGCATGTAAGTGGGGGCAGGGAAAATGGTACCAGTTCATACACTGAGATGTTCTTCTACCTTTCACGGAGATGCATTCTATGTCTACTTTAATGTTGCAGCCTTTATTAGAAAGACAACATATATGGACTCATACAGCATGATTTCTTTCATGTCTGGTTTCTTTCACTTAGTACAATGATTTTGAGATTCATATCTATAATTGTTAGTGCATTTTATTATAATTTCAATTGAATATTTGTCTTTTTGTTAAAATAGGCTGCTTATGTCCTTTATCCTTTTCCTACTGAGTCACTGGACTTTTTTCGTTATAAATTTAATAAAAGTGGGCCTCCCCTGGTGGCAGTGGCGCAGTGGTTTAGTGCTGGGTTGCGAAGCTGCATGCAGCCTCTGCAGCTCTGGTTCTATCCCTGGCTGCCAGGCAAGGGCCCCACATGGCGTGCAGACCTCTCCTGCTGCCCGCTGCTCCCCTCAGCAGTGTACTTTGTCAGTCTGCCTGTTCTGCTCTCCGCTCTGGCTCTGGTGAATTCTCTCACCCTCACACGCTTCTGACTGTACCCAGTGCTTGTATAAATAAATAAATAAATCTTTAAAAAAAAGATTTATTCTAAAAAAATTTAATAAAAGCACATTTTTAAAAAGTCAGTGAAAAACATGAAGCTGATTACAGCTTTTTGAAAATTTATTGAGTGTCTTTGCCACCTAAGAGCCCACTTGGTGTAACTGATGGCCATGGATGCCACCACTTTTACAACTCCTGCTCTTGGGGATTGGGGATTAGGTTCTCTTTCATGCTCCAGTTTCTTGCAGAAAAGCACCTGCTGGCCTGTTTTCACAGGAACTGAAGTACCTTTTAAAGGGAAAGGAGAGAACATATTTCTTGCTTCCACATCTGCACGAGTGGATTCTCTTCTTTAGTTTTTCTTTTTATTCTTCCTTTATCTTGTATAACACTAAATTGAAGAGGAAGAACAGAAAGCAGTAAGGACTAATTTGTGAGAAATAAGAACAGTGCAATGGAAAACTATAATCTTGGTTCAAATTTAATGCCTACCATACATCTCTAATTAAGGCTTCCACTGGAATTTGCATAGTAGTCCTCCTATGACAATTTCTTTCTTTTTTAAAAAAAATATTTATTTTATTTATTTATGCATACAAGAGCTGAGGTGTAGGTTAAAGGTGTGGGGAGTGAGAGTATTCACTAACGACAGAGTGGGGAACAGAACAGGTGGATTGACTGAAATACACTCCTGAGAGGAGCAGCAGGCGAGACAGGAGAGGTCTGCTGCACCATGTGGGATAGCTCCCTGGCCAGGGATGAAGCGCATGCTGTAGTGGCTGCCCATAACTTTATAGTGCTGAGACTTAACTCCTTTCCCACCAGGAAGGCCCCCTACTATGACAGTTTCAAGTGTGCTTTTGTTTCAAATTTATTCATAGAACTCTACTAAATCCCATTTCTTAATCTACTGAGACTTCCTCATATTCTTTAAATTCCCTAAATCTATAGAGACTTAATATTCATTTTCTGGTGTGGGGAACGTTTACTTCAATAGTTAGCAGAGGTCTTCTCAAAGTTTTAGTCTGATTCTGGGATCCCGAATAGACTGGTAGATTTTTCCCAACATATTTAGTATGGAAAAAATGTCTGTTCCATCCATGCTGCCACACAAATAACCACTGTGGAGCTCAGTGCTGAGTTTTGTATGTTTATTCTACCATGTATGACCCAGGTAAGGCTCAGACTTAGATATGTTTGTGTTATGCTTCATATTCAAATGCACAGTTCCAACAACTTAATTTATCAGTTGTACTCTTTGTCTTCCTTGTATCCTGTCAAGCACTCAGTGCAGGGTCATATCTGTGTGGGTGCTTTCCAAACACTAATTGGCGATGACCAGGATAATGGTGTTGACAAAAGGCCCCATGAAACTGATGAATCATTTGGTGTAAGAGGCCTGGTACAGCAGTTATGTAATGTTGCTTCACCAAACAGGTAATGTTTCATACCTCAGAGGAACACAGAACACTCTCTGACAGCACCTAGTCATTATTTCCAGTCAGGGCCAAAAAGACGTCTTTGAAGAGATAGAATTTTTGGAAAACATTGACCCCTAGGCAGACTTTTAATATAAGAGATACAGCAGATTTTTTCTTCCTTTCTTTTTTTTTTTTTTGGCTCAGGCTGCTACCAAAACTTGGCTCCTTCATGATTTGGCAATTAAACAAAAAGAATGAAGTAAGAAGTTTGAATCAGATGATAAAAACAAATAAACAAATTCATATGAGTACTAACATTTCAATGGTATTGTTCACACCCTCCTGTGGAAAGGTCTAGACCTTTCAAGATAAATTGTGGAATAGACAGGTTTATAGAAAACTTTTTGATTTGTATTTGAGATTTCTGACATTCAACTATTTTTGACCTTCAAAATGGTAATTTTAAGAAGTTCAACTTAATGAAACATCTTTTTACTTGGAATGTATCTATAAAATATAGATAAAAACTAAATTTAAGGGGCAAATTTCTGATATTTGCTTTATACAAAATTTATAATTACTCTCACTTGATTTTCCTTTTTAGGTCTAAGTAAAGCAAAAAAAAAAAGCACTTTCTTTTTTAATTCTTTTTTATTTAACTTTTTTTTAAGATTTATTTATTTATGCATACAAAAACTGGGGTGTAGGCTAGAGGGTGGTGAGAGAATTCACCAGAGACAGTGGGGAGCAAAACAGGCAGATCTACTGAAATCCATTGCTGAGGGGAGCAGTGGACAAGACAATAGAGGTCTGTTGCCCTATGTGGGTCAGCTCCCTGGACAGGATCAAACTTGTGTTGCAGTGGCTGGTGATAGCTTGATGGTGCTGAGACTTAACATCCAGTGCCACCAGGGAGGCCCAGTTTTTTGACTTTTGAATGAAAGTTAACATAAAGCTCAACTTGAAATTTAAAGTTAAAAAGCGTTAAAATTAGAACTTTGAACATAAAGAATGTTCTATAGAAGCCAAAATCTAATGCTTAGATTTCTATCTTTGAATTATCAGGCTATTTATCATATTAGGTCAGGATTGGCAGATATGACCCACAAGACAGGTGATGTTTGATTTGCACCATTAAAACATTTTTTTTTAAAGATTTGTTTATTTGTTTGTTTGTTTGTTTATACAAGCACTGGGTACAGTCAGAAGCGCAGGAGGGAGAGAGAATTCACCAGAGGCAGAGCGGGGAGCAGAGCAGGCAGAAGGACCGAAGCACAATGAGGGGAGCAGCGGGCGGCAGAAGAGGTCTGCGCGCCATGTGGGACCCTCCTCCGGTGGCCTGGGAGCAGCCGGGGATGGAACCAGCGCTGCAGAGGCTGCGGGCAGCTTCGCAACCCAGCGCTCAACCGCTGCGCCACCGGGGAGGCCCATCATCAAAAACATTTTTAAAATATGGTTTCCCTTAGATAAAGTCAGTACTCCTCAGTCCTAACCACTGTCCACTGATCCTCTTCAGCAAGTTAAATGCGTTTCCCTGCAAGGGGTCCTCCAAAGTATCTTATTTTTATTTATTTATTTATTTATTTATTTATTTATTTATTTATTTATTTATTTATTTATTTTTTTGCCATTGAATTTTGGGTAATTTATTTATTTATTTATTTTAAAATAAATTTTATTTTTATATTCCCCATACAATTACAATCCCCTTATTTTGACCCCAATCCCTCCCTTCCCCGCCCCCCACCCCCAAAGAGTGTCTCTGGTTCATAGTTTTTTGTTGATTTTGATTATCACTTTCTTATAGTTACTCATTTTCCTGGTCCCTTATTTAAGTTTTCTAGATTCCTGCTATGAGTGAGACCATCCGGTATTTTTCTTTTCCTTTCTGACTTATTTCGCTGAGCATGATCCCTTCCAGTGCCATCCATGTTGCTGCAAATTGCATGTGTTTATCTTTTTTGAATGCTGAGTAATATTCCATGGTGTATATGTACCACATCTTCTTGACCCAGTCATCTATTTTTGGGCATTTGGGTTGTTTCCAAAGCTTAGCTATTGTAAACAGTGCTGCTATAAACATAGGGGTGCAGGTGCTCTTTGGAATTGATGTTTCTGTGTCCTTTGGGTAAATACCTAGGAGTGGAATTGCTGGATCATATGGAAGCTCTATGTTTAGTAGGTCCAGAAATCTCCACACAGCTCTCCATAGTGGTTGGACCAGTTTGCACTCCCACCAACAGCGCAGGAGAGTTCCTTTTTCTCCACAACCTCGCCAACATTTGTTGTTGCTAGTTTTTTTAATATGTGCCATTCTCACTGGTGTAAGATGGTATCTCATGGTAGTTTTGATTTGCATTTCCCTGATTACAAGTGATGTTGAACATTTCTTCATATGCCTGTTGGACATTTGCATTTCCTCTTCAGAGAAGTTTCTTTTTAGCTCTTCTGCCCATTTTTTGACTGGATTATTTTCTTTGTTTTTGTTGAGTCTCATCAGCTCTTTGCAGATTTTTGTGATCAGTCCTTTATCATTAGTGTTGTGTGCAAAAATGTTCTCCCAGTCGGTGGGGTTTCTCTTTGTTTTTGTTATTGTCTTCTTTTGCTGTGCAGAAGCTCTTTAATTTGATGTAGTCCCAGCTGTTTATCTTTGCCTTCACTATCACTGCTTTGGGTGATGTGTCTGTAAAGATGTCTTTGTATATCACGTAGTGTTTCGCCTATATTTCCTTCTATGTATTTTATGATTTCAGGTCTTATGTCTAGTTCTTTAATCCATTTCTCCAAAGTATTTTAATTTGCAATCTCTGTTTTAGGTGACTGATGTCTCATTGCTTTTGCTCCTACCATAGATTACTCTTTATGGTCTTATTCTCAGAATATGAGCAAAAGGAGACAAAATGCCAGAAGATGTTCACTTTTTCAAAATCTAAGATTCACAAATTAAAATATCTATTTTTAACCTATCAGTTTTGCAAAAGTATAAAAGACTGATGATCTTTAGGGTTGATGAGAGTAGTAAATCAATGTAATTTTTTAGCAGAAAATTGGAAATGTTAAAAATTATAATTTTTTTTAAAATTTAACTTTTGCATAGAAGAACTGGGTACATATGGGCCAGAGGTGTGAGGGTCGAGAGGATTCACCAGAGACAGTGTGGGAAACAGAACAGGCAGATTTACTGAAATATACTGCTGAGGGGAGCAGCAGGAGAGACAGGAGAGGTCTGCTGTGCCATATGTGGGTTAGCTCTCTGGCTGGGGATCAAACTCAGACCTTAATGGTGATAGCGCTGAGAATTAACCCTAGGCCACCAGGAAGGTCCCTGTTAGCAAGGTCCCACTTTTATCCTACAGAAGCAGTCGCATAGGCGTGTAGATTATATACTACACATAGTCAAAGATTTTTATTGTAGCATAGTTTGTAGCATAGTTTTTTCAGCCAAGAGTCAAAAATAAATGTTTATCAAGAAGGAACATATAATTATAGTTACAGATGAGAGTTAAAAAGGATGAGGATTATCTGCATGTAATGGTATGGTGTAAAGGATAGCGCTCTAAGTGCAAAAAAAGTGAACTTCAACACAATGTTCATAATATGATTCCATTGAAAAACAAAGTAAGATTCATATGCAGATGTAGGAATATACATAAAGTGTAGGACAGCAGTATTCAACTTGGGGAGATTCAATTCTGTCCCACTCCTCCAGAGGACATTTGGCAATGTCTACAGCCATTTTTAAATTCTGTGACTAGGGGAAGAGACTAAACACCCTACAATGCACAGCATAGCTAGAATCAACTAGTTCAAAATGTCAGTAGTGTATTAAGAATATAGGGTGATTATATAACAATGATAGGGGAATCTGGATGTTCTTTTTATTGTCTTATGGTAACATGGAGGAGAACAGGGTGTAGGCCAGAGGCACAGGGTTGAAAGAATTCACCAGAAGCAGAGTAGAGAACAGAACAAAACAGGCAAATTTGTTGAAATATACTGTTAAGAAAAGCAGCGGGCAAAACAGAAGGGGTCTGCTGCCCGGAGAATGAGGGGCCCAAGGCTCTATTTATACTCCAGGCATCTTTGACTGGTTAGGGTGACTGTTCTTGGGTGTGTCCTGACTGATGATATAAGTTAGCATAACGGATCATCAGCTGTTGGGATCATTACCTTAATGTACAGGTTCCCAAGGCAGTCCCATCCACTCCGTTTATCCATTCAAGCCTCTCAAACTTGCCTGCTGGGCAAGGAGTAGAGGCTTGTTTTTTTTAATTTTTGTAATGATAACACAACAATTAGTATTTTGTTTTAAACAAATTTATTTTCTCAATGTAGTCCTTAAATTAAAATAAATGAGAAATACTGGGACTTGTCTGGGAGGAGTTGCAATTTTAGTGAAGGGTTCCTTAATGTCATACACAGAGGTCCATTTCTAGCAGTTGGGGAACTGAACAATACTAAAAAAATAACGATTTCCCACAGAAGAAGTATACATTAGTAGATGACGAGTTTTCTCTTTCAGAACAGATTTTGCTCTATTTAGAATGATAGTTCCACATCTGAATAGCCAGTGCTTCCTTAGCCTGGATTACCTCTACAAAGCACTCCAATGCTGTTCTAAGCATTGCAGAGGCCCTAAGGGAGCCCACGTGCCCATGTAGTAGGGAGCTGAGGGCAGCCTTGACCCAGCAGTCATAAGGAACTGAAGTCCACAGTTCCTCAGCCCTTAAGGAATTGAAATACTATCACCAGCCATATGAGTTTGACAGTGGCTTGGTTAAGCTTTCATGTGGCCAGCCTTTCAGACAGTTGGATGATGGCTCTAGGAGATGCCTGAAGCAGAGCACTGTGGAGCTGCGTCCCAACTCCTGATCTATAAAAACTGTGAGATAAGAAATATGTTGTTTTGAGCCATTAAGTTTGTGGTAATTTTTAAAGCAATGATAGATAACAAATGTGCTATCTCACAACTTCTGACAATGAGTCAGAGCTAAAGCATCTGCCAATCACTGAGTTTTCTTTCACCACACAAGGCACTATAATGGCCAGGAGAACTCAAGATAAAATTACTGGTTTAAACAGAATCACAGGAAATAAATAATATCACTTCTGCTGAGGCAAACAGTATATACATGTAATGATACAGTGTAATGATACAGTGTAAAGGGTAGAACTCTAAGTACTAAAAAATAGACAATGGTGAGGAATTACTTTTTGATTCTATAGTGTGTCAGCATTGTTTAAAGTGGTTAATGGAGATTATGTAAGAGTGAACTGTAGTTAATAATAATTATCATTTCACAGAGGAGGAAACTGGGGTTTACAGGTAAGACTTGCCCAAGATCACACAACTAGCTCAGACAGTGTTAATGGCAGGACTTATCGACCAATTAATCTCTCTCTCTCTCTTTGTTCAACCTGTTATCATTTCCCTTGTAAATAAACCTTTTATTAACTTTTTCCTGTGTGCCTGCTCTTGAGTGGTGTCTTGAGTTCTTTTGTCTGAGGTAAATATTCACAGCCAGGTCACCCTGTTTCCCCTTGGGGTTGCCCTGTAACAGACCACCTGGATAAGGATATATGTCATTCCAACTCCCCCAAAAGGCATGTATCTTAACACATATCACACAAAATTAAATCAGAGTGGATGACAGAAACATTATTCTAAGTGAGAGAAAAAGGGCCAGGTATTGGATATTTGGTTTGGTTTATATAAAAAGTCCAGAATAGGCAAATCCACAGAGACAGAAAGATTAGTTGTTTCATTTCCATGCATGGAAATGGAAGGTGTTAGCTAATAGACACGGGGTTTCTTTGGGGGTGATAAAAATGTATTGGAGCTATATATTAGCTATTGTTATGAAACTTTGTAAATATGATAAAATTACTGAAATGTACATTTAAAAAGGCTGAATTTTAAGGAATATTAATTGTATCTCAACTTAAAAATTCCCAGAACTTAAAAGCAATTCTCTAAAGCTTTATTTCTACATACAGAAAATTAGGTAGCACTCCTATTTACAATACCCAAGATGTGGAAATGACCTATATGCTCCAACACAGATAAATGGACCAGAAGATGTGGTATACATACACAATGGAATACTACTCAGCAATCAAAAAAGGTAAATTCATCCCATCTGTGGTAATATGGGTGGCAATATGGGTGAAATAAGTCAGAAAGAGAAAGATAAATTACTAGATGTTATCACTTATTGGGGAATATAGAGAAATCAATAAAAAATAATCTTGAAAGTTGAGCTAGATCTAAGGCATCCAGAATGGGAGGAGAAAGGAAGGCTTGGGGCAGGGGTGAAAATATGAGGGGAAGAGCACACTGGACTGATGCGATCAGAAGGGGGCGGTGGTGGGGTGGGAGCAAAGGTGAGAGAGAGTCTAACAGAGAATTATTGTGGTGGGTGTGGTAAATTAACATACAATTGTAGAGGTGTAAACCTATGCCCAGGAGACATTTAGTGTGATGTAAATCCATATTACCTAAATGAATGTAACTTAAAAAATAATCTCTGAAAACAGGGGCCATGGAGCTTGGTGTTGCAGCCTTTGCAGGAGCTTGCCCCAGCACAGGGCAGCCTTGTGATTGCAGCCCCAGTGGGGCTGCATGCCCAGGGGTGGTGCGGCAGGAGAACAACTTCCACCCACTGTCCACCATTGCTGGCTTCTGCTGCCAGACTGAGCCCCAATGGGGCCAGTGACAGTGGGGAGTAAAAGAGCCCACCACCCGCTGCTGCTTGTGCTGCTTGCAAGCATCCCACTTCCATGGCTGGGATTATATAAAAAGTCCAGAATAGGCAAATCCATAGAGACAGAAAGATTATTTGTTCCATTCCAAGGTTTGGGGGGCACTGGCACTCAGACCCTGCTAGCACTAGGGCTGGCCATCAAGCCTGGCTTACAGCAGTGAGCCGGCAGCCTCCCACTGCAGCTCCTGCTGCAGGTGGCCAGTGGGAGACTCCTGCTCCTGCCTAGGAGTCTTAGGGGCTCAGGCACTCAAACTCCACTGACCTTGTGGGAGGGGTTGTTTGCAGGCAGCACGCTGGAGGGGTATGGGGGTGGGGAACCTGCCACTGCTGTCCCTTTTAGAGACATAAGCCTAGCTGCTGGAGCAGCAGGGCCTTAAACAACCACTTCTCCAGGGGTCTCCACAGCATCAGGCCACCCCACCAGCCAGCACTCCAGCTGTACTCCCTCTGGGGAAGGGGACTGAGGCTACAGCACCACCAAAGCTACACTTCCTGAAGCTTAGCTGGAGGGAAAGAACTGCTCTTGCCAGGAGGCTTTTGTGGCAGATCCAGTTTCAGCAAGAGGGAATAAACCTATCCTATGCAAGTGCAATGCAGAAAACTCCCAAGGCTGTGCCTGACTTTCTCTATACTCTTTCCTCCCCCATGCACCTGTTCCCTTTGCTGATTTTCTTCTGTAACCATTGTGCATAAGTAAATAAATAAATCTTTTAAAAAAAAGATTTATTTATGCATACAAGAGCTGGGGTACAGGCCAGACATGCATGGGGTGAGAGGATCCACCAGAGACAGAGTGGGGAACAGAACAGACTGACTGAAATACACTGCTGAGGGGAGCAGCGGGCGAGACAGGAGAGGTCTGCCTCGCTATGTGGTTTTCTCCCTGGCCGGCCAGTGATTGAACTCGTGCTGCAGAAGCTGCGGATTGCTTCATAGTGTGGTGCTTATCCCCTTGCGCCACCAGGGAGGCCCTGGTTCTTGGCTTTTACAGTAACTCTAGGCATTGTGGGGCCTCTGTGCTGCCAGCCAGAAGAAAGGGCTGAATTGTACTCTTAAAAATGGTTTAAGAGGAAAATTTTATGATATATATGTATCACATATATATGGAAGTTAGATATATACATATGTTGAAAATGGTAAATATAAAATAGTATATAGTCAACTTCTTGAATATGCATGATAATCTACAAATTCCTGAGGAGCGCTTTATTAAAAAATGGTACACTCTCAAATACTGCTGAAATTTAATAAGTTAAAGTTTCTCAATGTCTTCACAAATGAAAAACTGTTAGGGAGAAAGGATATCCTGAGCAAACTCCATACAGCTTTTATGGACTCCACCCCCACTCCAGACCAAAGCTATCAAGATACTGGAAATGACAAATCCCATCATCACCAAAGGGAGGGATGCTGGGACCTGAAGTTGTTGCTAAGCAGCCAGGTTTGGTATAAAAACCAGATATGTGGGCCTTGGTTTTCTCTCTTGGCCTCGCGCTCTTGGTTTTTCGCCAGCACTCAGCATGCCATTGGGATTCCAGGTCAGCAGAACTGGCAGGATTCATTCATGAAGTTTTCTCCCTTTTTCTCCCTGAGATATTCATTTCCCTTTCTTTTGTAAATAAACCCTTTATTAAGCTTTTGTGTGTGCCTGCAGTTAAGTCCCTTTTAAATGTGAGGGTGAGGACCCACAGTCAGGCAACCCATTTCATATCCTGGTTGACCTGTAACATAATTGCTTTTTAAAATTAGTACACATGGCCAATTTTTTTAATGAAAATCAAGAGATCTCTTTGTCCTTGTCTTTTACCTCTGGAGGATTAACTATAAATGATGCCTATAAAAAAAAATCCCAATTTTGAGATCATGATCTAAAATTTTGGTAAACAAAACTAGTTCAAAATTTAATGGTATAATTTAACACATGCATGCCTTAAGGTTGTAACACTGGGGTAGTAATACTTGTTGGGTAAATGGTTTTCAGGCTTTTCTGCCTTCCCACCACTAGGATTGCCCTACCTGATGAGGCACCTGCAGTTGTTACATTGTTGTGTTGTGTACTTCTGTGGGCCATGGGAGGAGTATTGAAAGAGTCGCCAGGAGAAGCAGAAGCAGGAGAGAAGAGAAGCAGGAGAGAGGAGGGGAGAAAGAAAGCCAGAAAAGCCGAGAGTGAAGACTTGCTGGGGGCTTGGAGGCCTACTGGCCTCCTGGCCTCCTGGCCCCCTGGAACCCCTGCCTGCCATCTGGCACTTGTACAATGCTTTATTCTAAGTTTAAATGTGTTTCCTTGAAAAACAAAACTCATGATATTCAGAAAAAAGAGTAATTAGCCTGATCTATGTTAACA
The DNA here is from genome assembly GCF_014898055.3 of Talpa occidentalis. Classification (NCBI taxonomy): domain Eukaryota; kingdom Metazoa; phylum Chordata; class Mammalia; order Eulipotyphla; family Talpidae; genus Talpa; species Talpa occidentalis. Next base: position 73,840,432 of record NW_023605083.1, read on the forward strand.
AAGATAAACATGTTTGTAAGGATTCTTCCTAAATTTCTCCTGATAATGTCCCTGTCCAGGAAGACCAATCCACTTATCTTTTCCCCTTGGATAAGAAATACTTTTGTTTTCCCAATAAATGCCCGACTTCTTTCCTAGCTAAAAGGTTCAAGGCGGCATCTAAAGCCATGTGGAAAAGTTACTGAGACTCTGATATGCGAACTGGAAATGTATATGGTATTAAGTCTCTGAAATTTTTCTTGCTTTTATCAATCTATCTAGTGCTTACCTAAGAAGAAACTTGGTATTTGGAATATACCATTTACATTTACATTTGCAACTCTATGATTAATTTAAAATTTCAGTCTTAAAAAAACTAAAGCTACAATTGGTATTTCCATCTTGATTTTGTACTTTATTTAAGTGTTGACTAAATCTCTTATAAAACTAAAGTTTTACTAAATTTAATAATGAAAATCTGTAAAATATATAAAACCATTTGAATTAAAATACAGAGCTTTCAGGTTTAATCCTTACTGTAAGGAAACTAAAATTTAATGTCATCTCACCTAAAACAAAATTAAAGAATGCTTTGTGTATATTGTCTAGTCTAAAGGTATAATAATAGTATTTATATTCTAGAGATTAAAATACAGGATATAATAACTCTTAAATGCAAGTATAGTGAAGGAAGGAAAGTTCTGAGATGGGTATCTTAGGAGAAGAAATTTTATTTACTTCAATGACTTGTTGCAAGAGAATATTTAAGTTAAATTTATCATCAGTAGTGTACCTATATAACTCCAAACTTAGTCCTTTTTGCATATAAAAAATTAAGGTAGTCTAAAGCTACTTTCATTAACTTCCTGTAACAAACTGAAGACTAAGTAATCTGAAAATCTTGGTGCTCTTTTGCCTTCAGATTATCTGTGAAAATAATCTTATCCCATCAGCATTGCTGAACCTTGCCAAAGAAATAGATCTATTCTTAGAAAGTCATCACTCTGAGTAAGTATTTCATAAAAAATCTGGAAGTTTGTTAATCCTATGACAACTTCTTTCTAAAATGTTAGGGGGAAATGATGAAAATAGTAAGGTTTTTGTCTTGTAAGCATTTCTGAAACAACTAATAACATTGTTTTCTTTCTTTCTCTCTCTCTTTTTTAAGATTTATTTATTTATTTATACAACAACCAGGGTACAGGTCCGATGTGCGGGAGGGTGAGAGGACTCACCAGATCCAGAGCGGGGAACAGAACAGGCAGACTGACGAAATACACTGCTGAGGGGAGCAGTGGACGGCAGGAGAGGTCTGCTTTGCCATGTGGGACCCTCGCCAACAGGCTGGGATCTAACCTGCACAGCTCTGCGCTCAACCACCTGCGCCACCAGGGGAGGCCCTGATAACATTGTTTTCATTGTGGAAAACAATTTGTGTCAATATGGGTATATTGAAACCTCAGAGGAAACATTATCATGCATTGTCTTTCAACATAAGAGTAAGCTAATGAAAAGTGTTCTAAAAATACATAAGACTTCTTAAAGTAATGTGTTCTGGTCAGCCCTAACACTGACCCCAGTGGGGTTCACAAGTCCAAGACTCTGGTCATAGCAGCAGGGACCTGCCTCCATCAGGGCATGTAGAAGGCAATTGTTCAGCCAGTCACTTTGAAAAAACCTGTGGGAAGTTACTCAGAAGCCCCCAAAATCCTCCATTATTTCAGTCTAGATTTGCTGTAGCTATAAGTATATTAATCTGGACCCAGAGACTGGATCAAGAGCCTCAAACCCCTTTCCCTACATTTTTTTTCTTGACTCGGCCTTCAAGGCCTCCAATGACATGGAGTGTACTAGCCAAACTGAAGAAAAGAAAGGGAGAAAGGCAAGAGAAGGATCCCGCATATGGCAGCTGCCATTGCCAGGACCCTGCCTCCTCAGACTAACTGGAGACCCCATATGCCCCAGGGCATTTGGGACCTCAACCTCTTAATGGGCCTCCAGCTTGCCTCCACTGCCAGCAACTGGGACACCTCAGCCACAAGTGTCTAAAGAAGCTGTCCCCAGGATCACGTCCTCAGGGTCATCGCACAGGACACTGGCAGAGGGACTGTCCCACTCCCTGAGAGAGGGGCTCAGCCCAAACCATAGGCCAAAATGGGAGGACAGACTTGACCATCAGCTGCCTGACTATAACGAACCCAGTGAATGAAGTGAAGACCTTTTCTGAAGAAGCCCAGAGGTGAGACAGTCTCCCCTGTGACCCTAAAAATCACCTTCTTGCTGGATAAGGGGCCACTTACTCTGCCTTGTTCCAAGTTTTTAGACTGACCTACTTACTGGTCAGTTATCCCCCTCAGTAGTACTGATGACCAGCCTGAGTCATGACACTTTACAGCACTGCTATCTTGCTCTTGACCAAGGGAGTTTGTTTCCTCTTAAATGAAACATGTTGTTTTGGATTTACACTTCCAGCGAGAGAGAAGAAAACCTGGAGCTATTAAAGAAAAATATCTGTATTATAGATCACCTTAAAAGACAGGCAGGGTAAGGGCCTAACTGGCTACAAACATTCTTTGCCTCTTCCTAGAGGAAATCACTTTCTGTCCTGGTTGCACCCTTTTCTTGTTCCCTTACTAATTTTCTTTATTATTCTTTTGTTCAGGCCCTGCATCCTCAACACCCTTGTCTGAATCATCTCCTCTTGGGGAAGCTATCAGACTCCAATGGTCCTTCAGCTGGAGCCCAGTATGAGGACTCCACTGTCCTTCTTCCAAGGTCCCTTAGAGCGATGCCCTGCTATGGAGCCCTGACTGCTTCCCCAAGTTGCTTATTTTCAGCAGGAAGCGGGTACTGATTAGAGAAAAGCCCATTGTCCTAACAGCAGTTAGGGGCCCCCTCTGTAGAGGGGGTAATGAGTCCTAGGGCAAGAGGGGTTAAGTAGGCCGCTTCAGGCACAGTGCAGACAGGGATTTTGGGTGAGTTAAAAAGGCTTCTGAGATAAGGGCAGAGAAATACAAGAGAGCTAATGAGGTCAATACATTTTAAGGTAATAGGAAGAGTGAATTTTAAGAACTTGGACAGGGGCAGTGAAAAAAAGATTAAGATAAGAGCTGTAAAGCTCCACTCAGTTGTCCACAGAAGCACAGCCACTGAGAAAGATCCAGTCACCAAAAGGATGATGAGATTTTAGAATAGAGAAAAAAGGTTTAAATATCCCCTCCTTGTCATTGCTTCTTAGGCGTCTTTGCTTTTGTTCTTTCTTCTCTAAATAAACTGTACTTTCTAGAATAAAGTTTGTTTCTCTCTCCTTAGTTATCTAAGAAGTCTGAATTACTTTTTACAGTTTCATGGGACAAGAAATTGTGGTGGTTCAAGGGCTGAGTTAACAGCGCACACTGGCTTCAGTTTTATGTTCAGATCATGGCTGTGCATGGATTATATGTTCAGAAATTGGTGTCCCAGTGCCCCTTTGATGGTGGTTTTAGTATGTCAATAGTTGTTAAAGAGCCTAATGTTATGTTATTGAGAATCCTGTCTCATTCTGCTTTAGGTTTAACCAATTTAGATCTGCTTGAGTGAATGCTTTACACTTAACTAAGTAGCTCTGTATCAAGGTGGTCCCCAGGAAAAGGGGAAGTTCCAGGTTCCCTGCCCCACCCAAAGGAGGGTGGAGTTGAGCAGGGAGGAAAAAAAAGCTGGAGAGGAGACTGGGAGAAGAAAGGAGGAAGGGTGGGGAGCAAGTAGGAGACCTGGAGGGGGCGCATGGATCAGAGAGACACATGAAGAAACTGCGCTTGCCTTTTGGTCGTGGGTTGGTTAAAACAGATGTGGGTGAGAGATCCGTGGGGAGGTGACAATGGTAGCTTTTATCTTGATTTTAATTTTGCTCTTTTCCTCCCAGATTTGTCTGGTTATTTCTGATCCTTTTCTGTGGGTCTCCACTGGAAGATGATTTAGACTTGTGGTAGGCTTTGGGGCCTTGCTCTGGGCCAATCTTGCTTGGGTGGACTTTTACTTATGAGGGGATGGATAACTTTGGGTGCTTGACTTAGAAACTATATTCTTTGTCTTTTCTGTATTGTTTACTAATTGTATTAAAGTTCCTTTCCATTAAAGTCTTATATGTTTTGTTTTGATGAGGCGGATGGCAGAACTTATTTAGAGCAGGCAGGTCTAAGGTGCCCCTCTCCTTGCCCTGTAACAGATTTAAGGGAGTTTCCTGTAACAAGTTTTATTTGTAAGCCTTCTGACTTCTGGGCAGCAAATAGAATAAATAAAATAAAATGTAATTATGAATAATTTTATTCAAAAAAATAAAACAAACAAAAAATATATAACCCAGATGTTGCTCTTGGTTTTTGTTTTCTCCTCTGGATTGCAGGATAAAGGGCTTACACATTCCCAAAGATAAGCTTGGGTGGGTCAAATGTTACAAGTATGAGACTCAAACCCCTTTCCCTACACTTTTTTCTTAACTCAGCCTTCAAGGCTTCCAATGACATGGAGTGTACTAGCCAAACTGAAGAAAAGAAAGGGAGAAAGACAAGAAAAGGACCCTACATATGGCAGCTGCCATTGCCAGCACCCTGCCACCTCAGACTAACTATGCTCCAGGGCATTTGGGACCTCAACCTCTTAATGGGCCCCCAGTTTTATTTATTTATTTACAAAAATAAATTAAATCAGACTTCAATATTTGAGCAAAAAATCAGGGGCGCAAAGGACAATAAAGCCACTTCAGATGTTGCTATCAGTCTTTTCCCTTCCCTCTCCCCTCAATTCCAGGCATTACTTGATAGCTGTGATGTTAACCCCATGGGTGTCAAGTTTACCACTTACAATGGGGAGAAGGCAGTATAAAAAAACAACTTTGTGTTTTATGCCCATTGTATCTGAATCTATGATAAAAAAAAACTAATGTAAATTGCTCTATGCTTGTAATTTCACAAGCCATTTCCTCATTAGGAAAACTAAACCAATCCAAAAAACAAACACCCCAAAACGTAAATAGCCACCGTGCTTTTTGCTGCTCATGGATTAAAATGTATTTGAGTATTAAAAACAAAAAATATTCCCATAGTGATAAATTTTGCTATAATATTTTGTCTATGGGCGCCTCTGATAAATGGGAGACAACATGAAAAGAAGTTAATCTCTAAGTAGAAACACACATTTGGAATTTTAAAAGGCATTTAGTTACTAGTGAACTCTTGTAAAATCAGACATCTGATAATTGGAGGCTGATCATAAAACTGGCCTCTGCCCATTTTTGAATGTGTAAATTTAGTTTCTAAGAATAACATGATTAATAGGGTTTAGGCAGCCTGGCTTGTCACTGATTTAGAACACTTTGCTGCCTGTGCAGGTTTTTTGTTTTGTTATAGTAGAAGGAAAGCTGGTATTTTTTCCTGGACTCATAATTATCTGGAACTGACTCCGAAATGAAACCTGACACCTGAAACTGTGCTGGTACTGAAAGCTGACATAACTCAGACTCTGACATAAATGCAGATTCAAGATAGCTCTGGGTGGAGCCACAAATCTGAAAGTTATGGATGTTGTCTTAACTGCTTGGGTAACACACAGATATCCCCAGAAAAGGGCTTGTTTTCTAGTGGAGTCAGCTGAAACCTGGCTGCTCCTCAGTTCTGTATTTCTGGGGTGGAAACACATTGCATTCCTAACTTCTGATTTCTGCCCCAAACTAAAAGTTCAGGGAGGACAAATCACAGGGGTTATGAACTCTCCTCCCCCTCTTGGCTGAGTGGACTCCTGATCTTTTGCCCCAGGACTAGATGAGTGGATCCTTGACCCTCTTCCAAGATGTGTATTTCCGGGCTGCTGCTGTTGCTGATATATATCGGTTAACTTGAGGATTAGTTGCAGGTTGCAATAAAGCAGAACTATAAACTAACCCAACTTTTCTGTCTTTCTCTTGGTAGAAGAAAGTTCATCATTAAGGGCAGAGACCCCAAAAGGGACTAATCTTTTCTAGGTGCTCACTACTAGTAATGGTTTTAGGCAGTTAGAGCAGGGAGGTGATGCCTAAAGAAAATTAATGACTGGATGACATACCTGGGACCCTAGGAAACACTTGCCAGAGGCCATAAAGCTAGGAGACAGCCAAGAAACACCCAGAGGAGAGAAAGGCAGCCCCCCACCCCAACCAAAAAGGCCCAAAGAGAGCAAGAAGTGGAAAAGCAGGGAAGGCAGACCTCTGCCCTAACCTGCTGCCTCCTCTGATAAAATTACACCCCAGGAGCACAGTAGAAGGGAAGTAACTTAGAAAGTTGCCTGGACTGATAAACCCACAGGAGGAAGGAACAGAGTGAGCTCCCTGCACCCCATTTAAAGCAGGAGTCCCCCTGCCTTTTCTGGCAGACGTTCTTTCTTGGACTCTGCCCACCCAGACGTCTTCTCTGGTGTAATTTTACTCTGTAATAAACTTTGCTTTACTTTGCCTAAATGTGGCCTTGAATTCTTTCATGGCCATAGTCAAGGACTGAAGAACCCCAAAATCCACAAACATCTAAGAACCTCAAAACTCAGAAACAATAGGTTATGAAAATCCATTTTGAAAATTTAAAAAATCCTGGCCTCCCTGGTGGTGCAGCGGATTGACAGCAGCGCTGGGAAGCTGTCCGCAGCCTCCGTGGTGCCAGTTTGATTCCTGGCTGGCCAGGGAGATTCCCACATGGCCCAATAGACGTCTCCTGTCTCCAGCACAGCTCCCCTCAGCAGTGTTTTCGGTCCATCTGCCTGTTCTGCTCCCCGCTCTGTCTCTGGTGAATTCTCTCACCCTCCTGCACCTCTGGCCTGTACCCCAGTTCTTGTATAAATAAATAAATCTTTAAAAAAAAGAAAAATTTTAAAAATCCATGATTTTTTTCCTGACTGATTACAAAAAGAATTCAGTTTTATTGTGAAAATATTTTTATACCTCTTGTATGCAACTCTTTCTGATGAAATATCTTGATGAGGGTAGGGGATAAGTAAAAAATGCCAAGATATGATTGCTAAAAAGATCACAGTGATTTTGCAAAACCTGGACAGTGCCTGGAAGGTACTGGTTGTGATGGGGGTGAGACATTCAGAATCTTTGCTTTGCAAAATTGTTTCTGGAAGCTTTCCCCTCTTCTGAAAAAAACAAAAACAAAAACAAAAACAAAAACAAAAAAACAACAACTCTCCTGCTAACTATTCTAGCTACTGAGAATAGAAGGAATTCTAAAGGACCACAAAAGCTAGATCATGCTAGATAGTGATTACTGGTGGCCTCAGTTCCTGCACTTTTCATGGAAAATACTCTTGTGAGGTTGTGATAGTCAGAATGAACTGTCTACCTTCTTGCAGTCAGTCTAAAATCAAGGACTCAGTCCAAAATTTCTTTGTAAACTGAAATTCTATGGCAAGAGACCACACTGATGGTGCAAACTAAGAGCTCTGTTAACTTGTGGGGCCTAATGTACTTAGGGTGCCCAATAGTTTACAAGTGCTCCTTGGATTGCACATCTTTTGTCTGTTTCCTGACCATCATGACATTGTGTCAACTGGAGAACTTTCAGGTAAACTTCAATTACTGGGCAGAGTTAGTTATTCTGTGCCAGACTTGATACCTCATGTGACATAAAAAAGACTCATATAGAAACATAAGGAGGAATCCATCTGGTTTTCTAAGATATAACTTTATCATTAATAGAGTTTGTTTTAAGCACAAAGGGAGCATAAATGATATCAATAATACAGGTTGCTCTCACCCTGCTACATAGGGTCCTACTGATAATTTTTTTATAGTTTGGCCAACAGCCAAGGGGAAAGGCTATGTCAAAAAGAATTAACATATCAGACCTGAGACATGATCCTTAGACAGGCTTGTTCATAAGAAGATAGTTTAACACAGTAAACCACCTTTGTCCGTTAGTGTTGGGAGATCTGGTGCGAAATCCAATATCTCTGGAATATGGGTATATGGTAGGCAGATCATGCCTGTGTGACCAGAACCTAACCTTGGGTACTGAGTTTCTAGTGAGACAGCTGGTTGGCAAGTGACATGATTCAACACAGGCTGCCCCCCAATATACCACCTTGGCATCTTGATTATTTTTGAGCTTAAGTTACTTAATTTTGAACTAAAGAAACAACGAGTGAAAAAAAATAACCCAAAACTGTAGAAGTCCTTTATTCTTAAATGCAGGAGGTGAATCCCCCATGTAAAATGTAACTTTTCTGTAACTGCAGGTTAGAAACAGCCTTATAATCATAGATAAGGAATTGGACCTGGAAGGGATATACAAATAAATGTTATTTTTTTTTTCCTACTCTAAATCTGTGTTGTGTGAATTTGACTATTAGACTGGCCAGAAGATCTGATACAAAATTGCAAGTGCTGTCACACATCAGGGCAGGAGGAATCAACTTTTGTACAAGTTCACTTTGAACTCTTGGAAATGTGTGCCTGGATTTCTCTGGATTGCCCTTTTTCTCTACAATAAACAGTAATTGTGGTGGAGGGTAAATGGTTTTTCAGGCTTTTCTGCCCACCCACCATTAGGATTGCCCTGTAAGCTATCTTGTTTACTTCTTTGGGCCATGGGAGAAGTATTGAGATAGCCACCAAGAGAAGCAGAAGCAGGAGAGAGGCAGGAAAGAGAGGGCAATAAAGAAAGCTGGAAGAGAGAGAGAAGCCCAGAGCGAAGGCTTGCTAGGCTGGCCTCCTGTTTGCCACACTACATGTAAAGCTCAATAAAAGACTGAGAAACGCACCGAGGGCTCTAGGACTTTCCTTTTTTTTTTTTTTTTTTAAGATTTATTTTTATACAAGAACCGGGGTACAGGCCAGATGCGCAGGAGGGTGAGAGGATTTACCAGAGACAGAGCAGGGAGCAGAACAGGCAGAAGACCGAAATACACTGCTGAGGGGAGCAGTGGGCAAGACATGAGAGGTCTGCCACGCCATGTGGGTATCTCCCTGGCTGGCCTGGATCGAACCCACACTGTGGAGGCTGCAGACAGCTTCACAGCACTGTGCTCAATCGCCTGCGCCACCAGGGAGGCCCTCCAGGACTCTCCTTTACACATCTGCGGGGATCATAGAAAACCTGTTCTGTGCCTTCCTGTACCACATGTGGGTATAACAACTTCTGGGGTTTAAGAGTCTTTCAGGTGAGTCATTGAACCTGAGGTTGATCTTGGGAAATCTGACATGGAGCCCTTGCTCTAAACTAAAACTGCCTTTTACTGTCTTTCCCAAGAGACATAATGAATTATGTGACATTTGTATAATATTTCACAATTACTTCAATAATATCTCCCTATAATTACCTTATAAATTCCAGAAGAGACTATCCCTATGCCCCCAGATCAACATGACTCAGCAGAGTCCTGTTCCCTGCTGGTGTTAAAAGGAATTCCTTCCTTGACACTTCTAGCTTCTGGCCTTTATGTGCATTTTTTGGCATTTCTTGCTTTACATCAGTCTAGTCATATGACTGTCTTTTCCCTCTGTGATACTTATTGTCTTCTGTGTGTGCCTGTTTCCTTGTCAAAATTTTACCTCCTTATAAGGAAATCAGTTAAATTGGGTCAGTGGTTATATTGGATCAGCCAAATGACCTCATTTTAACTTGATTACCTCTGTAAAGACCCTAGTTTCACATACAATTACATTTGGAGTTAGGACTTCAATATATTTTGGTTGGGGGAGGGGGACACATTTTACCTCATAGGAAGATCCTACCTCATAGGAAGATCTATTCCTATTAGAAACCTACAGATAAAATCCTCATTTATCTGACTTTTATGAAATGACGTTTGTAATTGCTAGAGACAATACTCCAGAGACACCATTCTCTTTTGGATTAAGCATGTTGTAAGTGTTTTAGATAGTAATGTAATTTTGTTTTGTGGTCTGGGGGCCTCCCATTCACACAACCTGTCTTGTGAGCAATGACCACAAAATATCTCAATTGTACAAAGGGTAGGAAGTTCAAGTTCTGTTTATTATATTTTGACTTTTGGGATATGGGGTTAAAGTTTGAGAAGGTTGACTGCAGAAGAAACACTCAGGGTCTGTGAAGATTAATGGGAACTGTGTCCTAAAGTCAACTGTGAGATATCTATCTCTCATCTAGGTTACCTTGAGTCTACTTGCATTTATAAGAAAATGAGGACTGACTGTCTTGAAAGGTACATAGGAAAGAATAAACCATTTCAAGGCAAGAGTGAAAAGTAAAGTAAAAACTAAGTAATGATGGATACATTTTGGAGAGACATGAAGTTAAACAAGTATATTTTGTCAACTAAAATATGGTGTTGGATCTGCATTGAACTTTACAAAAAGTGAAGCAATATCCTATGGGATTCAGTTTCAAGGAACAAAGTCAGAGATTTCCACAGGTCATGGAAGGTTGTTTAAATCTTGTTCCCATTTACTTTCTCTTCTCAGTTCTTATTCCATACCACCAATTTACACATCAGTCCACTGAGCACTAGAAGCTTCTCTTTTCTGAGCATTCTGCATTTTCCTACCTGCCCTCTCAATGGGGAATACACTGATTATTACTTCCTACTGTTCAGTAATTTTTAAAATCAATCATAACACATTCTGGAAAAAGATAAGTGTTAAAAACAGAACTAAGATGTGCTTGTGGGGTATGAATAAAGAAAGGAATTATTAAATCCAATGGTGAGGAATTAAATATTGCTGAACTAGATATTGTATATAACAAGTCTGCATAGCTGAGCAGTATCACAGATGTCACACTCCAGCTGAAGGAACATAACAAGCAGAGAGGTGGTAGTCAAAATAATTGAACATTTTCTATATGCCAGGAATTGGTCTAGAGAACTTGCTACTTGTCAACTCATTGAATCTGTTAACAACTATGCAAAGTAGTTATCATCCACAGATGATGATAAACCCAGTCATTTTCACACAAGCACAATTTATAATTGTAATTTCAGCCAACATTTTCTGCCTCCAAATTCCATATTTTTGTCCCTATGTTGACAAGTTAATGTCAGAGCATATTCAGCCCCGTAGAGAACTTTAATGCAGCTCTGTAAGGTATTGCCACCTAATTGGTGCTGAAGCTGAGTCTTCAAAAGATTGTCCCACCACGATATCAAATCAACTGATTAACAATAGTGGGGAACATGGTAAGAACAGTAAATTTCATGAGCCTGGACCTATTACTGCAATTCATTGATGTGAAGTAAGGTCCTTGATGAGGAGCAATGCTTTGTGGCATCTCACGATGGTAGATATGGTATTCTATAAAAGGTGTTGTATGCAAATAAGCCTGTATCTAGAGTAAGTATCTATCCCAAAGTAAGCACCTCCTCCTTGATGGAAACAGTCCAATTGTGCCGCCTCTCAGAGTGGCATCGTTGGGAGTAGAGCAAGACAAGGAAAAGATTGTTCAAAGTCCGAGTGGGTTGGTGCAATGAGAAAGCTAGAGAGGCTACACTAGGAGTAATGTGTAACTCCAATCCAAAGGCAGTCACATATTTATTAGAGTCAAATGCAAAGGTGGGATATGTGTGTAGGGAGTATACATGCATGTGGAAAGCGGTTATTGAGGATGTAAGAGGTTATTTCCTGGGGTACTCCATTGTTCCTGTTAGTCAAAGCACATTATCTCTATTCTCTATTCTTACCTAACTTTCTGTTAATCTTTTCTAGTAGGGTATTTTAGCTGATCTTGCTAATTTGGCCATAATGTCTGCCTATTGTTTTCAGCAGATACTGGTTTTCCAGTATGTTCCTCATACAAGGACTTTTGTGCTTGGTGAGAGGCCTCCTGCCTAATTGTATGTTTAGCTGACCAACAAGAACTCTAGGCACCGAGACAACAGCCCCAAGAATATGGAGGGCTGGAGATCCCACACAATGTAATCAACCTACCAAAATACAGTTGTCTGACCATCTCAGGGAATGGTGCCATTGGGCTCCCTGATGTTGCTGGCAGATTGAACACTCAGCAATGTCTGTTTGCAGGGTGTGACATGGTGAGAGGAAATTCACATTGCTCAGCAAAGTGGATAACCTCCTTCCCTGCCACCATGACCATATGTTCATAAGTCCATTAGGCAATGAAAGGAGTGACTGGAAAAAGAGGTTGACTGGTATCACAGTGTAGACTATTTGATTCACTTGATTATTAAAATCTTTTGAAGATGAAGTTAGTCTTTGGTGAGCATTCATATAGGACTCATATCTTCATGTCCCCCCACCTCATTATCTCTGTTCCAGAATCTCCATGTCACAAATTCCCCAATCATGTTCCTTCCATGTCCCTGACACAGTTCATGGTAGGAAGCTCAGGCCTCATGATAACTGGTGGCTCGTGGTTAAATGTTCAGTTTTTGTTAAGGCCCACTGTCCCGACCCACGGGATTTGGAGGCACGGGAAGAGAAGGGCTGAGGATTGAAATGAGGGGCTTGACAACTTGACGCTAGCGTTTGCTTCTTTATTTTTCCTTTATCCTTTTCCTACTTTTACATGTCTTTCTTTTCCCTGACTTTCTTACTTCCCTGGCCTTCTCTCTGCTCCTCTCGCAGTAACCCTTGTCGTATCTCCTTACTGTCTCCTCGCAGTCCCTCCTCCCTCTCTTGCGGTTCCTTTCTTATACCCCTGTAGCTCCTCCCATCATGCCTCTCAGTCTCGCGTGATTTACAGGAGAGCGCAGGGGTCTCTCCGAAGGCGAAAAACCTAATTCATCGAGCACATGTGCAACATGGCGCATGCTCCAGGCGGCTCCGGACAGCCCACCAGTTAAAAATAATAGCTGTACCTTGAAAAGGGAACAGTTAACCAGAGTGGATGGTAGGGATTTGCTCAAAAATCCAAAAATCTGTACCGTGACTCACCTATACAGACCTTCCAAAAGCTCTTCTGGTCTGTCAGCCTTATGCAAAGAACTGGGTTTATCTGTAGCACTAACTACCACAAACACTGTGAATATGGTATGGGTTTCTTTGGTGTGTATTGTAACTTTTTTACTTCAGATATGTGTGACTTATTCCTAACCCTTAGATTAGAAAGACTGGCTTTGATCTCATGGAGAATTTGTGTATATGTGTGAAATTCATTTCTAATCTCTAGTACAGTGGTTTGATTTTATGGAAATCTTTCTGTGTGGGAGTGTTTTTACTTCTTTTTGTTAAACCCTTCCTTTTTTCAAGACCGTGTTTGAAACCATGTAGAAACCTCAGCTTGCTATGTACAAGATGGCAACTAACTGTAGCCTGGGGCAAAGTAACTTCCATTTTCTCTTTCTGAAGACTAAGGTATTCAAAATGGTGTCTGAGGCCATATGACAGGCTGCCTTGGAACTTTCTTCTTGTCCAGATTTTTTTTTTTCTTTTTGATCTCCAGTGATTTTTGATTTTCAGTTTGTTCCATCCTTTGTTAACATGTGTTAAATTCTGTGATTTGGGCTTTTATTTGTAACTAGTCCATGATCTCTGCTGGCTTACAGGGTGAATGTAACCTCATATTTTGGTAGGCAGAATATAGGTCCTAATGAGACTAAGGTAATTTTTGCAACACAGACAGAAGCTGGCAATTGTTCATTGATTTGAATTGTGAAAATTCATGGTTAGGGGTTGAGACAAGATCACAAAGCCTCATGATTAAGAAATAACTGATGATTGCAGCCATAATAGATTTTTGGAGTGGTTTGGATTTTGCAAGGTTTAGAAAAAAAATTAGAAAACTTTTTATCTGGATTAAATTCAAACATGTCACTGCTGGGAATCCTTTGTCTGCATCATTTGGGGGAATAGTTATCATTTGAATTTTTGTATTCGTTTGATTGCTGGTGAGAGAAAATGTTCTGACTTTAGCTTCTTATTAAGGGAGACTTCTTTTGGGAAATCACTGTATTTGATTTGATAAAAGACCCTCCCAGGGCATCAGGAATGCAGTCCAGAACCTCCATGTTCATGGCCATGTTTTTGACATGACAGAACCACACCAGGTTTTGATAATATTTGGTGTGGTATCACTAAGCACACAACAAGATTTTGTGGAAAGGATCAGAAACAACCAGATAAGTCTTGGAGGAAAAGTGCAAAATCAAAATTAACATAAAAGCTGTCATTGTCACCTCCCCATGGATCTCTCACCCACATCTGTTTCAACCAGTCCATGACCAAAAGGCAAGCACAGTTTCTTCACATGTCTCTCTGCAGGACTAAAACCATGGAAAGCCCCAGAAGATGATGGCCCAGAAACCAAAACCCATTGGTCTTATGAACATGTTAAAGATCTCAATATTTGTTTAAGAAAAAAGAAAAGCTTAAATCTATTTTTCTCTTTCAGCTTCTGTTGCAGGATACCTCAGGATTACCCAGTATACACTGAAAACCTTGAAGTGATGAATTTGTCTATCAGCCTATGTGCCTCCTCCAGGTCTCCTTCTGGCTCCATCCTGCTTCCTTCCTTCCTCAGTCTCCTCTGCAGCTTCTCTCTCTGCTCAGCTCCACCCTTCTTTTTGGTGGGGCAGGAAACCTGGAACCTCCCCCTTTCCTGGGGTCTATCCTGTTACAGCCTGAATGGGTGAAATGTTGAGAGCTCAATCTATGATCCTTTATGGAAAGTTCCAACAAAACCAATAAAAATTCTGCTTCATTAGCCTGATCTATGAGTTTATGCAAAAATAGATCCAATGGATTGCAATTAGCTATAGTTTTTTTTTTTTTTAAGATTTATTTATTTATTTATTTATACAAGCACTGGGTACAGTCAGAAGTGCAGGAGGGTGAGAGAAATCGCCAGAGCCAGAGGGGAGAGCAGAGCAGGCAGACTGACTTAATACACTGCTGAGGAGAGCAGCGGGCGTGGCAGGAGAGGTCTGTCGTGCCATATGGGGCCCTCCCCCAGTGGCTGGGGAGCAGCTGGGGATCGAACCGGTGCTGCAGAGGCTGTGGGCAGCTTCACAACCCAGCGCTCAACCGCTGCGCCACCGGGGAGGTCCTAGCTATAGTTTTTAAAAGCATTTTTGCTGTACTACTTTGTAGGGTAAGTGATTGTCAGTCTTTTCTGCCCTCCTGTCATTAGCGTTGATGATGGATCCCTGTGGTCTTAAATGCATGCCTGATGGCAAGCACCTGGAGTGGGGCATACATAGGTGGGCTCACCTCGGCTAGACTGACTTATAAGGATGGCGTCACAGGGACACCAGCAGAATGAGAGAGAAGCTGGAGTGAGAACAAGGCCACAAGAGAACGCCGGAGAGCCCAAAAAGAGCAAAGATTCGCTGGGGGCAGGGAGGCCTGCCAGCCTCCTGGCCAAACCCCCACCCCCACTCCTGCCTGCCTTGTACATGGTTAAATCTCAATAAAGTCTAAAAAAGCCACCAAGGGCTCCAAGACTCTCCCTTACCTGACTGCATAGGTTCATAGAGATCCTGTACTATGTCATCCCACCCCTAGATACTTGATAGAATTGGAAAAGCAAATGATTTTAACAGCGGACATTCCTAACCATTTTTGAAATATTTTTGATTATTCACTAAGTTTTTCTTTTTAATAAATTTTACTTTTATATTCCCCATACAATTGCACCCCCCTTATTTTGACCACAATCCCATCCCTCCCCACCCCCCACCCCCCATAGAGTGTCTCTGGTTCATAGTTGTTTGTTGATTTTGATTTTTACTTTCTTATAGTTATTCTTTTTCCTTGTCCCTTATTTAAGTTTTCTAGATTCCTGCTATGAGTGAGACCATCCGGTATTTTTCTTTTTCTTTCTGGCTTATTTCGCTGAGCATGATCCCTTCCAGCGCCATCCATGTTGCTGCAAATTGCATGTGTTTATCTTTTTTGAATGCTGAGTAATATTCCATGGTGTATATGTACCACATCTTCTTGATCCAGTCATCTATTTTTGGGCATTTGGGTTGTTTCCAAAGCTTAGCTATTGTAAATAGTGCTGCTATAAACATAGGGGTGCAGGTGCTCTTTGGAATTGATGTTTCTGTGTCCTTTGGGTAAATACCTAGGAGTGGAATTGCTGGATCATATGGAAGCTCTGTGTTTAGTAGGTCCAGAAATCTCCACACAGCTCTCCATAGTGGTTGGACCAGTTTGCACTCCCACCAACAGTGCAGGAGAGTTCCTTTTTCTCCACAACCTCACCAACATTTGTTGTTGCTAGTTTTTTTAATATGTGCCATTCTCACTGGTGTAAGATGGTATCTCATGGTAGTTTTGATTTGCATTTCCCTGATTACAAGTGATGGTGAACATTTTTTCATATGCCTGTTGGCCATTTGCATTTCCTCTTCAGAGAAGTTTCTTTTTAGCTCTTCTGCCCATTTTTTGACAGGATTATTTTCTTTTTTTTTTTTTTTTTTTAATAGAGGCATGTTTTATTTGTTTGTTTGTTTGTTTGTTTGTTTATACATGCACTGGGTACAGTCAGAAGCGCGGGAGGGTGAGAGAATTCACCAGAGCCAGAGCGGGGAGCAGAGCAGGCAGAAGGACCGAAGTACACTGCTGAGGGGAGCAGCGGGCGGCAGGAGAGGTCTGTGTGCCATGTGGGACCCTCCTCCGGTGGCCGGGAGCAGCCGGGGATCGAACCGGCGCCGCAGAGGCCGCAGGCAGCTTCGCAACCCAGCGCTCAACCGCTGCGCCACCGGGGAGGCCCTTGACAGGATTATTTTCTTTGTTTTTGTTGAGTCTCATGAGCTCTTTGTAGATTTTTGTGATCAGTCCTTTATCATTAGTGTTGTGTGCAAAAATGTTCTCCCTATTCACTGAGTTTTTGCTGTTTGTTTGATTAATGTCTCCAGCTTTTTTTTTTTTTTTTTTTTTTAACTTCAATTGGTTGTCTATTTTCTAGAAATGAAGAATTTTGCCAAACTGGCTAAGCATGGACAATGTCTCATGACTTATTGTTATTTCCTTGAATACATTGAAATGCTAGAGGAAACTGTCTTCTGAACCTGCAACCCTATAGCAGCGGGATGAGCACAGTGCAGGTTTTCTATAATCCTGCAGATGGATAAAGGAGAGTCCTGGAACTCTAGGTGGCTTTCTCAGGCTTTTATTGAGCTTTTACATGTCATGCAGCAACCAGGTTAGGAGCTGCCTCTGATCTCAGCCAGCAGCTGCCTGGTCCTTTGCTCCAGTGCTGAGGTCATTGGTATATCTTTGCTGCCTTCCTGCTGTGGGAAAATTGGACTCTCCTTTTGTCCACCTTGAGATACTGTTCTGGTTCATTCCATGGATAGAAAATTCTGTTTCCCTTGGTCACAGTGAGACAGAGCAGACCCAATGAAAAGCCAGATCATTTCTTAGAAATACAAGCTCAAAAATGTTTTCTTATCTTAGAAGTTTGTAATAACGTCTTCTCTTTAAAATTACTGTGGTCTTGGGCCCTAGGTCTATGGTAATGGTTAGAATTAGACCCTTGTACTATGTAATAATTTTAGCTTCTATCTCATTGGAAACCTCTTTGTTGTAAAAGGATATGAAAAGCTTGACTAGGGCCTCCCTGGTGGTATAAGTGTTAAGTCTTAGTGGTACCACTGCAAAGGCACACTTTGACAGCCTGAGTTCCATCCCTGGCCAGGGAACTAACCCACATGGTGCAGAGACCTCTCCTGTCTCACCCGATGTCCCCCTCAGCAGTGTGTTTCAGTCAATTCACCTGTTCTGCTCCCCAATCTGTCTCTGGTTGAATCCTCTCAACCCCGTCCTCTGGCCTGTACCCCAGTTCTTCTACACAAAAATAAACAAAATCCTTTAAAAAATAACTTTCCTATAAAAAATATAAAAACTTCACTTATGTGAAAGCCGAAGATGACACTTTTTTTTAAAAGATTGATTTATTTATTTTATACAAGAACCAGGGTACAGGCCAGATGCGCGGGAGGGTGAGAGGATTCACCAGAGACAAAGCAGGAAACAGAACAGGCAGACTACAGAAATACATTGCTGAGGGGAGCAGGGGGTGAGGTAGGAGAGGTCTGCTGCATCATGTGGGACCCTCACTGGCCCGCTGGGATCTAACCAGCGCTGCAGAGGCTGCGGACAGCTTCACAGCCCAGCGCTCAACCGCCTGTGCCACCAGGGGAGGCCCCAAAGATGACTCTTAAAAATACAATTTTAAGGCATGTTTTATCTAAAGGAGATACTAAAAAAAACCCTGAAATTTAATCAGTTAAACTTTTTCAATTTCAATGTCTTTACAAATAAAATAACTACTACTTAAATTGACACACATGGCCAAATTTTTAAATGAAAATAAAGAGACCTCTGTGTCCTTGTCTATTACCTCCAGAGGATTAACTATAAATGGTGCCTATAAAAAAATCTGAACTTTGAGATTGCAATCTAAAATTTTGATTAAAAAAACTAGTTCAAAACTTAATGGTTTAATTTAAAGCATGCCTACCTTAAGGTTATAATATTATACTTTATTCTATGTTTGAATGTGTTTACTTGAAGAGAAAACTCATGATATTCAGCAAAAAGAGTAATTAGCCTGATGTATGTTGACAAAGATAAACATGCTTATAAGGCTTTTACCTAAATTTCGACTGACAAAGTCCCTTTTCAGGAAGACCAATCCATCTATCTTTTCCCCTTGGATAAGACATACCTTTGTTCTCCCAATAAATGCCTGACTTCTTTCCTAGCTAAAAAGTTCAAGGTTGGCATCTAGAGTTATGTGGACAAGTTACTGAGATTTTGAAATGTATGCTGGAAATGTACATGGTATTAAGTCTCCGAAATTTTTCTTGCTTTTATCAATCTATCTAGTGCTTGCCTAAGAAGAAACTTGGTAGGGCCTCCCTGGTGGTGCAGCGGTTGAGCACTGGGCTGCGAAGCTGCCTGTGGCCTCTGCAGCGCCAGTTCGATCCCCGGCCACCGGCGAGGGCCCCACATGGCGCACAGACCTCTCCTCCCGCCCGCAGCAACCCTCAGCAGTGTGCTTTGGTCTTTCTGCCTGTTCTGCAACCTGCTCTGGCCCTGGTGAATTCTCTCACCTTCCCCTGCTTCTGACTGTATCCAGTGCGTATAAATAAATCTTAAAAAAAGAAAGAAAAGAAACTTGGTATATGGAATTGTTACATTTGCAACTCTACAATTAATTTAAAATTTCGTTGTTAAAAAAGCTAAAGCTACAATTGGTATTTCCGTCTTGAATTTGTACTTTATTTAAATGGTGACTAAATCTCATATAAAGCTAAAGTTTTACTAAGTTTAATAATGAAAATCTGTTAAATATTTAGAATCATTTGAGTTAAAATACTGAGCTTTCAGGTTTGCTTCTTATTGTAAGGAAACTAAAATTTAATGTCATCTCATCTAAATGAAAATTAAAAGATGCGTTTGTATAAGTTGTTTAGAGGTATGATAGTATAACAGCTATTACAATGTTTTACAATCTAGAGAATAAAAATTAGCATATAATAAGTCTAAATGCAAGTGAGGTTTGTGCTTAAACATGGAGGAATGTTCTGAGACAGGTATCTTAAGAAATCTTATGTACTTCAATGACTTGCTACAAGAGAATATTTAAGTTAACATTAACAGCAGTAGTGTACCTATGTAACACCAACTTTTAGTCCTTTTTGTGTATAAAAAATTAAGGTATTCTAAAGCTACTTTCATTAACTTCCATAACAAATTGAAGACTGTTTAGGTAATCTGAAAATCTTGGTGCTCTTTTACCCACAGAGTACATGTGAAAATAATCTTATCCCATCAGCATTGCTGAACCTTGTCAAAGAAATAGATCTATACTTAGAAAGCCATCACTCTGAGTATTTCATACAAATCTGGAAGTTTGTTAATCCTATGACAATTTATTTCAAAAATAGTAAAGGTTTTGTCTTGGAAGTACTCCTAAGAGACCTGATAACATAGTTTTCATTGTGGAAAACAATTTGTGTCAATATGGGTATATTGAAACCTCAGAGGAAACATTGTCATGAAAAAATGGTTGCATCTTTCAACATAAGAGTAAGCTAATGAAAAGTGTTCTAAAAATACATAAGACTTCTTAAAGTAATGTGTTCTGGTCAGCCCTAACACTGACCCCAGTGGGGTTCACAAGTCCAAGACTCTGGTCATAGCAGCAGGGACCTGCCTCCATCAGGGCATGTAGAAGGCAATTGTTCAGCCAGTCACTTTGAAAAAACCTGTGGGAAGTTACTCAGAAGCCCCCAAAATCCTCCATTATTTCAGTCTAGATTTGCTGTAGCTATAAGTATATTAATCTGGACCCAGAGACTGGGTCAAGAGCCTCAAACCCCTTTCCCTACATTTTTTTTCTTGACTCGGCCTTCAAGGCCTCCAATGACATGGATTGTACTAGCCAAACTGAAGAAAAGAAAGGGAGAAAGGCAAGAGAAGGATCCCGCATATGGCAGCTGCCATTGCCAGGACCCTGCCTCCTCAGACTAACTGGAGACCCCCATATACTACAGGGCATTTGAGACCTCAACCTCCTTTTTTTTTTTTAGATTTTAGTTATTTATTTATACAAGCGTGGGAGGTGGGTCAGAAGCGTGGGAGGTGGGAGAACTCACCAGAGCCAGAGCGGGGAGCAGAACAGGCAGAAGGACCGAAGTACACTGCTGAGGGGAGCAGAGGGCGGCAGGAGAGGTCTGTTGCACCATGTGCGACCCTCACCAGCGGCTGGGGACCGAACCGGCACTGTAGAGGCTGCAGGCAGATTCACAACCCAGCGCTCAACCACTGTGCCACCGGGGAGGTCCTAGTCCTCAACCTCTTAGTGGGCCTCCAGCTTGCCTCCACTGCCAGCAACTGGGACACCTCAGCCACAAGTGTCTAAAGAAGCTGTCCCCAGGATCACGTCCTCAGGGCCATCACACAGGACACTGGCAGAGGGACTGTCTCACTCCCTGAGAGAGGGGGTCAGCCCAAACCATAGGCCAAATTGGGAGGACAGGCTTGACCATCAGCTGCCTGACTATGAAGAACCCAGTGAATGAGGTGAAGACTTTTTCTGAAGAAGTCCAGAGGTGAAACAGTCTCCCCTGTTTACTGCCTCTGTGGACAAGCCCCGGATGACCCTAGAGGTGGCAGACAAAAAAAATCACCTTCTTGCTGGATAAGGGGCCACTTACTCTGCCTTGTTCCAAGTTTTTAGACTGACCTACTGGTCAGGTATCTCCCTCAGTAGTACTGATGACCAGCCTGAGTCATGACACTTTACTCACTGCTATCTTGCTCTTGACCAAGGGAGTTTGTTTCCTCTTAAATGAAACATGTTGTTTTGGATTTACACTTCCAGTGAGAGAGAAGAAAACCTGGAGCTATTAAAGAAAAACATCTATATTATAGATTACTAATAATTTTCTTTATTATTCTCTTGTTCAGGCCCTGAATCCTCAATGCCTTTGTCTGAATCATCTCCTCTCGGGGAAGCCATCAGGCTCCAAATGGGTCCTTCAGCTGGAGCCCAGTATGAGGACTCCACTGTCCTTCTTCCATGGTCTCTTAGAGTGTCGCGCTGCTGTGGAGCCCTGGCTGCTTCCCCAAGTTGCCCATTCTCAGAGGGAAGCAGGTACTGATCAGAGGGAAGCCCATTACCTGACAGCAGTTAGAGTCTCCCTCCATAGAGGGGGTTATGAGTTGTAGGGCAAGAGGGCTTAAGTAGGCAGCTTCAGGGATGTGTAGCATTGACTTTGGGTGAGTAAAGAAGCTTCTGAGATAACAGCAAAGAAATCCAGGAGGGCTAATGAAAGCAGTAATTTTTTTTTAACCTCAATAAAAATTATTTTATTTTTTTTGTTTTTTTTTAATTTAATTTAATTTTATATAATTTTTACATCATTTTTCATTTTTGAACAATGTATGCATTTTCATCTTGGTTATATTCCTCATATAATTCCCACCCCCGCCCCTTATTTTGACCCTAATCCCATCCCTCTTCTCCCCCCATAGTGTGTCTCTGGTTTATAGTTGTTTGTTGATTTTGATTTTAAGTCTATTAGGAAGAGTAAATTAAAGAGAACTTGGACAGGTGCAGATAAGAGCTGTAAAGTTGGATGAAGCTGCCCAAGAAAGTACAGCCACTTAGAGAGCCAGTCACCAAGGGGATGATGAGTTTTTAGAAGAGACAAAAGGTTTAAATATCTCCTAGACACAGGCCCATGGCGTCTTTTGTCCCTTCGTGGCATCGCTGCCTTGCAGTCTTTACTTTTTGTTCTTTTTCCTCTAAGTAAATTTTACTTTCTTGAATGAATTTTGCTTCTCTGCTTAGTTATCTAAAATGGCTATAAATTCCTTTTTTATTGTGTCATGGGACAGAACCTGTGGTGGCTCAAGGGCTCTCGAAACCTTGACAGCACACACCAGCTTCAATACCACCATAAGGAAATATCCTAAGTTGATATCACTGGCAATGGCATCGACAGCATATACCTTTACCTGTGATAAGGAAAGGACTCAATTTCTCTTCTGGTGTATTGCTGCCAAAGAACCCAACTGTAAGCACAAAGAAACATTTGACAAAGCTTAACTGAATAGCATTCAAGAGAACATATCCTGCACCCTTTACATATGCCAATGCTGTGAACTAAAAGAAATTCTGAATAACTATTTAGTGGAAAAAAAAAAAACTATTTAGTGGAATCTAGACCTATGGAATGTAATGTATACTCTTAGATTTATTAACTTTTTAAAATATTATATTTTATATAATTCTTACATCATTTTTCATTTTTGCACAATGCATGCATTTTCATTTGGGTCATATTCCCCATACAATTGCACCCCCCCTTATTTTGACCCTAATCCTTCCTCTCCCTGCACATCCCTCCAGTGTGTCACTGGTTTATAGTTGCTTGTTAATTTTGATATTCACTTTGTATTAATTAGTCTGTTTCCTGGTCCCCTATTCAGGTTTTCTAAATTCCTGCTATGAGTGAGACCATCTGTAATTTTTATTTTTCTTTCTGACTTATTTCGCTGAGCATGATCCCTTCTAGTTCCATCCATGTTGCTGCAAACTGCATGTGTTTATCTTTTTTTTTAAAGATTTATTTATTTATTTATACAAGAACCTGGGTACAGACCAGATGTGCGGGAGAGTGAGAGGATTCACCAGAGACAAGTGGGGAACAGAACAGGCAGACTGACGAAATAAACTGCTGAGGGAGCAGCAGGTGAGACAGGAGAGGTCTGCCACTCCATGTGGGACCCTTACCAGCTGGCCAGGATTGAGCCAGTGCTGCAGAGGCTGAGGACAGCTTCACAGCATGGTGCTCAACTGCCGGTGCCACCACGGGAGGCCATTTATCTTTTTTGATTGCTGAGTAATATTCCACTGTGTATATGTACCACATCTTGATCCAGTCATCTATTTTTGGGCATTTGGGTTGTTTCCATAGCTTAGCTATTGTAAATAATGCTGCTATAAACATAGGGGTGCAGGTGCCCTTTGGAATTAATGTTTCTGTGTCATTTGGGTAAATACCTAGGAGTGGAATTGCTGGATCATATGGAAGCTCTATCTTTACGGGTTGAGGAATCTCCACATAGCTCTCCATAGTGGTTGGACCAGTTGGCACTCCCACCAGCAGTGCAGGAGTGTTCCTTTTTCTCCACAACCTCGCCAACATTTGTTGTTGCTAGTTTTTTTTTTTTAATATGTGCCACTCTCACTGGTGTAAGATGGTATCTCATTGTAGTTTTGATTTGCATTTCCCTGATTACAAGTTATGTTGAACATTTTTTCATATGCCTGTTGGCCATTTCATATACCTGCTGGCATTTCCTCTTTGGGGATGTTTCTTTTTAGCTCTTCTGCCCATTTTTTGACTGGATTATTTTCTTTGTTTTTGTTGAGTGTCATCAGTTCTTTGTAGATTTTTATGATCAGTCCTTTATCATTAGTGTTGGGTGCAAAAATTTTCTTCCGGTCAGTGGGGTTTCTCTTTGCTTTGATTATTGTCTCTTTTGCTGTGCAGAAGCTCTTTAATTTGATGTAGTCCCAGCTGTTTATCTTTGCCTTCACTATCACTGCTTTGGGTGATGAGTCTGTAAAGATGTCTTTGAGGTACAGGTCATGTAGTGTTTCGCCTGTATTTCCTTCTATATACTTTATGGTTTCAGGTCTTATGTTTAGTTCTTTAATCCATTTTGAGTAGTTTTTTGTGCATGGTGTGCGGTAGTAGTCAAGTTCCATTCTTTTGCATGTAGTGACCCAGTTTTCCCAGCACCATTTATTGAACAAAATTTCTTTGCTCCAGTGCACATTCTTTGCTCCTTTGTCAAAGATTAGTTGACCATAAATCTGTGGGTTTATTTCTGGGTTTTCTATTCGGTTCCATTGGTCTGTTCTTATTCTAGTACCATGCAGTTTTGATGATTATGGCTTTGTAGTATAGTTTGAAGCCTGGGACTGTGATGCCTCCATTCCTTCTTTTTTTTTTTCAGGAGAGCTTTGGCTATTCGGGGTTTTTGTTGCTTCCATATGAATTTTATCAATAATTGTTCTATTTCTTTGAAGAATGACATTGAAATTTTTATTGGAATAGCACTGAATCTGTAAATTGCTTTTTGGTAGGATGGCCATTTTGATAATGTTAATGCTTCCAATCCATGAGCAGGGAATATCTTTCCATTTCTTTGTGTCTTCTTCTATTTCTTTTAACAGTGTTTTACAGTTTTCTTTGTATAAGTCCTTTATCTGTTTTGTTAGTTTTTTTCCCAAGTATTTGATTTATTTTTGTTTCAATAATAAACGGGATGGTTTTTTTGATTTCTACTTCTTCAGATTTATTGTTTGTGCATAGGAAGGCTACTGAATTTTGTGTGTTGATTTTGTATCCTGCCACTTTACTAAACGGATTGATTAGTTTAATTAGTTTTTCTGTGGAGATTTTGGGGTTCTCTATGTATATTATCATATCATCTGTGAATAGTGATAGTTTGACTACTTCCTTGCCTATTTGCATTCCTTATATGTCTTTCTCTTGTCTTATTGCTTTGGCTAGGACTTCCAGTATTATATTGAAAAGCAGTGGTGAGAGTGGACCTCCTTGTCTTGTTCCAGATCTTAATGGAAATGCTTTCAGCTTTTCGTCACTGAGAATGATACTGGCTATGGGCTTGTCATATATGGCCTTTATGATGTTTGGTTATGTTCCTTGTATCCCAAGAATTTCAAGGGCCTTTATCATAAATGGGTGTCATACTTCGTCAAAAGCTTTCTCAGCATTTATTGATATTATCATATGGTTTTTATATTTCTTTTTGTTGATGTGTTGGATAATATTGATTGATTTTCAGATGTTTAGCCATCCTTGTGTCCCTAGAATAAATTCTACTTGGTCATGGTGAATTATCTTATGGATACATTGTTGAATTTTGATATCTAAACTTAATTGAGGATTTTTGCATCATTGTTCATTAGAGAAATTGGCCTGTAGTTTTCTTTTTTCATGTTGTTCTTGTTTGGTTTTGGTATTAGTGTAATATTGGCTTCATAGAATGTGTTTAGTATTATTCCTTCCTTCTCAATTTTTTGGAAGAATTTGTGAAGGATAGGCACTAATTCATTTCTGAATGTTTGGTAGAATTCATTTGCAAATCCATCAGGTCCTGGGCTTTTGTTTTTGAGGAAGTTTTTGATTACCATTTCAATTTCTCTGCTGTAATTGGTTTGTTTAGGTGTTCTATTTCTTCTTTATCTAGCATTGGGTGATTGTAGAGTTGTAGGAATTTGTCCATCTCTTCTAGATTGTTGAACGTGCTTGTATATAACTGTTCATAGTAGTTTCTGATTATTCTTTTGATTTCTGCTATGTCTGTTGTGATTTGTCCTCTTTCATTTGTGATCCTATTTATTTGTGCTTTCTCCCATTTTTCCTTTGTGAGCCTGGCTAGGGGTTTGTCTATTTTATTTATTTTTTCAAAGAACCACCTTTTGATTTCATTGATCTTTTAGATTTTTTTATTTTTTAGTTTCAATTTCATTTATTTCTGCTTTGATTTTTATTATTTCTTTTCTTCTACTGGTTTTGGGGGTTTTTGTTGTTCTCTTTCTAGTTCTTTGAGCTTTGAGATGAGGTTGTTTCTTTGAGTTCTTTCTTGTTTCTTGATGTGAGTCCCTATTGCTATATATTTTCCTCTTATTACTGCTTTTGCTGCATCCCATATGTTTAGGAAATTGGTGTCCTCCTTGTCATTCAACTCAAAGTATTTCTTAATTTCTTCTTTGATCTTCTCATTAGTCCAGTGGTCTTCCAGTAGTGTGGGTTTCAATTTCCATGTGGTAGGAGAGTTCCTTGCCTTCTTTTTTGTGTTTTTTTTTTCTAGTTTGATGCCTTCATGGTCAGAGAAGATGGTTGGTATGATTTCAACCAACCTGTCGATGTTAGTCTTGTGCCCCCGTATGTGATTGATCCTGGAGAATGATCTGTGTGCACTTGAGATTGTGTACTCAGATTTTTTTTGGGTTTAATGTTCTATAGATGTCTGTTAAGCCCGTGAGTTCTAGATCCTTATTTAGAGTGGTGTTGTCCTTACTTATTTTTTGTGTCACTGATCTATTCATTGTTGATAGTGGTGTGTTAAAGTCTCCCACTATGTATGTGTTTTCTCTGATGTCTGTTTTCAGAGATGATAATAGTTGTCTGATATATTTTGGTGCTCCTTCATTTGGTGAGTATATGTTAATGAGTGTTATTTCTTCTTGAAGTATTGTCCCCTTGATCATAATGTAGTGACGTTGGGGTCTCTTTTTACCTTTTTGAGTTTGAAGTCTGTTTTACCTGATATAAGTAGAGCTGTTCCTGCCTTCTTTTTTGGTTCATTTGCTTGTAGGATTGTATTCCATCCTTTTACTTTGTGACGGTTTTTATCTTTTGTAGTTAAATGCGTTTCCTGGAGACAGCAAAAGGTTGGGTTTTGTTTCTTAATCCAGGCGGCAACTCTGTGTCTTTTTATTGAAGAGTTTAGTCCACTTACATTTAGAGTTAATATTGATATGTTAGCATCTGTATTTGCCATTTTGTTTGTCTTCCCTCTGATTTTATTTATTTATTCTTTAATAACTTTTCTTTTCTTTTCTTTTCTTTTTTGCCCTTGTTTCGTTGTTATTCTTCCCTCTGTTGGTTCTGGTTTAGGACTCCTTGTAGTATTTTTTGGAGTGGGGGTTTAGTTGTAATGAAATTCCAGAGTTTCTGTTTTTCTGGGAAGGTCCTTTTTCTTTCTTCACAGAGGAAGGAAAGCTTTGCTTTTTTCTTGGAGTCTGTTGACTATGTCCCTCCATGCTCTCCTTGTTGCAGTGTTTCTTTGGAGAAGTCTGATGTCAGCCTGATTGGTTTTCCTCTGTATGTTATCTGTTTCTTCCCTCTTGTCAGCTTCATTATTTTTTCCTTGTCTTGGATTCTTGGGAGCTTTACTATTATGTGTCTTGCTGTATTTTTCCTTTCATCATGGAAGTTTTGTGTTCTTGCTTCTTGTATGTCTATTTTCAGCTCCTTCTTCACATTTGGGAAGTTCTCTTCAATTATTTCCTTGAATATTTTCTCTTTTCCTAGGTCTCTCTCCTCTGCTTCTGGGATTCCTATAACTCTTATATTTCCTTTCCTCATGGAGTCAGATAGTTCCCGAAGTCTTTCTTCATTCTTTTTCTTTTGTACTTCTCTCTTTTTCTGTTTTGGTTCTTTTTATTTCTGTGTCTTCGAGAGTGCTTATTTGTTCTTCCATTTCATCTGTTCTGTTATCACTGCTTTTCCCAGAGTTCTTTAGCTCTTCCATTAATTCTTTGATCTCCTGCATTTCCTTCACTTCCCTCTTTAAGGACTCAATTTCATTCTTCTGATCGTTGTTTTCCTTAATGACTTCTGTCAGTTTTTCATCATGGCAATTTTAAATTCTCTTTTTGGAAGGCTCAGAAGTTCTTCCAAGTCACTGTTCTTGCAATCTGGTGGATGGTTTTCTTTTTGTGGTGTGTCTTTTTCCTGAGGACTTGCTTGGTTGCCTGTAGTTTTTCTTCTCCCAGCAGCTTGTTTTCTAATTTGCCCTATGCATTGGGACACTGTGTCGCTGGTACTGGCTGGCATCTTTTTGGTGTGCTCCTTCTGGGATGTCAGAAACTAGTGGTCCAATCGAGTCAAAAACTGTTATATCTGAATTCTGGTAGGGCAGTAGTGCTACAAATGTGTTAGTGGCCGCTGTCACAGAGAATCTGCTCCTTCTGTATTTGTTTAATTCCAAGGAGGATTGTATGGTCCCACAGTCTACCCTGTGGTGGCAGGATCGCCCACTGGCCTCCAAATCACTGGATCCCCCTCTGGGCTCAGATTGGTTGCCAGACAGGGCCAGGCTTATGGGGCTTTTCAGCTCACCTCTGGCTGTGGGCACAGCCCTTTCCCAGCTCCACACAGTCTAGGTGTGTTGTGAATACGCCAAAGGTCCCAGATCTAAGATGGGGCGTCAGGAGGGCATTTCCACTGTCACGTTCTCTGCCCCAGCACTGACTGGATCCCCCTCTGGGCTCCAGTGGCCAGATGGGGACTGGCTTTTGGGGGCTTTTCAGCTCACCTCTGGCTATGGGCACAGCCCTTTCCCAGCTCCATGCAGTCTAGGTGTGTTGCAGACACACAAAATTTCCCAGATCTAAAATGGCTAGTTGGGATGGCACTTCCATGCACCCTCGGTCTTAACCTTTTTTTTTTTTTTGCTATGAAAGATATTATTGAGAAAATTGGTAAAATGTAAAGTCTATAGATTATATAATACTATTTTACTAGTGCTAATTTCTTGAATTTGATAAATGTACTGAAATAATTTTTAAAAATTACTTGTGTGTAGGATACATTATAGAAGTATTTAAGGAGCGTCATGTCTGCACTTTCTCTTTAAAATTTAAGGAAAATGTATAAACTCTATCCATCTATCCATATGAAAAATTGGGGAGTAAAACAAATGCAGTAAAATGTTAGCATTTTAAGGAATCAGGGTAAGAAATATATTTTGTGTTATTGTTCCAACTTTTTGTAAACCATGTAAAAATTTTAAAAATCTGAAGAAAACAAAACTCAGAAAGAGAACAAGGTATATCCATGTTATTAGTTATATAAGAAAGTACAGAAAGACAAGGGATAGTAAAGTCCTCAGGGAATCAAACACTGTCTCATATAAATGTTTCTCACAATATAAAACCTTTATTTCTCCTATTGTGGTCTAAAGTCCTAGGAGGAATATGCACTGGCACGTCTTGGATCAAGTGCTTTTTCTCTGAAATAAATGAGGAGGATAAGAAATTATTATTATCCCATATAGGTATCTGCTGCCCTGTTAAATGATCTATTGACTGAGAAAAGAGTATCTAACAGACTCTGTTTTGCAATGATAACTCATTATAAGAAATAAAGTATCCAGATTAGTGGGAATTATATGAAATAATCTATTGATATAAAGATAACTGACTTTCATCTAGAGAAAATAGGGTTTGATACGTCACACTGACATACAATGGTCAAAGGTTACCTTTATTTAATGTATTTCATGTCTTTTACATGGGACTTAATTGCATATGATGCTAAGTTCCCAATGCAACCAACTTGTGCCAGTAAAGAACTATGAAACAGATACTTGTTTTACACAAAGCTATTATAAATAACTTATCTCATGATTGAGGAAACACTTAAAAACATTCTTCAAATATTTTACTGGACATAGCTAAGTCACTGACTCCTACCAAGCATTCCCAAGAGGGTTTATATTGTCAAGGGTCAAGGAGTCAAAATAATTCTTGGGAATGGAAGGGTGTAGATGAAAAATAATCTTACTTTTTAGGTATGACAATAATATTGGAGTAGGGCAATTAAAAAAACTTTAAAATGTTCCTTGGAGGGAAGGATAATGAAAAAAAAAAAAGATACAGAAACACTACAGCATGCTAGACAGATAGACGGTTGACTAACCACAGGTGGCTGAAGTAGTTTAGTATTCATCAGATCTATTAGTGTTCATAGTGAGGGGGCACCCCAGAATCCCCAAACTTATATACTGTAAATGGATTCTGCCATCTTCCACATAAATACAAAGTATTCTCCTAGTGTGAAAGAAAATTATAGGATTAGTGTACACAGAAAGAGAAGAGTAATAGTTTTCCACTAAAGCACCCCAAGCTACCCATCCCCTCATGGGTAAATGTCCAGTCAAATAGGGTTAGCCCAAAGTGGGGCTACTTGTACCTAGAAGCTTGGCACAGTCTAAAGTACCTTCTGGCAGAGAACCATAGGGATAAAGGAGCAAAATCAAAATACAAATCAGGGTAATGACTGTCATTGTCAGCCTCCCCAGGGGTCTTTCACTAATGTGTCCTCCAAGTGTCTTTACATGTCTCAACTCCACATGTTGCCTTCCATGTTCCCCAAGTTCCTGCTGTAAGACCCAAGTTGAGAAGCAAGCTGGTCCTGCATCACATGTCTCTGTTCCATGTTTCCAACCATTTACTTTGATATTTATGTGGAAGGTTCATGGTTGTAACACTACCCATAGCCTTCCACTTTGGTTCCAGACTCAAGACTCTGCTTTTTGAATCCTGTCAGTGAACCTCACAAAGCCAGTACTAGTCCTGAGGCATGGGGGAGTGGGAGCACATCCAGGCACACTGTCCTTGTGCTTTGCACTGGGGACCTGTTCCCCTGGAGGACCCCAGTTCCTCTGCATTTATTTCCCCTCAGTCAAAGGTGTGTACCTCCACACCTTTTAGCTTTCCCCTCCTTGGGGCCACTGACTGAGTGGAAGTACCATGGTGTCCTCCTGCCCCTACGCACAGCCTCTAAGTGTCTCTCTTCACCTAACTATTGTTCACTGAAGCATGAATCTCCTCCAGAGTCCTTTCAGCACAGTCTGCCTCATCTTTGATGTGCCATAGGTGTTCCAGTTTCACTCCAAGCCATGGGATTATCTGGGTGCACTACCTAGGTGCTCTTCTTGGGAGTAAAACAAAGAAACTACTCTGACTCCATTTTTGATCCTACATACAATTACAATATTTTAGGGTCTACCTGGTGGCATAGGGGTTAAGTTTCAGTGTTATCACCTCGATAGTCTTGAGTTTGATTCAGGGCCAGGGATCTAACTCACATGGGGCAGCAGACCTCTCCTATCTCGCCCACTGCTCCCCTCAGCAGTGTATTTCAGTAGATCTGCCTGTTCTGCTCCCCACTCTGTCTCTGGTGAATCCTCTCAAACCTCCCCTCACCACTTCTGACTTATACCTCAATTCTTCTATGCATAAATAAATAAATCTATTTTAAAATTATAATATTTTAGAAGTATGCATGGTAAACTCTCTTTTTGGGTCATTCGTGACAAAACCTCCTATGTTAGTTCCTTTGGTTATTAAAACTGCCACCAATCAAAATATAGTATTCTGCCTTTTCATTTGGTCTCTCTTTATCCTGTTTCATATTGGTTTTCAGTTGGTTTTCCCAAAAGCTCAGTTATATTTTTCTTAGTGTACTCAGAGTAGGCCTAAGTCTACTCTGTCACCTGGGTGCAGGAACAAAAGATCAGTCAAGGCTCTGTGAGCCTTGGGATGTCTATAATCATTACTGAAAGAATGTAAATTGTTTTTAATTGAGAGCAGTGAGGGTTCTAGAAGCCAAGGATAAGCTTTTTATTTTCTTACCTGAATCTTTTACTCTTCCTTAATTAAATGAGTGATCATAACTCCTTAAGTTTTTCCTTTTTTCCTAATCAAAGAAGCATTACTGCTCCCCCTTTTATGACCTAGAGGAATGTATTTTGACAGTATCATCCAGATGTATGTTATTTGAGTGAACATGTCCTCTCTGTCTCAAAGAAAAGATAAAGTTGCCTCTTATCTGTCATGTGAAGTCTTCCCCTTTCTCTTTGATGTTTCAGGTCCCTAAGCACAGAATAAATAACCCTTATTATTCATAAGAACAAGAATTTATCATCATGTAATATCTGTACCTGTTTTGTAACCCCATAATTAGAGTGTTAGACAGGAGGCCAGAGAAATGGCCTTGGGAAGCAAGAATAAGGAGGGGGATCCATACTTTCCATTAACCTCTGTGTGGGGATAGGTGGCTTGTGTATAAGATGCTTGTAAAAACAGGGACACCTTGAGAATGTTTGCTACTTTTGTTATAGAGCAACCCTGATATTAAACGGGTTCCTGGCTGTGGGTCCTCACCCGCGCGCTTTAAAGGGACTTATGAATACTCTACTACAGACACACACAAAAGGGTTAATAAAAGGTTTATTTACAAGAGAAAAAGAAATAAGGAAAATGTACCACTCAGGGAAAAATAGGGAAATAAAGTCTTTAATGCGTCCTACCCGATCCGACGACCTGGAAACCCAAAGTCCCTCTCAGAGCTGGCCGCACGCTGCTAGCTGGCGGGGAGCCCAAAAATGGAGAGCCCCCAAAGCCCATGTGTCTGCCTTTTGTATCCACCTGGCTGCTTAACCCCACCCTCAGGTCCCAGCCACCTTCCCTTTGGTGGTGATGGGATTTGGAGTTCCCAGTGTCTTTGGCTTTGACCTGGGGTGGGGGTGGAGTCCACAAAGCCTATATGGAATTTGCTTTGGGACATCCTTTTCCCCCTAACATTTTGATGAGATTTTTCGAGAAATTTCTAATCTGTGGCAAAGAAGATAAAGGAATGTTTGCTGCAAGACTGGCCCTGGTTATGGGTAGTTAAGCTGCATACCAGTGCTCAGTTGAAGTTGAAGCTTGAGTTAAAAGGCTGTAAGCTTGCATTTTGCAAAGATGGTAGAGCAAAAGTTAAAGTCTAAGTACTGTGACAAAGCCTATGTAGAATACTAAGCAATAAAATCCCTGGGAAAGAAAGAAAAGATTAAATAGCAATTATCCCAAAACTCAGGAGAAAATTTGCATTTTCTTCTCCAGCTCCTTGAAATTGTAAATCCAATCAATTTGTCAAATGTAACACTGTCCACATAGACTGAAGGAAAACTTCTTTAAAATTTGGATTGTTATTAGTAAAAGATTTTTGTTAAATCTTGGATACCTGATTTTATGGCAAATGTTTCATAGTAAAGCTATGGGGTCTCTGTTTGAATCTGCTTCTGAGTTTGTACCTGTGGAAGGTGGCAGGAGGAACCTTTGAAAGGAATTTTAAGTGTGGTCTAGCTAACTAAAAGTGATAGGAAAGTATTTGACTTTCTCTCTGTCAAAAGGACAATGTTTTCTTAGATTATTTATCTTCCCCAAATAAGAAATTATAAACAAAGGGTTTTCTTTACCTTTAATGCAAATTGCTTTGAAAACAAAGAATCATGTGCTTTGTCTTTAATACACCTTTTATTATTGACACCTTTAAAATTAAACTAAAAGCAGATACTTTTATTAGCTACAGTTATTATTTTACTCTGCAAAAGTGTTTCTGCAAAAGTACTTCATCTTCAAGATTTATAGAAAGATTGACAAATACTAGTTTCTGAAACAGAATCAACTTGCCTTCATGTGAGAGGGGCAATAATGGCTCTTTTAAGAATTTCCTCAAGGCTACCTACAGGTCTCCAAATCTTCTTTGGAATAATACCTGTGCCTGTTCTTCTTCTCCACAAAGGAAAAATGCAAACATTACTTTTATAAGATATTGTTCACATGTGAAGATGTGCCTTTGTTGTAAGATACTTTGTAGACTTTGCCAGAACATCTGCAAAGATGTAGAGTGAACCCACAGAAAACTCAAGACCCAGGACCCCAAAAAGTTTGGGGGAAGTATTTGCTGTCCCAGAAGCTGTGATTAAAAGAGATGCAAAACTTTGTAAGGATTTTGGGTTTCTGAAGGACTTTTATTCCCATCCACTACAGTACCTCCCTGATAACCTCCTGATTAAAATTAAGGGGGAGGTGGGACATATAGAATTGGGGCCCATGACACTAAAATACTATTGAGAAGGCAAAAATACTAGTGAATCAGATTAAAGCTCTGGCTGTTTCCTAAGCAGGCCTACCATTTGACTTAGATGTATCTATGATTATGGAAGGTATGGGCTAGACACTCACTGTGACAGAGCAAGATAAAAGGGACAGTGCCCCAAGATTTTGGTCACAGCTCTGGAAGGGGGAAGAAACATGATATATACCCTCAAGAACGATCGTTTATAGAGTGTATACAGAGCCTCTCACGTGGCAACCAGACGAATAAACTCAAAGCAGCTTGGCTGGTGATCATTCTTGAGCCCTAGTTTTTAACAATTTTTTTTCACTGTCCATTTTGCTGTTCCAAAGAAAGTAATCCTATAACTTGTATGTGGGAAAATGAGAGGTGGATGATCCTGATTGGGTCCTTGTGAGGTAAGGATCCAAAGGCATTTAGATCTACTAACAGGAGTCTGATATAGACCTCATTGTATTTCCTTCCTGAATAATAAAGCTCTTGTCTCCCCTCCCTTAAAAAATTAGGAAGTTGATGTGCTAATTCAGGTGAGAACCCTAGTAACTGACAATGGAAGATACAACAGATGGGATATATGGAAAGAGTGACCACCATGGTCCTGCATTGCCACTGAAATACAGCGACTTGATTAGTGCAATAACAACATGTCCTGTCTGTTCTAAATAATGTCCAGACAACTGCTAAAGGAGTCTGAGGAAATCCATTGGAGTTCCCAACTGGTGAGGCTCCATTCCTGGAAGTGATAGTCCTAAGTATGGCCTGGTGTTTGTGGACATTGCTTCAGGTCTAAATCCAAGCTTCCCCTTGTTGCCATACAAACCAACTTGCCACTTTTAGTGTATTAGAGAAACTGAGTATCATGCCCTCATTGATCAGACAGTGACCTTACATTTCAAAGATCAAGATATGCATTGGACAGAATGATGAATAGAGGTTCTACTCCCATGAAACCTGCAAGCAAGAGGATTGGTAGAAAGGAAAAATGGAGTATAAAAGCAAAAATCTACATATTCAGAATAGGCTTTCTAGAGCTGTTTTGGGTGGTGTAATAAACTACTGAGTAAGAATAGAAGAATCATAATAAAGTTAGTTTTTAAATGATTTTCCCATAGTAGCAAGCAAAGGCTTTAAAGATGGAGAATCCTTTTTTTTTTTTTTTTTTCAGAGCAATAGTATGAGAAAGAAAAGTAAACTGTCTTTCCTCCAACCTCTTGTCAAAGCATGTTGGTCTCATTATACTAATTTTGTTCTTCTAAACTAGATTTCAATTTCCTATAAATCTTATTTATGCTTTTGAAGCACCAAAAATGCCAGGTCAACAAATGATGACTGTCTTCTTAGAACAGTTTCCCCCCACCTGTAGAGGCAACAATAGTGTCTGCAGTATCCAGTAGTCCCAAAGGTCACTTGTGCAAGATGCACTGTAAAATCAAAAAGAGCCTAGTGGCACTCCAGTAAGCAGTGAAACAGGATCGAACTTAGAGTGGCAGCCAGAGGTGTTCACAGGTGGAGCCACTGAGGTGACCATAGCATCCCACAGCAGCAGTCTGAAGGCCAGGGTGGAGAGCACCACACATCAGACCAGACAATAATGGAGGCAACAGCTCTGGGAGGTGGCACCAGATGATCAGAAGCAGTGGACATCTCTCAAAGGTGGCCAAACACTGAGTTCTAGTCACCTGTGAGTAGTGCAAATCAGCACAGGTTAGCAGTGCCAGTCAGTACTGGCTGATGGTGCTCCTTGCAGGTGATGTCAGAGGCAGAGCCAGAGGGGGTACATTGGCTGGGTCTCCAGCCATGGCTCCTTGGAGTCCACTGGCCATGAGCCTGCAGGTCCATGGAGGTCTCGGAGTGTGCAGAGATCTCAGAGTTCTACAAAAGCCATCATTAGATACTTCTTGAGAGACCAGCTGCTCAATCTTTCTCTCTTCAAAGGCCAGCTTCTGAAATCTTTTTCTCTCTTTGGAGGCTGGCTGTTGAGTGAATCCAGCTGGCTCCTGCTCTGCCATATATCCTCTTTAGGGCGCCCATCCTATAAACTGAATGGATATTTTTTCCATCCTGAAGGTTTGATTGGTGCCATTGGGGGGATATAGGCACCTCTTCAGATGTGTTTCCAACCCACATCCACCACCAAAATACCCATAATCCTCCACCATAGTCTATTGGGACCCCTTGTCCCTTTACTTCTCACCCTCACTCTCCCTCCTTACCTTTGGCTAATTTCAGTTTTACACTTAGAGTTCTAGGGTTTCTTTGGTTTTGTCTGTTCCTATGCTTTGTTTCTCTCTATTCCACATATGAATGAAATCATCTGATATTTGCCTTTCCCCTTCTGGCTTATTTCACCAATTTTCCATCATGTAGTTGCAGATGTCAACATTTCATCATTTTTTTAGCTGAGCATGTTCTATTGTGAATATATATGACCTCTTCTTTTTTTATTGGAGTAAATTTGTTTTACAATATTGCATATACTTCAGAGGTATTGAACACACCGTTATCACATCACACATCCACCACCAAGACATCTACAGTCCTCCACCATAGTCCATGTGCTTCCTCCCTACTTTGGTCTCTGGTAGCCTCAGTTCTACAGATTTCTAGGGTTTATTATTGGTTTGCCTTCATCTGACCCTTTCTTTTGTTTCTCTATATTACACATATAAGTGACACCATCCCATATTGGTCTCCCTCCTGACTTATTTTGCTTAGCATAATCCTCCCCAGTTCCATTCATGTTGTTGCAATGGCAAGAATTTATCCTTTTTTTAAAAAAAATAATTGAATAGTATTCCGTTGCATACACACACACACACACACACACACACACACACCCCCCACATCTTCCTAATCCGTTTATCGATCTTTGTGCTTTTGGGTTGTTTCTATAAGTTGACTTGTATATAGTGCTGCAATAAACATAGAAGTGCCTCTATCTCTTAAAATTTGTGTTTTTTATTCTCTGGTTAGGTATCAAGAAATGGAATTGTTGGAATAGCATGTGCATTTTTAATATGTTGATAAATCTCCATACTATTTTCCATAGGGCTGGGCAAGTCTATAACCCTTACAACAGTTTTTGATGGTTCCTTTTTCTCCAAGTCCTCACCAACACTTGTTGTTTCTGAAATTTTTGATATGGGCCATTCTCACTGGGTAAGTAGTATGTCATTGTGGTTTTGATTTGCATTTCCCTGATGATAAGTGATGATGAACATTTCCTTGGATAAATATCTATTTAGCTCTTCTTATCAGTTTTGATAGGGTTTTTTTTTTCTTTTTGTTAAGTTGTACAAGTTCTTTGTATGTATGGTGTACAAATATTCTCTCCTATTCGGTAGGGTGTGTTTTTGTTTTAATGATCATTTCTCTTTCTGTGCAGAATTTTTTTTTTGTTTGATGTGATACTATTTGTTTATATTCTTTTTTATTTTTTTACTGTTAGAGACAAATTCACAAAGACATCACTGAAGCCAATGTTGTGGTGTTTTGCCCATGTTTTCTCTTATGTGTTTTATGGTTTCAGGTCTTATATCCAAGTATCTCATCTATTCTGAGTAAATTTGTTTTTGTGATGTTAACTAGTAGTCTAGTTTCATTCTTTTGCATTTGGCTATCCAATTTTTTGAACACCATTTATTGAAGAGACTGTCCTATCTTCAATGTATATGCGTGACTCCTTTATTACATTGTAGATTAACTGTCCAAATAAGTGTGGGTTTATCTGTGTGATCTCAATGATATTCCATTGATCCATGTGTCTGTTATTGTTCCAATATCACACTGTTCTGATTATTACAGCTTTATATAGTTTGAAGTCTGGGAATATGACAGCAGTATTCTTTCCCTTTTTTTCTGGTTAATATTGTGTTGGCTATTTAGTGTCTTCTGCAGTGCCATATAAATTTAAATAATGTTTGTTCTATCTATTTGAAGAATGCCATCAGAACTTGATATGGATTGCATTGAATCTGTATATTACTTTGGGTAAGATGATTACTTTAACAATGTTAATTCTTCCAAATCCATGTTTTCAATTTCCTTTAACAATGTCTTAGAGGTTTCATTGTATGTGCCCTTCACCTCTGTTGTTAAATTTACTCTTAGGTATTTAATTGTTTTGGATGTGATTGTAAGTGGTATTGTTTTCTTGATTTTTCTCTTGCAGCCATTATTTGCATATAGGAACACAACTGATTTTTGTAAATTTATTTTGTAAACAACCACCTTGCTGAATTGATGTGCAGTTTCAATTCATTTTTTAGTGGAGTCTTAGTACTTTCAATGTATATTGTCATGTCATTTGCAAATAATAATAGTCCATCTGATTCTTTCTCAATTTGGTTCCTTTTATATCCTTTCCTTGCCTCATTGCCTTAGCTAGGACTTCTAATACCATATTGAGTAATACTGGGCAAAGTGTACATCCTTGTCTTGTATCCGCTCTCAGAGGAAAAGATTTAAGTTGCTTACCATTGAGAGTGATATTAGTGATATTAGTGTTGTGGGTTTGTCATCGTCAACTTCATTACATTGCATTATGTTCCAACTATCCCTATTTTTTGAAAGTCTTTCTATAAATGGATTTTGAATCTTATCAAATGCCTTCTTAGCATCTATTGATATGATCATATGATTTCTTTCTTTCCTTTTGTTGAGGTGGTAAATTATGTCGATTTATTTTTAGATGTTGAACCATCTTTTATTCCTGGAATAAATCTAACTTGTTAGAGTGTATGATCCTTTCAATGCACATTGAATTTTGTTTGCTCCATTTCCTGAAGGATTTTTCGATCTATGTTTACCAGGGAAATTAGTTTGCTAGTCTGCAGTTTCTTTTCTTTCTTTCTTTTTTTTTTTTAAGATTATTTATTATTTATACAAGCACTGGCTACAGTCAGAAGCGCAGGAGGGTGAGAGAATTCACCAGAGCCAGAGCGGAGCAGAACAGGCAGACTGACGAAGTACACTGCTGAGGGGAGCAGCGGGCATGGCAGGAGAGGTCTGCGCGCTATGTGGGACCCTTGCCGGTGGCCAGGGATCAAACTGGTGCTGCAGAGGCTGTGGCAGGCCCTGTAGTTTCTTTTAGTTGTGGTGTCTTTGTTTGGTTTTCATATGAAGGTAATATCTGCCTCATAAAATGTGTTTGCAAGTATTTCTACCTCAATATTTGGGAGTATTTTAGGTTAAATGTTCTTCTTTGAAGGTTAGTAGAACTTAGGAGTAAATCAACTGGTCCTGGACTTTTGCTTTTTGGGAGATGTTTGATTACCATTTTAATATCCTTTCTTGTAATTAGTCTGTTCAGGTTTTCTTGTTCTTCCTGATTCAGTGTACATGATTATATATTTGTAAGAAATTGTTCCTCTCTTCTAGGTTACTCAACTAACTAGCACACAAATGTTCATAGTTTCTCTTATAATCCTATGAATTCTTGAGATATCTGTTGTAACGTCTCCTTTTTCATTTCTGATTATATCTATTTTAGTTTTCTCCCTGTGTTTCCTTGTGAGCCCAGCTAGAAAGTTGTCTATTATGTTGATTTTTTAAAGTAACTAGTCTTTGTTTTCAATAGTCTTTCAAATTTCTATTTTATTTATTTCTGCTCAAATTTTTATTTCATCTTTCCTTGTATAGACTTTTGGTTTTGTTTGTTCATTTCTCTTAGTTCCTTAAGGTGAGAGATAAGATTATTTATTTGAGCTCTTCCTTATTTCTTGATGTGGTTCTGTGTTGCTCTATACTTCTCTCTTTGTACAGCTTTTGATCTATAACATAGATACTGGTAAGTTTTTTCCTCATTTCTGTTTGTATTGAATTATTTTTAAACTCATTCTTTGATTTCCTCATTAATCCATTAGTCATTCACTAATATGTTGTTCAGTCTCCACTTAGTTTTTCCTGCATTCTTTTTGTAGCTGATTTTTAGTTTGATACCTTTGTGATCAGAAGATACGTGATATGATTTCAATCTTCATGAATTTATTGATATCAACTTTGTGACCCAATATATGGTTTAACCTATGCTAATATGCACATTAATAAAATATATACTCAGCTTTTGGAGGTCCAGTGCCTTATAAATGTCTAATAAATATATGTGGCCTAGTTCTTTGTTTACGGCTATTGCTTACTTATCTCTTGTCTGGTTGATCTTTCCTCTGGTGAAAGTGGGATGTTGAAGTCCCCAAGTTACTGTTTTGTTAAAACCAGTGTGTGTTTGCTGATTTTATAATACTTGCCTTATATACTTTGGTACACCTTTATTTAGTGAATAGATACTGAGTGTTATGACTTCCTGATCTAATTTTCCTTTAATCATTGTATAGTGTTCATTTCTGTGTTTCGTTGTTTTCTTCTTGCTGGAAATCCCTTGCCCATAGTTTTCCCTCAGAAAACTATAAGCCAGATGTAAGCATAGTAGGTTTACCTTTATAAGGTTTCTTTTCAGTAGCCAGCTTCAATGTTTATTCTTTGTCTTGAATGCTTAGAAGTTTCACAACTATGTCTTGTTATAGGTCTCATTACATTTAGGCAACCAGATGTTCTTTTAGCTCCATGCATTTGTATATGTTATCCCTTCTTCAGATTTGGGAAGTTTTCCTTTACGATGTCTTTGAAAAACTTCTCTGTTCTCTTATCTCTCTTTTCCTCTTCTGGAATACCCATTAATTTATATTGCCTTTCTCTCAGAGCTGTCTTATTCTTGAAGTATTTCTTTATTTGTCCCTTTCATATTTCTCTTCTTCTTCCACCTGGATTTTTTATTCATTATCATCTTTGAGGTCACTTATTCTATCTTTCATTGGGTTTATTCTGCTTCCATAGCTTTCTCCAGAAATTTTTATCTTGTCTAGACCTTTTTACATAATGCATCTTCATTATTTTCTTATTTAAAGCTTCAATGTTGATCTTTTGTTTATTAAGTTTCTTTCTCAGAATGCTTATTTTTTTCTGAGTTTTCTTATACATCTTTGATCTGCTTTTCTGTGTTTTCTTACATTTTTTGAATTTATTTATAATGGCATTTTTGAACTCTGCATGTGATAGAAAGAAAAGATCTTTCACATTTTTTGTGGTTGAATTCTGGAGATTTGTTCCCTTGATAGTCATGTATGCCTATTTTGCTATTTTAAGGGTACAGAATTTTACTTCACCAGAGGATGGTGCTGTGGGATCTCTCTATCTCT
Source organism: Talpa occidentalis (assembly GCF_014898055.3). Classification (NCBI taxonomy): domain Eukaryota; kingdom Metazoa; phylum Chordata; class Mammalia; order Eulipotyphla; family Talpidae; genus Talpa; species Talpa occidentalis. The sequence continues at coordinate 73,881,519 of NW_023605083.1, forward strand.
CTCTTTGCTTGGCTTGACATTTCAGTAACTTGCATCACATTCTATGTCAGGGACAACTGATCTGTAGCTATTGAGTCAAAGGGTAGGAAGGGGCCTGGAGGGGTTAAGTCACTGTTAAAAGTAGTGTAACAGCATAGCTCATATCTGTGGTTCTCCTGATAGCCCTCCTTTCTGGGTTTCCAGACCTATCTCTCTATAGTCCACAGATGGTGCTTTCATCTAAACTCCAAATCATCTGTTCCATGGGGATGGGGTAGATGTAACTTAGTTAGAACACTGCCATCTGATTCACTCAGCACCTGCACAAGTATCTCCTCTCAGTTAAGGTTATACTCATCTACCAGTCAAGTTTCCCCTCCCCAGAGCTACCAGTCAAAGATAGGAGCACAGATTTGCCCCCACCATCTCCCTCTCCTGTTGCAGTCTCTAGGTGCCTCTCTCCACCCACCTTTTGCTGTATAGAATTGAAATTCCTTGGTGTTAGTTTTTCATAGTCAGTGCTGTTTCTGATGTCTTGGAATAGTTCTAGTTTTCCTCTGAGTCACAGGATGCTCTGGTTTCAGTGACACTCTGGACTACCAAAGACTGTCCTCTTAGGCAGGGAACCTCCTCTGCCAATGTCATTTTTCCTCTCCTGGATTCTACTATATCATATTCCACTCATCTGTTGTTGGTCAGTTAGGTTGTTTCCATAGTTTGATTATTGTAAATACTGATGCAATGAACATAGGAGAGCAGTTATTCCTTTGAATTGGTGTTTTTGCATCTTTGGGGTAGATACATAACAATGGGGTTGCTGGATTATACAGTAGATCATTTTTTTTAAATTTTGAGAAACTTTCATAATGTTTTGATGCTGTCTACCTCCTAACCAACAGTGTACAAATGTTTTCTTTCTACATACTCTTGCCAACACTTGCTTCTGGTCTTTTTGATATGCATCATTCTCATAGGATTGAGGTGGTATTTCATTGTGGTTTTGATTTTCATTTCTCTGATGATGAGTGAGGGTGAGCATTTTTTTTTTCAGGTGCTTTCATTTCCAGCACAATTCTACCCTTTGCAGCCCAAGACTTTTCTTTCAGATTAACTATGAAAGGATTAAGGGAACAAAAGCAATACAGATGCTTTAACTCAGTGCTGTTTTTCTTCAATGCCACTTTTCCAACATTTCCATGTAGTCATAATTTCAAGAATAAGCTTATTAAACAAGTTTTTTCAAAATACATGCTCATGAATAATTTTAAGAGATAGTGGTTTTAAATTGTAAGTCTTAGAAACCAGAAAGCATCTGATAATGGATATGCAAAAATTTTTCCTCAAAAAAAAATTGCTAGCATTTTTCTACAAACACTGGTGGGTTTTCAGGGCACCATTTTTTCTCCAAAAAGCAAGGTAAAGCTAAGGGACAGGAATACATTCCTGAACAATCAGGGTCATCCATTCCTCTGAAGCATTGTTACCTCAGACCACAAATTTGTTCTTGAAGTACCTGATGTGTCTTTGTATGAAGCCTTGATGTGATAAGTATACCTGAAGGAAAAATGATCAGGTATGGATAGCAAAATACAGAAGTTAGTGGAAACTGTTCTGAATTGTTATGATGATGATTGATGACTTAAAATAAGAAAATAATATAAATTTTGGTTTTTATGGAACAGGTTTGAAGTTCTTATAGAATTCAGTGGAAAGTAAGAACATTGGAAAAAGATGAAGGAACCCAGGGAGGATTTCTTTTTAGACAAAGGAGATTTGGAAAACCTAAACTGGAGCTAAAAAATAGATGTTAGGGGAGTATTTGCATGTATTTCTGTAAGAAAAAAAACAAACTAGGTACCTACTCTCTGCTCTAGTTGGAAAGTTGACAGTTGACAGGAAAAGAAATAAGCTGTGCAAAAGGAAGAGTCGTGAGAGGATGATGCTAACAGAGAAGTGAGGCAAAGATGAGCACAAACCGATATGTAGATACAGAAAAAAGAAAGCCTAGAGGGCAGATGGGAAATGCCACAATGAAGGGTATTTTTGGTCATTGGAAGCGTTGGTTCAGTGGGGCTAATGTTGGAAATGAGTGATGGTAGTGAGGGGACAGGTGTTAGAAGGTTTTGGTTTGTGACCTCCTGGTGGGCTCCTCACTTTCTTTCATCACCTCTTCAGTGAAGAGCCCATGGGATTATCTCAGCACACACTGATCCTGCATTGGGAGAATTATGCATTTTGTTCCTTACTCTGATCCAGAGATTAGTATGTTCTTTAATATGTTCTCCATGAAGACAGTGGGGACAGGCAGGATTTAGAGAACCATCCCAGGGGACTGCCTACCACAGGCTCTACTTAGAGGCAGAGGGCATCTTAGTTTTCCCTCTAAGATTAAGTGAAACTTTGCAGAGAGTCAGGGCAAGAACCTCCAAGACTGTGAATATGTAAGGACACCCTACAATGGAGGTAGAACCTAGGGAGAGGCTCATGACCCCAAGATTTTGCATTTTAAGGACAGTCTTGATCATAGTGTGATGCCCTGTCTCAGACTTTTAATCAGTCAGTGAGCTAATGTATACTTCCTGAGTAAATATAGGGCATGCAATCAAATGTTAAGTATTCAGTCACATTGAAGGGCCTTCTAATTACAGGCCACATTCCTCTACTTTCCAGGACTTTGACCACAATGCAAAATGAACAGAGATCTTCCTTTACGCTGCCTCAAGGGTACTGTTATAAGATTCCCCTGAAAGTGCAATGGTTAATAACAGCAAAGTGGAGTGAAAAGAGCAAGGGTTTTGGTATCAATTCCAAGTGCCAAGTCTGACTTGGTCCCTGGCTGAGAGATCTTGGGCCAGCTGCTTGACCTCTGAATGTTTTTCCCTCATCTGTAAAATCAAGATGCTATTGTTGACGACGATATTGATCCCTAGCTCCTGATGTTATGAATAACACATAAAATGAGAAAGGTCATATGAACACCAGTTGTTCTGGTGACAAATTCTTTATGAACTTGGTGGTATACTCATACTTCATCTTCCAGGACAAGCCATCTCCACATTGCACTACCCATGCTCATGGGTGGCAAAGGGGCTTTTCTGAAGAAGTGGTAGGGACAGGATCAGGCCGAGTACCTTTCAGCCTTATGCAAAATTAGCTCTGCTTTATATCAGTTTTCAGAAATTACAAGCTTCCTTAGAGGTCTGGGTTTTGAAATCTTAATGAAAAGAGTCAAAAGAAAACCTATAATTTAAAGATTATTTGGTGTTTTATTCATTATGAAATGTAAGTCTGATTTAATAATTCCTCTGTCTGAGAAAAGGAGAAAAAATCCTCATTGTTGGTTTTAGTTTTGCACAAGTGACACTAAGCTCCTACTCTGCTCTGGAGTTCAAGACAATGCAGAAAGATGTGGTTTTCTATAATAATGTTAAAGGTGATCTTCACTGTGGGCAGAATTCGATTTCTTCATTCATTTATTCACTTAGTCATTTACCTAGGATTCACTGAGCTCCCACACTATGTACTCAACCTCCTCTTGGCATAAGTACTGTCCTCTGAGACCTCAGGGTATAGACACCAACTGAATAGTCTTCTCACTGGTGCTGGGGACTGTGCAGCTAAGGGTATGTGTGACAGGGATAAGCCTGGACTTGGAAGGCTTTCCTGAGTCAGTGACTTTTAATCTGAGATTTGCAGCATGACTCAGACTTTATTGTCGAAAAGGAGGGGATACTTTTTTCACTGACACAGTCAAAAATCGGAACAGAGAAAACAACATGCCCCAGTGGAAGGGTGATATGCACTCATGAAGTGTCCATATTTTTTACACAATAATGTATTCAATGTCACTGTATTTAATGTCACTGAACTCTACATTAAAATGGTAAAATTTATGTTATCTATATTTTTTATCACATTGAAAAAGCAGGGTATGTTGGAAAAGTTCCATCACAGGTAAAGTGAAAAGCAGGTACAAGTGTCTTGTAGGAAGAGAGTGTGAACGGTCAATGGATGAGAGGAAGGCCAGCAGGAGTGGGTTGTCAGATCTGGAAGGTGGTATGTGGTTCAAGTTGAGGCTGGAGTTACGTGCAGAGGCCAGACCTCTGCCTAGAGCCTGGCTGTTGGCCTGTGTCTTGAAACTAGTGGTTGATAGTGTAGGGATTCTATCAGGTCATTGAAAGAATTGTTGTTCTAAAACATCACACTGGTCTAGGGTGGAGAGCAGGTGGAAGAGCAGTGGGTATGATGGATAAGCGGGGAAGTTGTCAGCATTCTTCAGGAGAGAGATCTGCACCACTTACACTGGGGTATTGGAATTGAGATGGAGAAAAATGGACAAATTCAAGAAAACTTAGAAATATATGACTGCACTTGTAAATGGGTTACACTGGATGTATGTGGAGGGACCAGTCAAGAAAGTTCACCATGGGGCCTCCCCTGGTGGCACAGGAGGTTGAGCGCCACGCTGTGAAGCTGTCTGCAGCCTCTGCAGTGCCAGTTTGAGCCCCACCAGCCAGCGAGGGTCCCACATGGCGCGGCAGACCTCTCCTGGCTCACCCGCTACTCAGCAGTGTATTTCGTCATTCTGCCTGTTCTGTTCCCCGCTCTGTCTCTGGTGAATCCTCTCATCCTCCCGCACATCTAGCCTATACCCTGGTTCTTGTGTAAATAAATAAATAAATCTAAAAAAAAAAAAAAAAAAAAGAGAAAGTTCACTATGTTTCTGAATGAATGGCTATGATAGTAACATGGATAGAAAGCACAGAGAGAAGGAATCTGAAGAGGTAGATCATGATTCTTGTTTCAGACGTGTTGAGTTTGTGGCCCTCACAGAGGTTTGTGTTGCAAATGCAACAACACACAGGGCATTGTCTCAAGGCATTCTAAGATCCACCCTAAATAATAGTGGGGCCTCCAGTAATATTGTCTAGCTCATAGTCCACACAGCATGCACAGTACTGTCTCTGAGGCTTGTCTGTCACAGAGACATGTGTGACAGATGGGTCACACAGTCTGCTATGCAGGAAGCCCACCTGCTTCTCTGGGAAGACAAGAACAATTTCTTCTTCTGAGTGACTGCTTCTGAAGAAGCCATGGTGGCTTCACGACAGATTCTTAACTAAATTGTATGTGGTGGGGATAGTAGGTAAAATGAAGCTGGATGTGCACAGATGGATGTCAGCTGTGTGTCCTACACTGGTCCTGTAGAACCAAGGGTAAGCAGTCTTGAGAGTTTCCCTGAGACATCAGCATAAAGCAGACACAGGGGTCTAAATGATGGAAACTAATTATCATGTCCAGTCACAGGGATTTTCTCAGAAATAGCTGTCCTTTCATTTAATGATTTTGAAATAAAAAATATACACACTTGAGATCCACCCAAGGCAGATGTAGCATTGTATTTTTGAACTTGTCTCTTCCCTGCCTTTAATTAACTTCTCCATAATCCCCAGGAATATCCCAGATTCATTCTGAAATAACCTCATTCTTTATTCATTCCCCACTGATGAAAGATGTGTAAAGGCTTCTATTAAACTATCAAATGTCAAAAAAACAACATTTTAAAATGCTCTAGCTTAAGGACATACCATCTAGGCAACTAAGCATGTAATTAATACCTGCAATTAGTCACATATGCCTCAGGAAGTAAACACTGGATTTATAGAACAGTGACTTCAATCATGCTCATGGGCTGAATTCTCTCATGCTATACCAAAGGTGTACAGGCCAAATACTGGGGAAATTTCAGAATTTCTGCTCTGGAATTGGCTAATCAGAAGCATTTTAAAAATGGATGTAAGCATGAGATAAATCCTCAGGGATGATGGCAAATACGTACTGAGGGAAATTTGTTAATCTGCTAACTTTACCAAGATGAACTTGAAATATCCTCAAGAAAATAAAACATGATTTTGGTATGGTGCCATATCAAAATAAATATTATAGGCATGTCTAAGGAAATTGTTTTATTGTAAAAATAAGAGAGTGATAATACATCTGAAATGTACCAAAAGGGTCAAAAAGTGAACATATTTTTGCCCCTGTTCTGATTCCTTAATCACAAAGCATTATTCCTTGATTAATTTGACTCTAAATGTTGACATAGCTGCAGGTGGAAGAAAGCACCAACAAACTGGGATAGTTCTTCTGAATCCCCTAATCTAAATATTCCTTATTGTAAATCATTGCCTCGTGATTCAGATTTATATAAACTCTTTGATAAATTTAGTTGGTGCTAATCATTTCCATAGTCTCATGAGTTCACAGTCTCTGGTATGACAAGATATTTTAAACTTGTTAGTTAATAGTATTTTGGTTTAAATTGAGCACTTGGTCTATTTAAAATCCCCATCTAAATGGAGGCATCACACTCCCAGATTTCAGGCTATACTACAAAGCCATAATCATCAAAACTGCATGGTATTGGAACAAGAACAGACACACAGACCAATGGAATCCAATAGAAAATCCAGAAATAAACCCACAGATTTATGGTCAACTAATATTTGACAAAGGAGCAAAGAATATGCATTGGAGCAAAGAAAGTCTGTTCAATAAATGGTGCTGGGAAAACTGGGTCGCTACATGCAAAAGAATGAAGCTTGACATACACCATACACAAAAACCAACTCAAAATGGATTAAAGAACTAGACATAAAACCTGAAACCATAAAATACATAGAAGGAAATATAGGCGAAACACTACGGGATATGCACATCAAAGATATCTTTACAGACACATCACCCAAAGCAGTGATAGTGAAGACAAAGATAAACAGCTGGGACTACATCAAATTAAAGAGCTTCTTCACAGCAAAAGAGACAATAACAAAAACAAAGAGAAACCCCACCAACTGGGAGAACATTTTTGCACACAACACTAATGATAAAGGATTGATCACAAAAATCTGCAAAGAGATGATGAGACTCAAAAACAACAAAGAAAATAATCCAGTCAAAAAATGGGCAGAAGAGTTAAAAAGAAACTTCTCTGAAGAGGAAATGCAAATGGCCAACAGGCATATGAAAAAATGTTCACCATCACTTGTAATCAGGGAAATGCAAATCAAAACTACCATGAGATACCATCTTACACCAGTGAGAATGGCACATATTAAAAAAACTAGCAACAACAAATGTTGGCGAGGTTGTGGAGAAAAAGGAACTCTCCTGCACTGTTGGTGGGAGTGCAAACTGGTCCAACCACTATGGAGAGCTGTGTGGAGATTTCTGGACCTACTAAACATAGAGCTTCCATATGATCCAGCAATTCCACTCCTAGGTATTTACCCAAAGAACACAGAAACATCAATTCCAAAGAGCACCTGCACCCCTATGTTTATAGCAGCACTATTTACAATAGCTAAGCTTTGGAAACAGCCCAAATGCCCAAAAATAGATGACTGGATCAAGAAGATGTGGTACATATATACCGTGGAATATTACTCAGCATTCAAAAAAGATAAACACATGCAATTTGCAGCAACATGGATGGCGCTGGAAGGGATCATGCTCAGCAAAATAAGCCAGAAAGAAAAAGAAAAATACCGGATGGTCTCACTCATAGCAGGAATCTAGAAAACTTAAATAAGGGACCAGGAAAATGAATAACTATAAGAAAGTGATAATCAAAATCAACAAAAATCTATGAACCAGAGACACTTTTGGGGGGGTGGGTGGCGGGAGGGGAGGGATTGGGGTCAAAATGGGGGTGTTGAAATTGTATGGGGAATATAAAAATAAAATTTTTTATTAAAAAAATAATAATAATAAAAAGATTGAAAATTAAAAAAATAAAATCAAATCCCCATCTATATCAAGGCTAATTAAATAACCTCTTAAGTGGGTCTCAGACAAAAGTTTAATCTTGGAAATGTTGTCATCCCTTTTTTCCTGTTCTACAACATGGTGTCATAGACTATGTACCTTGTTGTGTAATAAAGAGTTTGACCTTTGTGCCTGTTACCTGAAAGGAAAACTAAATAGTAGGAATTTCCTGAGTAATGGTAATGTCTTTTTTCTTCATGAACTCCTTGGATCACTTCTGAGTTTATCTTAACACCGTGACTCAGAATAGAGGCTGGTCATCTCCAGCCGTGTGATCGCAAGTTTGGGGCTTTGACCCAATCTCATCTCTAGGGAGAGGAGAGCTGAAGATTGAGTTCAATAATGTGGCTGATGATTACATCAGTCATGGCTACATAATAAAACCCCAGTGAAAATTCAGGCTCTTGAAGCTGGTGGCTTCCTGGTGTGTGACCACATTACTGGACAAGAAAGCTAATGCATCCTGATTGACAGGGAAAGGGCAGAGAAGGCCTTAGTTCATCACTCTTTCAGACCTCACTCCATGTGTCTCTTCATTTGGCTGGTCCTAATTTGAATACTTTATACTTTATAATAAAATTGTACAGTAGACCACAGATTTATAATCCCTTCACTATACCATCAAATGACTTTATGAAATGACTTCTTATCAAAATATAACTCACTTTAATATTATATATTCTTATTATGATTGCCACCAACTATCCTATATGGGAGGGGCATTTGCGGGTGGACATTTCTATAACTCCTAGCATATGGACCAATTACAGCATGTGTGGGTGTTTTGAGTTTTTTTTTTAAAGATTTGCTTTATTTTATTTATGCATAGAGGAACTGGGGTGTAGGCCAGAAGTGCAGGGGGTGAGAAGATATACCAAAGACAGAGTGGGGAGCAGAACAGGCGGATCTACTGAAATATACTACTGAGGGGAGCAGCGGGTGTGACAGGGAGGTCTGCTCCACCATGTGTGGGTAAGCTTCCTGGCTGGAGATAGAACTCAAGCCCTAGCAATGATAGCGCTGAGACTTAATCCCTAGGCCACCAGGAAGCCGCCACATGTGTGGGTTTGGCAGTCTTTTGTCAAAGGTCTCATGTTTTTTTTAGTATAGAAATGTTTTGTTTTCTAAGGCTTTATGTTTCTTTCATGTAAAAACATTGTGCTAAACTGTAACTATGGGTCCTAAAGAGCATATTAAGAAAAAGTTTTCAATTAAATTAAAATAAGAAAAAAATCTCAATGATGGCGTAAAAGTTAGTGAATTGATATGAGAAGGTTTTGTGCCCACTCACTCTATTATGAACAACTCTAAATGATTTTGAAATAAACTTTTCCAATTTAAGTGACTTTATATTTATGTTGACTTATTTTAATGCAAATGAAACCAAAATTCTGTTTTCTTATTGTTTTGTTGCTTAAGTCACAGTCTTACATAAGCTTAGTTATATGCCAAAATTTTCAAATTATGCCATTTTAGAATGAATTCTGCAATATTAATGTATTATTGAGTTCACAACAGGTATTTTTCTATACTATACTATTCTATACTGTAGAAACTAAATTATTGAAATTATAGACTCTGTAGAATGGGTTAGTATATTTTAGTGGGGCTCTAGTGTAGCGCTTTCCTGAATTACATGAGTCATTCCAGTGAATTACTGAAACTAAATTGGAGGGAGGAAATTATGGGAAATGCCTAGACTTGTAGTCTTTTGGTCTGAGAATGCCAGAACTTGTGGTGGCACCTAAAGTAAGGGCTGTCCTTGTTGGGACATCGCCCTTTAGTTGGTGGAGTCTGACAGTAGCTCTAGGTGTTTGCCTCAGTATGGAATCATCTTGCTGTATGCAAAAGCTGTACTCATGGCAGGAGTGAGTCTACCTGTGCTTTCCTGGTGCCCTTCCAAATTCTTGCTGAGATGCTACCTTTAGTCAAGATTAATTTCTCTTCATTTCATTCCACATCTTTTGTCTCTAGAGGCCCATGTACCTTAGGAAACACTCATAAATATATACATTGGCACTTTTGGCAATTATTACACAATTGCAACAGCTTGTAACTTTATAGAGTAGTTTTGACTTTAAAATGTCCAAATTTCTTAGGCGGTCTGAAATCATATTTTCAACAACTGGTGTGTGTGCAGCCAGTATCTGGGTTGCTATATTTTCTAGATAATAATGACTTTTTTTTATTGAGCATCTAATAAGTGCCCGGCATTGGTTTTTTGTTGTCGTTTTAGTTAACTTTTTTATTACATCATGGTAGTTCTCATAGTTACATTGGGTAATGTTGAACCAAGTGATAACAATGCTGGTCTCTTAAAAATGAATTCTAGGATTAAGCATTGAAAGTAACAAAATGATTGTTCATTGACGTAGAGCTCAGCTGCCTTAAGAAACAATCTCTTTCCCACTTGTCACCCAGAGTTGGGCTCTGTGCCTGCCACAACCTGTGCCTCTCAGCCTGCTCCACAAGATTACTTGAGCATAGGGTCTGCTGAAGCCCTGCTGTTCCACCGCTGGGGTGTCCACTCTTCTTGGGAACAGCAGAAGCTTCCTGGCAGCACCTCCCATTCTCCAACTCAGGGATCTGGCAGGTTCCGCAGGTTAGAAACATCAGGGGAGGTTTGATGAAATGCCCACAGGTGTCCCTATTTTCAGGAAATCTTACCTACTCAGGGTAACTAATTCTCTTGTGTTCTCTTGGACATGGCCTTGTAAAACGCCTTGTGCTGGCTTGGTTATCGTCAGGGAAAAATGTTTTCTTCCTGACTGTGCCTCCTGATTCATTCTGTGTCAAGCACATTCTGTCTCACTCTTAGGTTTTACGATTAGAAAGGGAGTTGTCAGTTTGAAATACCTCTAGTTTTGCAGTTTTAGTAAGTAAATCACTTCCAAATTAACATGAACAAATCCTACAACTCTCACTAACATTGGTTTATAATACTGTATATGACTTAGAGGAAATAAGGTCATACCTCTTCAGATGTTTATCACCATACCACACCCATAACCAAAGCACTTGTAGTTTTTTTGGCCCCTTTTGGGCCCTCATCTCTCTTTGCTTCACTCTCCCATCTCCCCTCCACTTTTAGGAACCTAAATTCTATTGTGATTTTTTCCTGTTTTTTTTTTTTTTTTCATTTTCTTTGTCAGTTCCTTTGCTTTGTCTTTCTACTTTCCATAAGTGACACCATCCAATATTTTACCTTCTCCTGAATTATTTTGCTTAACATAATTTCCTCCAATTCCATACATGCTGTTGCAAATAGCAAGAGTTCATGTATTTATCAGCAGTGTTATTCTATCTTAAATATACACCATATCTTAATCCACTCATCTTTTTTTGGGCACTTAGGTTGTGTCCACATTTGGCTACCATAAATAGTGCTGCAATGCACATAAGAGTGCATATATCCTTTGCATTCTGTTTTTAAGTTAATTTTTAATTGTGGGGTAAGGAAAAATGTCAGGCTTTTCTGCCCTCCAGCCATGAGGATAGATGATGGATCCTTGTGGTTGTACAGACAGGAATGGTCACTGAGCAGGTTTTCTGATCTAGCAGACCGGGTAAAGGAGGAGTCAGAGCCCTCAGTGGTTTTTTGCAGGCTTTTATGGGGTTCACCAGGCATATGGCAGGCAGGGGTGCTGGGGGGCCGGGAGACTGGCAGGCCTCCCAGCCCCCAGGAAGTCTTCACTCTATCTGGGCTCTCTGGCCTTCTCTGCTTCTCTCTTGGCTTCTGCTTCTCTGCTGCTTTCTCGGCTTCTCTTTCGGCTTCTACTGGCATCGCCGTGACGCCGCCCTTAAAAGCCCAGTCTCAGCCCAGGTGAACCCCTCTACCTATGCCCACACCCTATTCCAGGTGCCCGCCATTAGGCATGCATTCAGGACCGCAAGGATCCGTCATCTATCCTGATAGCGGGAGGGCAGAAAAGCCTGACATTTTCTTTACCCTACAGCTACCATAAATAATGCCGCAATGCACATAAGAGTGCATATATCCTTTGCATTCTGTTTTTAAATTAATTAATTTTTAATTGAAGGGTAAGGAAAAATGTTAGGCTTTTCTGCCCTCCTGCCATGAGGATAGATGATGGAATCCTGAGGTCCTAAATGCATGCCTGATGGCGGGCACCTGGAGTAGGGTGTGGGCATAGGTAGATGGGATTCACCTGGTCTAAGACTGGGCTTTTTAAGGCGGCGTCACGGGGACGCCAGTAGAAGCCAAAAGAGAAGCTGAGAAAGAAGCAGCAGAAGCCAAGAGAAATGCAAGAGAAGCAGAAGCCGAGATAAGGCTGGAGAGCCTAGAGTGAAGACCGGCTGGGAGGCCTGCCAGCCTACCGGCCCACCAGTGCCCCTGCTTGCCGTGTACCTGGTAATCTAAATAAAAAACCTGCAAAAACCACTGAGGACTCTCTAGGACTCCTTCTTTACCTGGTCTGCTGGATATTAGAAAACCTGCACTGTGTTGATTCCTGACCCTACATTAATGAAGTACCATTTTCTTATATCCATATTAATCATATTAATTTTTTGACAGTATAACTTTTCTCCCCTCACATGTGGTCACTGTAGCTCTCCCATATCAAAGCATCCATAATCCTTCACCATAGTCTATTGTGTTCTGCCCCCCTCTACACCTCTAACTGTTTCCTCCTGCTCCTGGATACCTCAGATCTATGGTCAGTTTTCAAGTGTTTGTTTTAAGGTTTGTCTTTATCTGACCCTTTGTTTGCTTTCTCTATATTCCACATATAAGTGAAAGCATCAATATTTACCTTTCTTCTTTAGGCTTATTTCACCGAGCATAGTCCTTTCCAGCTCGATCCATGTTGCTGAAAGTGGTATGAGTTTATATGCCATTGTGATTTATACCACATTTTTTTGATCCATTCATTTGTTTGAGGGCATTTTGGTAGTTTCCATATATTAGCTATTGAAATGTGCTACAATAAAAATAGGAATGAAGGTTTCCTTTTTAATTAGTGTTTTTGTGTTCCTTGGGGTGATATCTAGGCATTTCAACAGGTATATTAGAAGTATAAATAGACTGGAAAGAGATATTCAAAGTATTTCAAAAAAATGACTTCCAGTTCATAATCCTTGACTAAGCAAGATTAATATTCAAGCTAGAAGGAACACTAAGGCACATTACTTAAAAGCAAAAACTAAAAGACTTAGCAACATCAAGGCACATATAAAAGAAGTCCTAAAAAGTTTATTGTAAAATAATAGAAGAGAAGGGGAGAAACAACAATGTGAAACCAGGCAGAGACCAGACCATGCCATGGATCACACAAATAGGCACTCCTATACTAATCTAAACAAAAATAATAGAAACAATATGTAAGACAATGGAAGTGGAACCTAAACAAAACAAAATGGGAAACCCTTTAAAAATATAAAAAATTATACAAACCAAAACAAAAATCTAAAATCAAAAGCATGACAAAAAATGACAATAAACACTTGTTTGTCAATAAGGACATTATGTATAAAAGGCAAAAGACTTACATGATCTGAAGAGAAAGCAGAGTATTAACATTACATGTAAATATCTTGAACACACTAATCTAAAGACACAGAATGCTGAATGGATCTTGAAGCATATCCCAACCATCTGCAGTTTACAAGAAGTTACCTTACTTATTGATAGAATTCAAGGTTGGAAGAGAGTTATACAAGCAAAAAGCAACCAAAAAAATCAGGAACTGCTATACTTCTTTCTGATAAAGTAGACTTAATTAAGAAAGGGAAAAAGAGATAAAGAAGAACACTAAACTATGATAAAGAGTCAAATACAAAGAGAAGTAAATAGCACTTCTAGGGGCCTCCCTTGTGGTGCAATGGGTTAAGACGTGGCACTGTGAAGTTGTCTGCAGCCACTTCAGCAAGAGTTCGATCTCCAGCCAGGGAGCTATCCACATCACACTGCAGATCTCTCCAGACTTGCCCACTATTCCCCTCAGCAGTGGATTTCAGTCAATCCACCTGTTCTGTTCCCCACTCTGTTTGTGGTGAATCCTCTTACGCCCACCCCCTGTACCTCTGGCCTGTAGCTTAGTTCTTGTATGCATAAATAAATAAATCTTTAAAAAAAAGAATAACACTTATAAATATATATGCACTGAATGATGGAGCACCATGATACATAAGATAATTGATAGCAAAACTTAAGGGAGATAGTGATAATAACAGAATATTATAAGAGAATTGTAATACCCTGCTTACCATAATGGACAGATCAAAAGACAAAGTAGAGCTAAGGTGACCACATCTGAGAGGAGAAATCCTATCCTGTTAGAAAATTAACAGGGTTATAAAACAACGGTATTTATTTATTTATTTATTTATTTATTTTAAAGATTTATTTATTTATGCATATAAGAGCTGGGGTACAGGCCAGAGATGCTGGGGTAGGGGGGTGAGACAATGCACCAGAGACAGAGCAGGTGTTGGGGGTAGTGGTGCAAGGATTCACAGAGACAGAGTGGGGAACAGAACAGGCAGACTGACTGAAATACACTGCTGAGGGGAGCAGTGGGCGAGTCAGGAGAGGTCTGCTTCGCCATGTGGGTTGCTCCCTGGCCGACTGAGGATTGAACTCGTGCTGCAGAGGCTGCAGATTACTTCATAGTGTGGTGCTTAACCCCTTGTGCTACCAGGGAGGCCCCTAAAACAATGGTATTTAATTAAGAAATAGAAAAAACAAAACAAAACAATCACAAATAAAAAAAGGAAATCACTAGATAGACAGACATATAAGATATTATAAAAAGTGTCTAATCATAACTACATACCAATAAATTTAATAACCTTGAGGAAATGGATAAATTTTTGGATCATATAATTGCCCAATACTAAGCCAGGAAAAAAACAGACGAAATGCTCAAACCAATCGCAAAGATGGAAATAATAGGAAAAAAAAAATCTTTCAAAACAACAAAACTCCAGGATCTGATTACTTTACAAATGAAGTTTATCAAACTTTTAAATAACTTATGCCCACCTTGCTCAAATTATTTTTAAAAATACAAGAATGTATCCTCCCTAATACATTACATGATGCCAGCTTTAACTTAATATCAAAGTCATATGAAGACAGAAAAAGAATAGAAAATTACAGGCCACTTTTCTTAATGAATGTTGATGCAAAATTTTCAATAAAATGTTAGTAAATCAAATTCAACAACATATCACAAAGCTTAACACCATGTTCAAGTGGGATTCACCCTAGGGACATAGGATGTTTTAATATATGTAAATCAATTAATGTAATGTATCAACAAAGGTAAAAAGAAAAATTATAAGATAATATATATAGATGCAGAGAAAACATTTGATAGGATCAACATCCGCTTGCAATGAAAAACTTTAAACAAGATAAGGATAGAAGGAAACTACATCAATATGGTAAAGACCATATATCACAATCTAATTGGCAATCTAATACTCAATGGTGAAAAACTGGAAGTTTTCCCCATGAGATCTGGCATGAGACTATATCTGGCCACCTATTCTATTTAATTTAGAGTTATAGACTTCAGCCAGAGCTATCCCATGGGACAAATACATGGGAAGAAAGGAGTCCAAAAGTAAACAATTGAACCTATCATTATTTGCAGATGATATGATAACATATGTAAAAGATGCTAAAGACTCCAACAATGGATGGTTACCACATAGTGGCAGGATACAAAATCAACATAGAAAAACTCACAGCTTTTTATCTATAACCAATGAGCAGAAGCAATATAAATTCAGAAAGTAACTGCATTTATAACTACTCCAAAAGTAATTAAATACCTTACAGTCATCCTAACAAAAGTAAAAGACCTATACAATTATATCAACAAGATGTTATTAAAGAATTTACGTAGAGACCTAGATAAAAGGACATCTCATACTCATGGATTGGGAAAATCAATATAAACAAAATGATTATCTTGTCTAAAATGATATACAAATCTAATGAAACACCCATAAAATACACACAAGTATTTTCCAAAATACTGAATAAAAAAACCCTAATTTATATGGAATTGCAAAAGCCCTTAAAATCAAAAAGCAACCATTAAAAAAAAGGAGAGAAATGGAGGTATCATTTAATCTGACCTCAAAATTTAATATAAAGCAATAGTATTTAAAAAACCAATATGGTGGGCCTCCCTGGTGGCACAGGTGGTTGAGTGCAGTGCTCTGAAGCTGTCTGCATCCTCTACAGTGCAGGTTCAATCCCAGCCAACTGGGGAGATTCCCACATGTCGCAGCAGACCTCTTCTGTCTTACCCACTGCTTTCATGAACAGTGTATTTCAGTCAGTCTCCCTGTTCTGTTTCCTGCTCTGTCTCTGGTGAATCCTCTCACCCTCCCACACATCTGGCCTGTTCCCCAGTTCTTGTATGCATGAATAAATAAATCTTTAAAAAAAACAACAATGTGGTATTAGCACAAAAATAGATACATGGACAAATGGATCAGAATTTCAGATCACAGATATTTAGAATAAAGAAGATTCCTAAAACTGGTAGCTGAATGGGGATACCAAGTATTTAGTGCAGGTCAGGGATGTCCATTATTTAGGATTTTGCCAAATATTTTCTGGTTAAAGGTAGGAAAGAAAAAAAAATAAGTCAATAAAAACAATAAGCTATTGGCACAAAAATAGATACTTGACGCCAAAGCCCCAATATAAATAAATCCATATACCATCACCTAATATATGATAAAACATTCATGACCATAAAATGGGGATAAGACACTCTCTTTAATAAGTGGTGCTGGGAAAATCAAAAAGCCACCCATAAAAAAAGAAGGTGCATTTCATTACCCATTAACACCATACACAGACAATTTGAATTAAAGATTTAGATATAAGACCAGCAACAGTAAAATACATAGAAGAAAACTGGCAATACATTTCACAATATCAGCAATAAAGATTTTTGGCAAGTGAATTAAAAACAAAAGTAAACAATTAGGATTACTCAAGTTAAAAAAGTTTTATATAGCAAAAAGAAATACAAGATGATTAAATAAACATTCACCAAATGAGAAAATATTTGCACAATATATAATGGATAAGGGATTAATATCAAAGATACATTAGAAGCTCATACAATTCAACAAAATTAATTAATTACCCAGGGGGGGGCCTCCCCGGTGGCACAGCAGTTGAGCACTGGGTTGCGAAGCTGCCCGCAGCCTCTGCAGCGCCGGTTCGATCCCCGGCTGCTCCCCGGCCACCGGAGGAGGGTCCCACATGGCGCGCAGACCTCTCCTGTCGCCCGCTGCTCCCCTCAGCAGTGTGCTTTGGTCCTTCTGCCTGCTCTGCTCCCCACTCTGGCTCTGGTGAATTCTCTCACCCTCCCGCGCTTCTGACTGTACCCAGTGCTTGTATAAATAAATAAATAAATCTTAAAAAAAAAAAAAATCACATATTTAAAAAAAAAAAAAGAATTACCCAGGGGCCTCCCTGGTGGTGCAGGGGTTAAAGACACAGCACTATGAAGCTATCACCAGCCACTGTAGCATTAGTTTGATTGCTGGCTGGCCAGGGAGCAACCCACATGGTGCAGCAGACCTCTACTGTCTTGCCCGATGCTCCCTTCAGCAGTGTATTCAGTAGATCTGCCTGTTCTGCTTCACACTCTCGCTGGTGAATCCTCTCACCCCCTGCACCTCTGGTCTACACCCCAGTTCTTGTATGCATAAATAAATAAATCTTTAATAATAGGGCCTCCCTGGTGGCGCAGCGGTTGAGCGCTGGGTTGCGAAGCTGCCCGCAGCCTCTGCAGCGCCGGTTCCATCCCCGGCTGCTTTCAGGCCACCGGAGGAGGGTCCCACATGGCGCGCAGACCTCTCCTGCCGCCCGCTGCTCCCCTCAGCAGTGTACTTCAGTCCTTCTGCCTGCTCTGCTCCCAGCTCTGGCTCTGGTGAATTCTCTCACCCCCCCGCGCTTCTGACTGTACCCAGTGCTTGCATGAATAAATAAATAAATAAATAAATCTTTAAAAAAAAAATCTTTAATAAATAAATAAATACCCAATTAGAGAGGGGGCGGAGCAACATGGCGGCGAGGAGACGCTGCGAGTAAGATCTCCCATTAAAAAAAGTTAATAGGGAGGAAAAGCGGCAGGTCCCAGTGAGAAGTGGGACACGGAAGATAAACGGGTGACGCCAGCGAACTGCCCGAAGAAGAAAGTGGCCATAAAAGAGGACTAGAAGGGAGGGAAGCGCAGAACCCTGCTCCCCTCCCCCGCCCACAGAGGCGGCACTCTCCGACCGGCAGAGAGGAGGGAAACAACAAACCAAAACGGCCCACAAGAACAAACAACGCAGCAAGCGGGACTGTGCGTGGAAAGGAACTATTGCAGCCACCACACCCCGTGAACGGGAGCTGAGGCGAACCCCGCAGGATCCGCTGCAGCGGTGAGCGAACGGCTCCGGGCGCCATTAGAGAAGAACAAAGACCCCGGGAGACGCGCACACAGCCCGGGCTGCCGGTAAGCTGGCGCGGAAACGCGGCGCGCTCGGGGAGCTTGAAAAGCAAGTGCAGACCTGGATCGCGGCTGCCCAGGTCCCCGCGCCTGCGACCTAGGCTTGCGGGGAGACGACCTAGGCTTGCGGGGAGACGCGCGGAGGTCCTCACTGAGGTGAAGGTCCCTCCCTGAGTGAGCAGGAACCAGGCGCCCAGGCACGGGAGCGGTGCAAAAGGCGCCATTCCCGCGCCACTGAACTGGGCTACAGCCCGCGTCCTGGAACTGAGGGCTTTGAACTGAGACCCGGGGCATGAAAATTCGGGGCGTGGGTTCTCCACGACGGTGGGGCACAAGGCAGACACAGCACCCCAAAGCTGTTGAGGTGTACCCTACCATTCCCGCTCTGTTCTCTGTCCCACGGGGTGGGGGGAGGCGAAAAACAGCCCCCCAAGGACAATAGGAGAGATCTCTGGCGCCACCTAGCGACCAGGAAAAAAAAAGTCACTAACACCCTATAAAACAGGACATTTCTTAAGACTGCTTGAAAAGGGCAGAAGGTTTCTGGAGGACCCAGTGGCCAGCCGGGAAGTTATTCCACGCCAGGCCCCTTCCGACCAGCAGTCTGAGCCCACAGAGGGAGCAGGCACCCACGTCCGGGGCAGACCGGGTGCGCAGAAGAGTGTGCCTGAAACCGGAGGCGCAGGGACTGCATCCCGCTTCGCCATTTGAGAACAGGGACATTTCTTCAGTAAAAACTGCCTAAAACCAGCAGAAAGCTCCCCCAGAAGACAGAGATGGCTCCTGGAAGAGCCAGAGGGGAGCGGAGAAGTTCACCCAAGATGTCAGTCAGTCCGAGCAACACAGTGTCCCAACGCATACGACAAATTAGAAAACAGACAGTAGGGAGTAGAAGAACCACACGCAACCTAAAAACTCCTCAGGAAAGAAGCACACCACAAAAAGAAAACCACTCCCCAGATTGCAACGACAGCAACTTGGAAGAACTTCTGAGCCTTCCAGAAAGAGAATTTAAAATTGCCATGATTAAAAAAGTGATAGATCAGAAGAAGGAAATTGAGTCCCTAAAGAGGGAAGTAAGAGAAATGCAGGAGATCAAAGAATTAATGGAGGAACTAAAGAACTCTGGGAAAAGCAATGAAAGCAGAATAGATGAAATGGAAGAACGAATAAGTAATCTTGAAGACACAGAAGTAAAAAGAACTAAAACAGAAAAGGAAAGAGAAGTACGAAGGAAAAAGAATGAAGAAAGACTTCGGGAATTATCTGACTCCATGAGGAAAGGAAATATAAGAGTTATAGGAATTCCAGAAGGAGAGGAGAGAGATGTAGGAACAGAGAAAATATTCATGGATATAATTGAAGAGAACTTCCCAAATGAGAAGAAGGAGCTGAAAATTGATATACAAGAAGCAAGAAGAACACCAAACTTCCACGACGAAAGGAAAAACACAGCAAGACACATAATAGTAAAGCTCCCAAGAATCCAGGACAAGGAAAAAATAATGAAGCTGACAAGAGGGAAGAAACAGATAACATTCAAAGGAAAAACCAATCAGGCTGACATCAGACTTCTCTGAAGAAACACTACGGGCAAGGAGAGAGTGGAGGGACATAGTCAACAGACTCCAAGAAAACAGATGCCAACCAAGAATACTCTATCCCGCAAAGCTCTCTTTCCTCCATGAAGAAAGAATATGGACCTTCCCAGACAAAGAGAAACTCCGGAATTTCATTGCGACTAAACCCCCACTCCAAAAAATACTACAAGGAATCCTAAAGCCAGAACCTCAGAGGGACGAATAACAACGAAAGAAGACAAAAAAAAAAAAAAAAAAGTTATTAAAAGAATAAATAAATAAAATCAAAGGA
Source organism: Talpa occidentalis (assembly GCF_014898055.3). Classification (NCBI taxonomy): domain Eukaryota; kingdom Metazoa; phylum Chordata; class Mammalia; order Eulipotyphla; family Talpidae; genus Talpa; species Talpa occidentalis. The sequence continues at coordinate 73,901,693 of NW_023605083.1, forward strand.
AAGACAAACATAATGGCAAATACAGATGCTAACATATCAATATTAACTCTAAATGTAAATGGACTAAACTCTTCAATAAAAAGACACAGAGTTGCAGCCTGGATTAAGAAACAAAACCCAACCTTTTGCTGTCTCCAGGAAACACATTTAGCTACAAAAGATAAAAATAGGCTCAAAGTCAAAGGATGGAAAACAATCCTACAAGCAAATGGGCCAAAAAAGAAAGCAGGAACAGCTATACTTATATCAGATAAAACAGACTTCAAACTCAAAAAAATAAAAAGAGACCCCAATGGTCACTACATTATGATTAAGGGGACAATACTTCAAGAAGAAATAACACTCATTAACATATACTCACCAAACGAAAGAGCACCAAAATATATCAGACAACTGTTGTCCTCTCTGAAAACAGACATCAGAGAAAACACATATGTAGTGGGAGACTTCAACACACCACTATCAACAATGGATAGATCAACAAGACAAAAAATAAGTAAAGAAACTAAAGCTCTAAATAAGGACCTAGAGCATTTGGGCTTAACAGACATCTATAGAACACTAAACCCAAAAAAAACGGAGTACACATTTTTCTCAAGCGCACACGGATCATTCTCCAGGATCGATCACATACTGGGGCACAAGACAAACATCAACAGATACACCAAGATTGAAATCATACCAACCATCTTTTCTGACCACGAAGGCATCAAACTAGAAATAAATCATAAAAAGAAGGCAAGGAACTATCCTACCTCATGGAGATTAAAAGCCACACTACTGGAAGACCACTGGACTAATGAGGAGATCAAAGAAGAAATTAAAAAATTCTTTGAATTGAATGACAAGGAGGACACCAATATCCTAAATGTATGGGATGCAGCAAAAGCAGTAATAAGAGGAAAATATATAGCAATAGAAGCTCACATCAAAAAACAAGAAAGAACTCAAAGAAACAACCTAATCTCGAAGCTCAAAGATCTAGAAAAAGAACAACAAAAAAACCCCAAATCCAGTAGAAGAAAAGAAATAATAAAAACCAAAGCAGAAATAAATGAAATTGAAACTAAAAAAACAATCCAAAAGATCAATGAAACCAAGAGCTGGTTCTTTGAAAAAATAAATAAAATAGACAAACCCCTAGCCAGGCTCACAAAGGAAAAAAGGGAGAAAGCACAAATACACAGAATCATAAATGAAAGAGGAGAAATCACAACGGACACAGCAGAAATCAAAAGAATAATCAGTAACTACTATGAACAGTTATATGGAAACAAGTTCAACAATCTAGAGGAGATGGACAAATTCCTACAACTCTACAATCACCCAAAGCTAGATAAAGAAGAAATAGAACACCTAAACAGACCAATTACAAGCAGCGAAATTGAAATGGTAATTAAAAACCTCCCCAAAAACAAAAAGCCCAGGACCTGATGGATTTACAAATGAATTCTACCAAACATTCAGAGACGAATTAGTGCCTATCCTTCACAAACTCTTCCAAAAAATTGAGAAGGAAGGGACAATACCAAACACGTTCTATGAAGCCAATATTACACTAATACCAAAACCGAATAAGGACAACACAAAAAAGGAAAACTATAGGCCAATCTCCCTAATGAACACCGATGCAAAAATCCTCAATAAAATTTTAGCTATCAGAATCCAACAATGTATCCATAAGATAATTCACCACGACCAAGTTGGATTCATTCCAGGGGCACAAGGATGGTTTAACATCCGAAAATCAATCAACGTTATCCAACACATCAACAAAAAGAAATATAAAAACCATATGATAATATCAATAGATGCTGAGAAAGCTTTCGACAAAGTGCAACACCCATTCATGATAAAAGCCCTTGAAATTCTTGGGATACAAGGAACATACCTCAACATCATAAAGGCCATCTATGACAAGCCAACAGCCAGTATCATTCTCAATGGTGAAAAGCTGAAAGCAATTCCATTAAGATCTGGAACAAGACAAGGATGTCCACTCTCACCACTGCTTTTCAATATAATACTGGAAGTCCTAGCCAGAGCAATAAGACAAGAGAAAGACATCCAAGGAATCCAAATAGGAAAAGAAGAAGTCAAACTATCACTATTTGCAGATGATATAATATACATAGAGAACCCCAAAATCTCCACAGAAAACTAATTCAACTCATCAATCAATTCAGTAAAGTGGCAGGATACAAAATCAACACGCAAAAGTCAGTAGCCTTCCTATACACAAACAATAAATCTGAAGAAGAAGAAATCAAAAAAACCACCCCTTTTATTATCGAAACAAAAAAATCAAATATTTGGGAATAAATCTAACAAAAGAGGTAAAGGACCTATACCAAGAAAACTATAAAACACTGTTAAAAGAAATAGAAGAAGACACAAAGAAATGGAAAGACATCCCCTGCTCATGGATTGGAAGAATAAACATTATTAAAATGGCCATCCTACCAAAAGCAATATACAGATTCAATGCTATTCCAATCAAAATCTCAATGGCATTCTTCAAAGAAATAGAACAATTATTGATGAAATTCATATGGAATCACCAAAAAACCCGAATAGCCAAAGCTCTACTGAAAAAAAAAGAAGGAAATGGAGGCATCACACTCCCAGACTTCAAACTATACTACAAAGCCATAATCATCAAAATTGCATGGTATTGGAACAAGAACAGACATACAGACCAATGGAATCGAATAGAAAATCCAGAAATAAACCCACAGATTTATGGTCAACTAATCTTTGACAAAGGAGCAAAGACTATGCATTGGAGCAAAGAAAGTTTGTTCAATAAATGGTGCTGGGAAAACTGGGTCGCTACATGCAAAAGAATGAAGCTTGACCACTACCTCACACCATACACAAAAATCAACTCAAAATGGATTAAAGAACTAGACATAAGACCTGAAACCATAAAATACATAGAAGGAAATATAGGCGAAACACTACGGGATTTGCACATCAAAGACATCTTTACAGACACATCACCCAAAGCAGTGATAGTGAAGACAAAGATAAACAGCTGGGACTACATCAAATTAAAGAGCTTCTGCACAGCAAAAGAGACAATAACAAAAACAAAGAGAAACCCACCAACTGGGAGAACATTTTTGCACCCAACACTAATGATAAGGGACTGATCACAAAAATCTGCAAAGAGCTGATGAGACTCAGCAACAACAAAGAAAATAATCCAGTCAAAAAATGGGCAGAAGAGCTAAAAAGAAACTTCTCTGAAGAGGAAATGCAAATGGCCAACAGACATATGAAAAAATGTTCAACATCACTTGTAATCAGGGAAATGCAAATCAAAACTACCATGAGATACCATCTCACACCAGTGAGAATGGCACATATTAAAAAAACTAGCAAACAACAAATGTTGGCGAGGATGTGGAGAAAAAGGAACTCTTGTGCACTGTTGGTGGGAGTGCAAACTGGTCCAACCACTATGGAGAGCTGTGTGGAGATTTCTGGACCTACTAAACATAGAGCTTCCATATGATCCAGCAATTCCACTCCTAGGTATTTACCCAAAGGACACAGAAACATCAATTCCAAAGAGCACCTGCACTCCTATGTTTATAGCAGCACTGTTTACAATAGCTAAGCTTTGGAAACAACCCAAATGCCCAAAAATAGATGACTGGATCAAGAAGATGTGGTCCATATATACCATGGAATATTACTCAGCATTCAAAAAAGATAAACACATGCAATTTGCAGCAACATGGATGGCACTGGAAGGGATCATGCTCAGCGAAATAAGCCAAAAAGAAAAAGAAAAATACCGGATGGTCTCACTCATAGCAGGAATCTAGAAAACTTAAATAAGGGACCAGGAAATGAATATAAGAAAGTGAAAATCAAAATCAACAAAAAAACTATGAACCAGAGACACTTTTTGGCGGGTAGGGGCGGGAGGGGAAGGATTGGGGTCAGAATGGGGCGTTTGCAATTGTATGGGGAATATAAAAATAAAATTTAATATTTAAAAAAAAAATACCCATTAACAAATGGGCAGCAGATATGAACACCCAATACACTGAAGAGGATACCCAGAAAGGCAATGAAAAAAAATGTCCATCATCATTTCCAATAAGAGAGATACAAATTTAAAGCTAAATATGATGCCGCTTCACACATGAAAAAGCTCATATCAAAAAGACCCCGAATAACAAGTGTTGGAGAGGATGCCAAGGAAAAGGAGCCCTATTATGTAGTTGTGGCTAGGTAAATCTGGATTTACCTTTAAAATAAATATTAGAAATGCCATACAAACCAACAATACCACTCTTACATCAATAGAATATGAAACCTTCAACCAAAGACCTCATGTGTTTCTATAATTTTTAAATCAGCCTTATTTACAATAGTTGGGACATGAAGTGATACAGGGCAGCAAGGGGCACTGAAACTGGCCAAGGACACTGCCCAAATAGTTTACGATCGCTGTCTGAGTTCTTCACCCATGCACACAATTGCAAGACTACTCAGGTTCATAGAACAACAATAATGGAATTTATTTAACAAACAAGGGAAAACCAAGAGTCACTGAAGCCACTAATGGCCGTGTACCTCCCCCAAAGTAGTGTCCAGTGTTTTAAAGTCCTAAACAGAAGACTTCTTCATGGAAGTGTCTTCCCACCACTGAAAGCCTGAAGCATATAGCAGCCAGAAAATAGGCCGGCATCCAATTCAGAAGACAACAGGAGATGCTCACTGGACCTGCAAAGATGTGCCAGCACAGCACCTGACAAGCAACCTTGGAAACAGCAGCTGCAGCAGTGGAACAACCTGACAAACAGCCCATACTCACACACTCAGCAAGGCACCCATTTCTGGGTCTTCTCCTTCCCTTCTAGGCTATAACAGCAGCAAAGCAAAGCTGGGAACGGTTTCACTCACTCAGCTACCTACAAACCTCCAAACTTTTCTTTCTGAGGTTGTTTGCTGGAAGCCTTTCCATGTCCTTCAGAGGCTCACGATAGCCTTCTGGAAGATCAGCATGGTGGGGGCAGAAATGGCTGACCCCAGAATCATTGAAGATCTAAAAATGCTAAAATCCCAAATGGTGAAATCCCAGGGGCTGCTTCTGCAGTCCTTTATATTTATTATCAGTGTCTCCATTCCCACCAATACTTCGTATTTTGCCTGGGGCTATCAATCCTCACTAGCACCCCCTCCAGAGAGCACCATCTGTAACAGTCTTTGGCTTCAGCACCCAGTTACAGACGCTGCCTAAATCTCCTTCAATGGATGAATGTATCAAAATGAGTGAATCCCAACAAGTCTTGTCCCTTGGACCCAAACTGTGCCCACAGCCAGAGCCCTGAGGATTGGAACTGAGATTTCAGAATGACTTCCATCTTTTGACTTGCACTTTTAAAAGTTTTCCCACTGTATCAAAATGGGCCCTTTTTATAAGATCGCCAAACTCTTCTCATCTAGGAGCTGTCCCACCTGTCCAGATCATATCAAAGAAACCTTAACCCACCCAACACGAGGACCAGTGTGGTGATGGATGGTGTCCACACTTCATCTTTGCTGTCAGGCACTTCATACAAAGACCTGATGCCACATGATGTGGCTAGAGAAGCACTTTCAGGTCTGTTGCATCAGATGAGTGTCCCAAAGGACATTGTTGATTATATCATCTTTGGCAGTTATGCAGGAAGTAAAACAAGCAATGTGGCTACAAAGGTTGCCCTCGAAGCAGGCTTTTCTGTCTATACTCCAGCTCACACTGTCACTGTGGCTGGCATCTCTGCAAACCACACCATGATCTCAAGTGTTGGCTTGATTGTTTCTGGCCGTGGTGATATGGTTGTGGCAGGTGATGTACAGTTGATGTCATTCATGGAAAATGAGGAAAATAATTGAACTCAATAATTGCTCAGACAGCAACTGATCTCTCCGGTAAACTGCTGTCTTTAATCTCTAAGTTCAGACTGAATTTCCTGTCTCCTGAATTCCCTGCAGTAGTTGAGTTCTCCAGCAATAAGAACATGGGTCACTCTGCACACAGACTGGCTGCTGCCTTTTCTGTTTTTCCATCCCCACAGGATGAATACGGGCTGTACTGGCACAGCCTGGCCCAGAAGGCACAGAATGAAGGACTCTTTCTGATTTTGTACTCTTCAAAGTACCAGGAAAAGATACAGTTATGAAAGATAATGGCTTTCATCCTTCCTCACTGCAGCAGATGGCCAAACTAAAAGCTTTTCATCAAGCCCTATGGCACAGTGACAACTGCAAATTCTTCTTTCCTGACTGATGATGCTTCTGCAATACTGATTTTGGCAGAAGAAAAAGCTCTGGCCATGGGTTATAAACCAGAGGCATATTTAAGAGATTTTGTGTATGTGTCTCAGGATCCAAAAGGTCAGCTTTTACTTGAACCACATATGCTCCTCCAAAAATTCTAGAAAAGGCCAAATTAACAATGAATGATATTGATGCTTTTGAATTTCATGAAGACTTCTCTGGCAGATTTTGGCAAATTTTATTTTTTTTTTTCTTACATTGTTGTTCATTTTTGTACAATATTTGATTTCTTCTCTCAGATGTAGTTCCCGTAAGGTTGGTGCAGGGGAAAGATCCCTGGTTCAATCCTGGGTTTTGGCACCAAGATGAAAGGATTGGTGTGGTGTAGAGAAGGAGAGCCAGGCTAAGTTTCTCACAGGCAGGAACTTCACTGCGCTTCCAGGCGAGGTTCACCTACCCCCACCCACGGGGTCAGAGAAGTCACTCTCGTTGTGGGGGGAAGATGTCCTTTAGGGCCTCCCTGGTGGCGCAAGCGGTTGAGTGCTGCACTGTGAATCTGTTTGCAGCCTCTGCAGCATGGGTTTGATCCTGGCCTGCCGGCGAGAGTCCCACATGGCACGACAGGCCTTTCCTGTCTCGCCTGCTGCTCCCTTCAGCAGTGTATTTCGTCAGTCTGCCTGTTCTGTTCCCCTCTCTGTCTCTGGTGAATCCTTTCACCCTCCTGCCATCTGGCCTGTACCCCAGCATTGTAAAATAAAATAAAAATCTTAAAAAAAAAAAAAAAGATGTCCTTTATAGGGTAAGGAAAGGTTAGGCTGGAAACTGGATATGCGGAACCAAAGTTGTTGTTGTTGTTTTTGTAGTTTCTGGTTGATGTCCTGTTTGTGTTGGGTGGAAGCCTCTGTTTCCAGGAGCTGAGGCAAAGGTAGAATTCTCTCTGTGATTTCAAGCCCCTCCTTGTGCTCATGGCCTGGGGCCTTCACCAGGCCCCTTGCACTGACCTTACAGTTCCTATAAAATCCCCACTACCACATCACCCATTACCCATAGTTCTGTTTTGACCCCCTGTTTTGACTCCTCCCCTGCTGTGTGCCTAAGTCTATAGTATGAGATTTTGACAAATTTTTAAAGCTGTGGATTCTGACTGGTTTGCACAAAACTACATGGGTAGAAAAAACAAGGTTGTATTGGCTCCACTGGGAAAGTTTAACAACTGGGGTGGCTTGCTGCCCCTGGGACCCTGTTTGGGACCATTGGTTGCTGGTTGGCTATGACAACTGCTAACAGACTATGGAAGGATGGAGGCCAGTATGGCTTAGCAGCTACCTGTGTAGTTGGAGGACAGGGACATGCTATGAAAATGGAAGCTTATCCAAAACAATAGCAAAAAGGAGTGACCTGGAGTTTGGGTGCAACACTCACAGCAGGCAATCTCATAGTCAACTGAATGACATCTATAGTGCTTAGCTCCTCTTAAGAAAACAAAATTTGTGCTCTCTGTTAAATACTTTGCAATCATATCTTGCCAGTATGCTGAGACTTCCAGTAACCACAGCTTATTGCTCTTTCAGGGATTTCTTAGTAGAATCTCATTAGTAAAACATAAAACATTTGCTCATCTTACTAGAATCTCATCTTACTAGAATCTCATCAGTAAAACATTTAAGTAATTTTCTGATCTCTTCCTTAAAGACTACATGAATGGTAGAGCCTCCTGGTGGTGCAGTGGATTGAGCACAGCACTGTGAAGATGTCCTCGGACCTCTCCTGTCATGCCCACTGCTCCCTTCAGCAGTGTACTTCAGTCCTTCGCCTTTTCTGCTCCCTGCTCTGTCTCTGGTGAATTCTCTCACCCTCCCGCACCTTTGGCCTGTACCCCAGTTCTTGCTGCATCATGTGGGTCAGCTCCCTGGCCAGGGATGGAACTAGTGCTGCAGTGGCCATGGATAGCTTCAAAGGGCTACATCCCAATCCCTTGTGCCATTAGGGAGGCCCCTAAAGTGGTTTTTATAAAATACAAACCATGTGCCTAATTAACTTAATTATGAACAATAGTTCAAAGTCAAAAATATCTGTAAGAATTTACAGTAAATGTTTAAATACATAAATACCATGGTGGCTGACCCTAATAAAGTGGAGAAAATTGAGAAAGAAAAAGAAAAAATGGGTTACGTACATACCATGGAATATTACACAACCATAAGAAAGGATGAAATGCAGTCATTTTCAAAAAATGGACTGAATTTGGAAAAAAATTATATGCAGCAAAACAAGTCAATAATAAAAACAAATATTAGATAGTCATATAAAGACAATAAAACACTTTCAAAAACTACTGGACATCAACAAACATCCTGAAGACATTGAGGTTAAGAGGAAGGAGGGAGCAAAAGGCAAAGACACACAAGGGATGGTAGCAAGGATAAAAGAATATAGATATACATATAGCATTTTTTTAAAAACCTATATTGTGTTTCCATAATATTAGAGCATTTCCATAATATTAGCTTAACGGTAGACAAGACAAAGACAACAATAGAAAAGGATATGGAATCTGAAAATACATCCATATATATTTGGATATTAAAATACTAATAAAACATACCAGCAACTATGATATAGTCAGATTATGTATTTATAAAAACTCGTGTACACGTGTATCTTCATTACAAATTTTGAATAAGTTAAAAATGCATATTTAGTCAGTTTGTTCCTCTTCCTAAAACCTATCAGTGAATTCCTGTTCCTCTGTGGATCAATCCAAAATCATTAACCAGATTCAAGGAGCCTTTGTCCAGCTCTTCATCCTCCTAGGAAACAGCTCCTCTCTCCATTGTCTGTCACTTATGTACATTTCCTCATTCCTCTGTGGAACACCAGTCCTCTCTGCCCTGCAGTCCAACTGCCCCTCTTATTATAGGCCATGAAACCAATGAGTGGGTCCTTTGCCCTCAATGGAAAGAATTCTCCAGAGATCACTAGATCTAGTTGAATCTGGCAAGCCTTTATTAGAGACTCTTGCATGAGGGAGTCAGTATGGGAAAGAATAAATGCCTGGGTCCTTAAAGGAAGTTAGGAGAAGATATTTAAAGAGTAAGTGTTTGAGGCAGAGGATAGCTCAGCATCATAGCTTGTTCTGGTTTGGGCTATGCCCAGGCATGCACAGATTGGTTACATTCTCCCTCTGGGAGAAATTGTGAGAAAATCATTAGTCAAGATCTAAAGCTTTCATCTATCATGTCTCATGGTCAGTGGTGGACCAAACTGTTTGGATGGGGTTTGCCAGTCCATGATTTACTCCACCTCTTCAAACAGGACTTGGGGCATCTTGTCCGATAAGCTTGTAATTTCTTTTACCTAGACTCACTCTGCCTCTGCACACACTCATTTCCTTTCTGCCCAGAATATTCCCTCTGGATCATTCTCAAACATTTTTTGTAAACATCAGTTTCTAAGAGGTATCCTGATATTTAAATCCAGAAATGCCTGTGTTTTACAAAAAATTATTATATTTTCCCCAAAACATTGCTGAAATTTTCCCAGCTGTAGTTTGTCACTTATTTCTTTTATCCAAATTGATGAGTTAGTAGCATTGTATTCTGTATATCATAACTGTGGTGAAATGGAATATCTCTCCAAATTCTTGCCACACCATTGTTCTCTTAGCTACAGGAGTTCTTTTAGTATTGTGGGAGAATCCATTTATGCCATTAACTGTTCCATGAGTACTGGGAGCTCTCCTTTGCACTGGCTCAAATTAACATCTACCCCCACGGGTCTTCTGGCTATCTTATGTTCCTGGTGTCCAGGGCCTTAATTTGTGCTTCTGTATTCTAGAGAGAATACCATAGGGAGAAAATAGAATCCCTGGTTAGAGGAGCCCTCCGACCTCAAGCTCATGCTCTGGGTCTGAGAAGAGAATACATTCCAGACTGCGTCCGCAACAATTGGAGCTGATACTTGCTATAGCACCAGAGAGTTAACCAAGATAGGCTCAGAAAGTTAACATAATGCACGCAACAGTGAGGGTAACAATCAAGTTTATTAAACACTATCTTTCTTTCACTGCAGTTTCTAGTTAAACTTTGTTTTGAAAAAATAAACCCCAATTCATATGAAGAAAAAAAAGTTCAATTTCAAACCACATTTATTAATAAATTGTTTTATAATAATTGCTTTTTTTTTGTAAATAGTTGCATTTCAGTTTTCACCCAAAAAAGGGAAATGGATATAAAAAAATGTGGCTGTTTTTCCAAAAGACTTAGGAAGCCAGATTCCCATCAAGGAAATTGCTCTTGTAAAGCTTAGATAAAACATTCAAATATCAAAATAATAAGAAAATGTGGAAATAAATCAAATTACATGGACTTTTGAAACATGGTGAGTGTTAATTCCAAGAGCTTTTTACATTAAATGAGCCAAGCTCAATATCCCATTGGCAGACATCCTGTCCTCTCTGTGTAGAGAGGATTGAGTAGGATAATGACTGCCATTAGCACTGGGGAGGTTTCACATGCAAATCCTCTCACAATGGGAGAGTAAATAGAGAATCACTGTTTAGTTCCTCAACATGACTTGGGTGTTTTGTTTTCTCCCTGAAGAGTAACCATGATGGCTTGTTTCTTTTGAAGTCAACAAGGCAGCCACTCTCAGTCCAAGTTTTTGTCTGCTTTTCCTTCTCATCAGAGCTGTCCATCATCCTCAACCTTTTCTCCAGCCTCTGTTTCCATTCTTCCCTAAGTCTGAGGAGGGCAAATAATACACAGAGTTAGTGCATTTGTCTTTACATTTGCTGGTCCAGTAACATTTTCTTTCTTCTAAAGAATAGTTTCAGCCTCCCTGGTGACACAGTGGTTGAGCTGCCAGGCATGCACATTTCTTGATAAGAGCCCAAGCCAGTGTGGTACTATAACGGAGTGGTGCTCAGGAAAAGGGGAAGTTCCAGGTTCCCTGCCCCACCCAAGGAAGGGTGGAGCTAAAAAAAAGAGAGAAAAGCTGAGAAGGGACTGAGGAAGGAAGGAAACAGGTTGGAGAGCCAGAAGGAGCCTGGAGGAGGCACATGGAGCAGAGAGACACGTGAAGAAACTATGCTTGCCTTTTGGTCATGGACTGGTTGAAACAGATGTGGGTGAGAGACCCATAGGGAGGTTAACAATGGCAGCTTTTATCTTGATTTTTTTTGCTCTTTTTCCCATACTTGTCTGTTTTTTCTGATCCTTTTTGTGGGTCCCCACTAAAAGGGGCTTTAGACTTGTGTCAAGCTTTTGGACGTACTCTGGGCCAATCCTGTTTGGGTGGACATTTACCCATGAGGGGATGGGTAACTTTGGGTGCTTGATTTAGAAACTATATTCTTTGTCTTCTTGTATTATTTACTAATTGTATTAAGGATCCTTTCCATTAAAGTCATATATGTTTTGTGCTGATGTGGCGGATGGCAGAACTATTTTAGAGCAGGCAGGTTTGGGGGTTCTGGGGTTCCCCATTCCTGCCCTGTAACAGTATAAGGAGTTGTGCCCAGCAGAAACCCACCCAACAGAAGTACAGTACCAAAAGCCAGTAATAATAATATGGATAAGGAAAAACACAATAGTTACATAAATCCTCAGAGGAACAATACATTCAGAGAAAAACAAATCTTTAGAACCCAATTACAAAGACTTGGAAGAGCTTTTCTTCCTATCAGATAAAGTGTTCAAAACTTGACACAATACAGATACTTAAAGAAATGGAAAATTACAGAAAAAAAAAACACAGAAAAGCAATGATTGTCATGAGAAAATCAATGAGCTGAAGACCAAATAAAATTTCTAAATCAGAAAAATATTGAGATTCAGGCTATATAAAGAACAATAAAAGATGTAAATTTCAGGAGAAAGATATGGGAGAAGAATAAACCACATGGAAGAATCAATCAGTGTACTTGAAGAGGTGAATGAACAAAAGAATTCAGGTAGAAAAGGAAGAGAAATAGGGCCTCCCTGGTGGGGCAGGGGTTAAAGTCTCTACACTATCAAGCTATCACCAGCCACTGAAGCATGAGTTGGATCCTTGACCAGGAAGCTAACCTACATGGCACACAGCAGACCTCTCCTATCTTGCCTGCTGCTCCCCTCAACAGTGTATTTCAGTAGATCCACCTGTTCTGCACCCCACTCTGTCTCTGGTGAAACCTCTCACCCTCCACACCTTAGGCCTAAACCCCAGTTCTTGCATGCATAAGTAAGTAAAACAAATCCTAAAAAAAAAAAAAAAAAAAAAAAAAAAAAGAGACAAATAAGCTTAAAAAAGAAGAAACACTTTGAGGATTATCCAACATCATGAGGAATGTCAACATAAGAATAATGAATACCAGAAGGGAAAGAGAGAAGGGAAAAGAAAATGAATTTAAAGTAATTAAGCAGAAAACTTCCTGAACCTAAGGAAGGAATTAAGTTTACAAATCCAGGAAGCTAAAAGATGCCTGAAATACCAAACAAAATGAGGCCTATACCAAGATATATAGTAGTGAAACTTCCAAGAGCTCAAGACAAAGAAAAAGTATTGAAGTTGGCAAGTGGAAGCAGAAAACCTATAAAGGTACCCCAAACAGGATAACATCAGACTTCTCTGAAAAACAGTATGGTAAGAAGAGAATGGAATGGTATGATTCAAATATTCTAAGATAAAACCTCAGTCAAAGAACTCTCTTCCTAAAAAACTCTCTTCAGATATGAGGGAGAAATAAAGGCTTTCTCAGACAAAGAGAAACTGAAGAAGTCTGTAAACATTACAACCTCACCCCTTCCAAGAAATATTGAAAGGAGCACTCATATCTTACCTGAGAGAAAAACATACACAAAGAACTAAAAAAAGGAAATATATTGAACCACAACAAATGTTAACAACAGGCTTTAAATAAAAATATTCATTCAAAAAACATAGATGAACTAAACTCAATGATCAAAAGGCACATATAATCTGACTGGATTAGGAAACAGAATCCATCCTCGTCCGCCTCCTGAAAACATGCCTGAACTCCAAAGATAAGCATAGACTCAGAAAAGGGCTGGAAAGCAATTGTACAAGCAAATAGAAGCCAGAGAAAGTCAGGGATGTGCATATATTGCTATACATTTACTGATATACATCCATTGCTAATGTTTATCTGAAAAAGTAGATTTCCAGCTAAAAAAATTAACAAAAGACAGAGTTGGGCACTATTATGATTAAGGGTACAACATGTCAGGAAGACATAATACTCTAATTTAATCCTACTCTTTAATGTAGGATCATCATATTATATTAGGCAATTACTATCAACTCTGAAAACAGACACTGGGAAAAACAAAATTGTAGTAAGAGATTTAACATCCCACCCACCAATGACAGATCAACTACACAGAAAATAAATAGGAATGTAACAGTTAAACAGAGAATTAGACAACACCACACCCCTAAAGCAGCTGAATACACATTCTTCTCAGAGCACATGGGCCATTCTCCAGGATTGACCACATATTGGGTCATAAAGCAACTATAACAAATTCATGTAGATTAAAATCATACCAAGCATCTCTGATCATAAAGTACCAAGCTAGAATTCAATTACAAGTGGAAAGCAGGGGAAAGTCTCCAATACATAGAGACTGAACACACAGTACGGAAGACTACTGAGTTAATGTAGAAATCAAAAAACACCTCAAGGCAAATGGCAATGACAACAACACTCCAGAACTTATAACACACCAAAAGAGGTACTAGGAAGGAAGTATGTAGCAATACAGGCACACTTTGAGAAACAGAACTCAAATAAGTAACCTAATCACCACTAGAGGAACTAGAAAAGAAACATACAAAACCAAAAGCCAATAGCAGAAAGGAAATAATAAAAATAAAAGCAAAAAAAATGAAAAAGGATATTAAAATAAAACATAGTTCCAAAATTAATAAACCAAAAGCTGGTTCTTTGAACAAATAAACATAATACACATATATCTGGCTAGAAAATGAAAAAGTAAGGGAGAAAAACCCAAACCCAGGATCAGAAACTATGGAGAATTTACAACAGATACCGCAGATATATATGCCTAGAAGAGATGGACAGATTCTTAGAATTACACAGCAATCTGAGACAATAGGGAAGAAATAGAAATCCTGAACAAACCAAACACAAGCAAAGAAATTGACAGAGTAATCAAAAGTGTCCCATAAAAGGGCAACCAGAAATCTTCACAAGTGAATTCTACAAAACCTTAAAGGTTGAACTAATACCCGTCCTCGAATTCTTTCAAAATTTGAAAGAGAAGGAATACTTCCAAATAAATTCTATGAGGACCACAATATTCTAATACCAAAACCAAATAAAGACAGTACAAAAAAGAAGAGTACAGACCAATTACCCTAATGAGCACAAGCAAAAATCCTCAATAAATTTAGGAAAAAAATCCAACAATGCATTAAAAGGATAATATAACCAAGTAGGATTTATTTCAGGGACACATGGATGGTTCAACATCAATTGATGTAATTTACCACATAACAAAAAGAAGATAAAAAGCATAGGCAAAAACACTCTATGACATAAACTTCAGAAATATGTTTGCTGATTTGTCTCCAGCAGCAAGGAAAACAAAGGAGAATATAAACAATCGGGACTACATCAAACTGTAAAGCTTCTACACAGCAAAAGAATCACATCTAAAATGAAAAGACACCCTACTTAATGAGAGAAAATATCTGTGAACATAATATAACAAGGGGCTAATAAGGATCTGCTAAGAAACTCATACAACTCCATATAAAAGAAACAAATAACCCTGAGAAATGGTCAGTAGAGCTAAATAACAGTTCTTCAAGGAAAACTAACAGATGGTCAAAAGGCACATGAAAAATATGTTCATTATTACTTATCATTACAGAAATGCAAATCAAAACTAAAATGAGATACCACATCATCCCTGTGAGAATAGTCTATATAAAAAACCCCACAAACATCTAGTGCTGGTGAGAGTCTGGAGAAAAAGGAACCCTATTATATTGTCATGGGAATGTAGACTGGGTCAGCCCTTATGGAAAATGTATGAAGTTTCCTCAAGAGATTAAAGATGGATCTGATGAGTGATGTGACAATATCCTGTCCACAGAATTGTTCAGTATATATCCCAAAACAACATATTCTGGATGATCTTACTTTTCTTTTCTTTT